>NC_143397.1:240730391-241031252 GCF_052110815.1 Crocodylus siamensis | reverse complement strand
TCCATGTTGGGATTACCTCCCTTTGGGCTTGGAGGATTGTCTCCTTAAGGAGCGACCACTCTCCTTGGACACCTGGCTCCCCATGAAGTCTACACATGAACTTTAATGTGAAGTAGCCTATTTTACTGCACATTAAAGTGTTGCTTAAAAAAAATGTGAATAAGCTAATGCACAATAAAATAAGCTACTGTGCATTGTCACTAAAAAAGCATATGATTTTGCTATAGTGCATTAGGGCAACCTAATGCACATTTATTTAGTACCCCACATTGGAGGTACTAAATTGAATTCACATTAAAAGTGCCTTAATGCATGTATAGACATGCCCTCTGTGCTATAATACAGGTCTTTAATGAGTCTAGTTATTTTTGCTGGGATTCCATAATTTATGCAATATAATGTAATATCCATTGGTAGTAACTTGGAAAATTGGCAGAATCCAAGAAATATTCAATGTAATATACACAAGTCTCATAATAGTTTGATCAGCAACTTTTCACTTCTAGCTGCAAAATAATAGTTCACTATTTTTGATTTAATAGCTATAATTATAATCCTAATGTGTTGGTTTAAAAGATGTATGCATGCCATTGTTCTTAATGATCCTTATGCAATAACTTCTGAAGCAACTACTGTGAAAGGCTTGATAATAGGCTTGTTCTTATCAGGGCCCTAGAGATGGAGATAGAGGGGTGGAGGAGAGAGGAAGTGCAAGCACACAATGTAGCCATTATGTATGCACAACTTTAAATGCTGTTAGATTTGTTACTATCAAAAGCTGCATTTTCATAACTCTTTATAAAATTAATAGTTCCTGCATTTATCAAACTTAATTGGAAAACACCGAGTTACTTCAATGAGAGAAGTTTAGGTGCCTTTAAACATATGCAAGCTTGGCTCAATCTATAGTTATTACTAAAACATTCATAATTTTCCACTCTGTCTTCCCCAGATCTCTTCTAGTACAAAGTATTTCATTAGGGTTGCATGGTAGATTTACAGCATATTGCTGCATACCAGCATTGATATCTTCTCTGACAGAAGGAATTTTATGTAATGTGCAAAGCTTACTTTTCAGGGTTTTTTTCATCAGTTGAGTAAAGCCAATTGTTTACAACATTAGCATTTGATTGTTATTTGAATTGAGATAATCCTAAAGACTTCAAATTCAATGCTTTGGGCACCTGTACATATGCAGTGAGGCTGCTTTGATGTGCTGTAATTATAGCACGTTGAAGCAGACTCGATTAATCAAGTCTGCTCGAGTGTGGTAATTGCTGTTCTCCAGCAAACTCCAAAGTCACATGTATCAGCATCCCCACAATGAAAAATGGCAGCAGGGGTGCTTTAATGAAAGCTCGCTCAGTGAGCCATTTTCGAGCTCCAGCATGCTGATACATGTGATGCTCTGGGTGCTTTCATTAAAGTGGCTCTTGGAGCCAGTCTAATTAAAGCGTCTTCTCCCTCCTGCCACTTCTGTGGTTTCATTAGTTCACTTTATCTAATATCAAATGCCAGAGATCAGTGTTTTGTGACTGTCTTGCTATAGATATTTTTTCCTTTTTTTTTCTAGGTAGACTCATGGGGAAAAAAAATCAAATTTCAAAGTGCCAAGATCATCCTAGTGTTGTCAATACAGCACATAAGTACTGAGTGAGATTTTATAGCTTGTATTACCCAAGGGAATCATAGAATCAAAGAAGTTGGGTCGGAAGGGACCTTGTAGATCTTCAAGTCTGACCCCCTGCCTGGGCGGGATTAAAAACTGGGCTCAAATGATCCCAGTGAGGTAGGCATCAAGCCTCTTCTTAAAGACCCCCGGGGTAGAAGCCAGCACCACTTCCCTTGGAAGTTGGTTCCAGCTCCTAGCTGCCCTGACCGTGAAGTAGTTCTTACAGATGTCTAATCTAAACCTCCTCTCCAGCAACTTTTGTCCGTTATTCCTTGTCATGCCAGGGGGCGCAAGGGGAAACAAGGTCTCTCCCAAACCCTTCTGGTCCCCCCCAGTGAGTTTATAGACGATCACCAGGTCCCCACTCAGGTTTCACTGGTTGACCCTAGTGGCTTCTTTGGGCCATAAAATCTGTAGAAAAAATGGTTAATTAACCATTATTTAATGGTTAATTAACCATTATTTAATTATTGGGGGCTGGAGCACATGACTTCTGAGGCGAGCCTGAGTGAGCTGTGCTTATTTAGTTTGCAGAAGAGAAGACTGAGTGGGGATTTGATATTAGCCCTTAACTATCTGAAAGGTGTTTACAAAGAGGATGGAGCTGGACTGTTCTTAGTGGTGGCAGATGACAGAGCAAGGAGCAATGGGCTCAAGTTGCAGCAAGTGTGGTTTAGGTTGGATATTAGGAAAAACTTTCTCACTAGGAGAGTAGTGAAGCACTGGACCAGGTTACCCAGAGAGGCTGTGGAATGTCCATCCTCAGAAGTTTTTAAGGCCCAGCTTGACAAAGCCCTGCCTGGAATGATCTAGTTGGGGCTCATCCTGCTTTGAGCAGGAGGTTGGACTAGATGACCTCCCGAAGCCCCTTCCAACCCTAATTTTCTATGATTGTATGATTTAGAACAAAGTATTTGCCATCCAGATGCTACATATGAAAGAAAAGTACCCTACCTTATACGTACAGTGAAAAATATTACAGAAAGTACCCTAGTTCCATTGTTTACTCACACAGAGCCACAGCTGGATATGCACTTACTGTACCTGAGCACTAATAATGGCAAAATAGTTGGTGACAAACTTTGTGGACTCAAGAAATTGTGTCCCACAGCATGGAAGTACTTACAGCTCTTGTGCACATGGGAAAGACGGTTCCCTCAAGGGCTGGCCCAAGGCTTTGGAATTCTTGCTTGCAGGGATGAAGAACGGTGACAGACTTCAACACCGTCTGGCCTAAGAGCCAGATCCTTCCACTGGCATAAATCAATGTAGCTCTGTTATTTTATATCGGGGAGAGCTGTAAATTCCCTTCTTCAAACTTACATCCCTGCTAAGCAACAGGACAGCGTAGCTGTTTGAGTATTAAGAAAGAGAAAGCAATGACACAGGACTCTTCCGTCTAGGAAGAGGATTATAGAAGAACCCTATGGGCATCCTCTAGTCTCCTTAGCTTGAGTGCTGGGCTGACCAGCTGTAGTCTTCTAAATATGTAATGAATTCCTGTGTGTGTTTTCTTGCTGTCAGACCAGTTTATGAAGTAGTCAAAAAGCAGCACATGTGTAAATGTTCTTCCTGGCCAGGTCCCGATACCATGTAGATAGGTATGATCTCAGGACCTGACTAGAGCAGAAGTTGCTATTTTTCCACTTGATGCATTGTACCCCCTGACTGATGGTTGGAGCGTGAGAGCAGGTTAGTTAATGGACAGTGTTTCCCTTTAGTTTCCTCTCTCTTGAGATAACAACATAGCTGGGCTAGCCATTTTTATGACGAACGCAGCCCAAGACTTGTATTCTTTGTGCACTATCTTGTATGCACATGCACAGCAGGGCATGGAGGACTGGCATCAGCATGTTCTGCAGTAGATTATTATCCACTGTGTTGTTTAAAAAGCTAGGAAGTGTCAGCACTTTTGGATACCATGTTCTCTGCTTGTCATATAGACAGAGACAGAGCAAATTCCAGTAAAGAAAAGATAGAGGTGTTGAAGTGGGGAGCCATGCTGTCAGTTTTTGTGATTTTTATCACAGATCTCTATTTGGTATTATTTTTTTGAAGCCACAGCTCCTGGAATCAAGTAATTGCATACAAACCTCAGTTTTTGTTTTAAAAAGGAAGCATGTGTCTAGCTGCCTTGGTTGCATGGAAAGTTGTAATTGTGTATCTAATGTAAAGGCACAATCAGTGGAAGGCAAAGTAAAAGGCCCCCAAATTATTCATTTATTTTTAAAAATTCCTGTTTTTAAGCCAGTCTCATGATTTTTCAAGCCTGACTCGTGATTTTAACAGACTGGTTACTTCCTTTTGAAGTACAGAAGCCCCTCATAGCTACTACTCAATCGGGACGCTGGACCAGTTGGTACATGTACACTCTCCTCCAGATTCTCTAGGGAAATGAATTCCATTTCCTTGGTTTATATTCCCTTATCCTATGTGAAAAGCATTAGGAAGTGAATGGATAGGGAAAAAACAGCTGAGACAGTTTGGCCTAAGGTATTACACAGGAGGATTTAATCTGAGGATTATAGAGATTCAGTTAGAAGAGAAAGCTAAACAGAGAATATTTATTCAGAGCAGAGGAAGCTAAACAACCTCTGATAACTATCTGGAGTGATCTGGATTATTATTCTCAGCCTGGCCTATGCTGGAATGAGAATAAAAGAGTCTATCTTTCTGGATGCGCCAGTTCCTAAGGCAAACTACAAACTGTGTAAAGAGAAAGAGTAAACGGTAAAGAGAAAAGTGACTGTCTAAACTTCTCCAGCTGATATAGCCAGAGTAAGGCTATGAGCGTAAGACCAAAGAAACAACAACAGCATCTACACTGAGAGCGCCCATGTACTAGGCAAATCACCAGCCTGCGTTTTATCCTGGGTAAGATGTGCCTGGCTGAAGACCTGGGAGCAGCAAGCATTGGAGCGGAGTAGAAAGTAAAGGCCTAATGTGGCTAAAGAGGAACATGAGTTGAGGGGCAGCTAAATGAAAAAGAAGACTTGTGAATGGGTAGAGACTGGACAGAGGGGAGGTGAGGAAGAGTGAGTGGGACAAGTGACCAGACCTCTGGGCTTGCCAGATGACTGTTCCCTCTCTCCAGTCAGCCGTCACTGGGCAGACCAAAAGCAGGAGCTAGCTGGAAACTAGTGAAGTGCCACCTTTCAAGCGCGAGTTGGGTATGAGAGATGGTTTAGGGAAGGGTTGTTCATTCCCTCATGCATGAAAGCAGGACCAAGAAGAAGGGTGAATCCTTTTCTGTACTGAGCAGCAGAAATTCCTGGGGACAGCCAGGGACCTGGCCACCAGTGCTAGGGAGACAGGTAAGGGAAATGCACACTGTTAATAGACACAGTTAAGGCAGCCCTTGCTTTTTAGGGGTTGAACTTGTGAAAACAGACTCCCATGGTTTTTCAATCGGGGAGGGTGTGTGTGGGGGGTGTTGTATATTTGCATTCCTGTGTGTACCCCCACTGTTCACAACTGCATGTACGCATGGATGAGAACCACATGATTAACTGGGTATGTGTTTGTGGCTGCTGCACGTGTGCATGCAGTCCGCCAAATCAGGCAGGCCAAAACATGGATTTTACAGTCTGATTCAGGTGGACTCTAACACTTGCACAGGGTCTCGTTCAAGTCTGAGGTATGTCTGACAGATCAGATCGGAGGATCAGGGCATAATCACTCACCCAGTGAGTGCTTAATATGGAAATTAGAACGGCAATAGATTTAGGAGGGCTGCTGTTAATTTGATTTTTATATGCAATTTCACACATCATTGATCATGCACCTAGAGAAACATGGGTAGGTGAATGCATTTTATAAACAGAAGAGACAGTGGTGTTTAAAAAAAAAAGTTAATCCCCAGTGTGTTCACCAGTATTCATTAATTTTGTTAAAGAACATAAAGGGCCAAGTGAAATTGGATGAGAAACATGCCCCCAAATGAAGTGGCAGGCTTCCCAGGGGGCAGGCAGACCAAATAGAGTATTAAAAGTTGTTGATCAGCTGAAACATATTGAAGAGCAGGGTTTGGGAAAATCACTGTTTTCTCAGTCTTTCCCGTAATCCAAATTAATCACAATCTTACAGTAAAGAGCAAGTTTACTCCAAGACACAACGGCCTTTCTATGAAAACGTAAAATCATAGACCACTTTCCCAGCGACACCCTCTTAGCCACCATGGGCGTTACCAGCCTATATACCAACATCGCACACCAGGATGGCATTCAAGTTATCTACAAGAATAAGATTGCAACTAGGAGTACAGACCCAAAGATATTACCAAACTTACACACTTTATCCTCATACATAACAACTTCACTTTCAATAACCATCACTTCCTTCAGATCATGGGCACAGCTATGGGCACCAGAATGGCCCCACAGTATGCCAACCTTGTCATGAGCCATCTGGAAGGACTGAACCGCCAAACCCTTGCTATACTTAAGGTATGTTGGCAACATCATCATCATTTGGACTGAAAACCTGCAATCTCTGATTGATTTCCATCAGAAATTCAACATGCAGCACCTCTCCATGGGCCTTTGTACATGCCACGAAGTTGGCCTTTAAAGAAGCTTAAATGCCTTTTTGCACCACTTTAATGACGTTGCTGTTTACATGCTTGGCACCGTATTGTGCTTTAACGGCATTGCTGCTTACACCGTTGGTAGTGTAATGCACTTTAAATGACTTTGGTGCATAGCAAGATAAAACACCTCTGAGATGTTTTAGTTCGCTACCCTAACAAAGCGAAACAGCTGTGGAAGGAAGCACTGAGTCCTGCGCAGTTCGGGGGCTGTGCGGCCCAGTGGCAGCCCATGCAGGCAGTCTCCATTGAAGGAAAAAAAAAGTGGTGAGCCTTATCTTTTTTTTTCTCTCCTTGGCATCTGCCTGAGCTGCAGGGGAGCCAGTGCTTCCCCCTGCAGGTGTGGTGTTCCCTAGGACTACCCAGGCCAGATGCCAGTGGACAGGTACTGTCTGGGGGGTGCTGTCGCCACCGCGGAGGGACGCACTCGCCTCCTCGCAGCTCAGGGACTACTTGATCCGCTGGCAGCTTGCTCTCCACACCTCTGGCCCCTGGAGAGGCAGGTAAGGATCAGGCCCCTACCCATGTGTACATGCCACAGGGGTTTCGTTTGTTTTAATTCTCCCTAAATTGCGGGGCACTAGTAGGGCTACAAGGCCGCGTGGCTGAGTGCTTCCAGTGCAGCAGCGGTGAGGAGGGAGTGGGGCTGGGGCTGCGGCTAGGGGAGGGGCAGGGACTGCACAGCCGGCGGGATGCAGGACTGAGACACGAGCAGCTCATCTGGGGGGTACAGCTCCTGCTGCTACGCGCACCCCAGGAGGCATGGGGGGTATGTGCCCCTGGATCTGCACAGGGTAGGGCAGGCTGCCACTGCAGGCTGGGACCAGGGCTGCACCAGGCTGTTCCCAGTGGCAGGGGGTGGGCAAGGAAGACCCCAGTGCAGCCTCCACTCCAGCCTGCAGTGGCACCCTGCCCTGCCCTGCCCTGCCCTGCACAGATCCGTGGGCACACCCTCCCATGCCTCCCGGGATGCATGAAGTGGCAGGAGCTGCCACCCCCTGCCTGCATTCCCCAGAAAGGGACAGCAACTCGGGGTGGGGTGGGGAAGGCGCAAGGGTCCCGGGGGCTCCATTCCTTCCAGCTCAGTGGTGCAACTGAGGTTGGCACCGCTCCGGTCCCCAACTCCAGGTCCCCTGGAGTTGGGCAGGGCTGGGGCCGATTCAGGGAGGCAGCTGGGGCTGGTGTGGGGCTGGAGGCACCGGCGCCAGGCAATGACCTGGGCACAGGGGAAGCAGTGGCTGCACGGGCGCAGTGGGCCCTGGCCCCAGCTCTGATCCCTCTGCCTATGCCTGCCAACATATCTCCCTTCTAGATAATTCTAGATAAGTCTTCACACTGTATTCACAATATCCTCAAACAGATGGTAGAAATTTTCCAGTCTAGAACAATTTGTTTCAGTCCATTGTTAGTATGGGAGCAACTCAGAGGCTGTATATAGTTTTGGGGATCCCTGAAGATTTTGCCATGTTATGGAACAAATTATCTCTCTAGAGATGCACAGTCTGTCCTGAACTGCAAGCATTTAGTAAGAAAGCCAGCAGCGTACTATAAATGAAAACAAACTGGTTTCTATCTAGCTTTAGATCTGGCTTTTTCTTCTTTTTAACTTTTTCTCTTGTACAGCACCCAGAGACATCTAGTATCTGAAAAAATGTAATGGCAGGTAAACATTTCATTGTGCCCATGATTAGAATGGGTATCAGACATGAGCATCATAAAACTACAGAAATGCAATTGCTTTGCTCATGATTGTATGTTTGTGGGGCAGGATTAGCAGAGCACACTTCCATTCACATGCAATCTCTCTAGATACTAATGAGGCATGTAAAAAATATGAGCTGTGAGGCTCAGATCCAGACCAGAACACCTGTCCAACGCTGGGGCTAGTCTGATCTCCTTTACAAGCTTGGAGTCTGTGAGCACTGTGCCATTATGAGGATCTGGCAGTGGCTGGTTTGTAGGCATGAAAAGTGCTTTGGCATGACTAATGCCATCTTTCTATCTCTGAATGAACACCGTGAGCAAAACTGCAAGTGAAATATGCACAGAGGCAACTAGGTACAAAGTTAGTGTAAGCAACTGTGGTAGGCAGCACAAAATGTAGATAGCTGCAGCCTGGAGGAAAACAAGATAGAACAGAAAAGTGAAAAACCCAGACTGTTGCCATTTGCAAAACAAATCCAAGGATAGCTCAATAGGGGAAAAGTGAGTTCAGAAAGAAACAGTCTAAAGGTGGCAAAGAGTGACAGATTGATGAAGAAAGCACCATAAAGGCCACATCTACACAAGATGCTGACTGAGCAGTTGTTACTGTGCAGTCATTTAATACTCGCATACACTTGCAAGTACTAAATGACTGCGTAGTAACTGGCTTCTTGGTCACACTGACTGTGCAGTAGCTTGTTACTACTGTGCAGTAGCATCATGTCACACTTCATGCCGCGCAGCACTACTGCACAGTAGTAATGAGCTACTGCACAGTCAGCATCTTGTGTAAAGGTGGTCTGTGAAAGGTAATTGGTGAAGATCCATAGCATGATCTATACAGGCTGAAAAAGGCATAAACGCCTAAGGAAATGACTCCAGTTTGGGGAACTGAACTATCAAGCCAGAGGAGATCACATCAGTCAACAATGCAACCCCCAGTACCACGATGACACCTGGTCAGCTGAGTTGTCATACATTGTTAAGAAGGTTGCATGAGAATACCTTTACAGACTGTTTGGGGTTTTGCTTGCGTAGTGGTATTGCTTATGTGTTCAGTAAAGTTGGATATGGAACTGGGATTGGACCAGTGATCATTTCATTCCTTTCACACTATGCCTTGATCAGAAATTGAGCTCAACAAGTTGGAACTGTTATGCAGTGAAGATGAGTTAGAATGGCTTCTGGCTTTAAGTGACGATGGAACAGCGCAGAGTCTTCTTGTTGGTCTTTGGAATGGGATACAAGGCAGCAGCAGTCAGTCTAGCCAGGAAAAGAGTATGATTAATAGTGAAAAGAAGTGGAGTTTGGAAACAGAGTTGGATATTCAATACAGAGGGACTCTAATGAGTGGGAAATGCTGGGTTTCCAGACAAAAAAATCCTTGCTTACCCCTCTAATCACCTTTTGGCCAAGGGCATCATCCCAGCCTCAGAGTTATTTCAGTGAAATGGAACAGTCACTAGGGAAACTCCCAGGCTTCACTGGGAAGTAGGTACCTGAATACCCTTGAGCATCAGATGACCTGATTTTCATAGGTGTCAAGTCTACATCCTCAGTTGCACTCAGCTTGAGTTACAGATGCACATTAACTCTGAGAATTCAGACTCAATTAACCTTTCTCTGCCTTGCCTGCTGGACCTGAAGGTAATAATGCTTACCCAACTTTGCAAAGTGCTTTGAACTCCAGAAGCCAGAAATGCAAAGCGGTCACATGGTCATCCCTGGCAGGATACAGGGTGTTCTTGCTGTTGCATGTATTGTGTCTTGTGGTGAAATGGTGATTTTGGGGATCCATTGGGCCAATGATTTGCTGGGAATACAGGAACTTACCTTGAAGGCTGGGAGGCCCCTTCCCTTCCTGTGGTTCTATGGACACGGGGGCCGACCGAGCACAGAACTGATAAGTGACTTTCCCACAGTCTCATAGTAATCTGTTGCAAAGGCCAATTGAATAAATTCCCAGCCCTACCCCATAACCACTTATCCATCCTTCCTAACATTATATGATCACAGAATAAAATGCTAGTGGAGAAGAATGTGGTGGCAGAAAGGGAGACATTTCAAATGCTGGGAGCATAAACACATCTGAAGTCCTCAGAGCCAAAGGATGGGTCACTTTCAGAGTACAACGTCCAGTGAGACATATAAATAACATCAAACCATTATACACTTAAGCAGCAGGGAACCCAATAATTGGAATCATCTCAAGACACATGGATTAAATGCTCCAGAAAGAAAGGCAGTATGTCCTCGGCTGAAATGTATGCCTGAGAGAATGATCCAAATGGGTTTTGAGACTGGTACTAGCAGGCTAATTCAGTCTGTCTAACCTTTCCACTAAATCTATACCGGGAAAGAATTAATCATTTTTCTGGGAGGTAGACAGGTAGCAGCTGCTAACCAGATGTCCATTACACGATCAAAATGTAATTGATGGAGGCGCTTTTTTTCTCGAAGAAATCTTTCTCAGTATTTTTTTCCACGTAACAAATCCAGAGTCAAAATCTATTGCATGTTTAAAATGGCCAGATGCCTCTCTGGTCTCCAAGAACTCTCCAGCTCATGAAGACGGTATTGTTTTGTCAATTGTGTGAATGCATTTCCCTGTAAGAAGGCATGAGCCCTGGTCTAATAGGAGGAGAAAGCCTTCAGTTTAGAAATGAGGCATGTCTCATTAATCTGTTGGTCTCATGTCGGAGATAAGGCCTCACACATTGTCACCATAGCTATTGTAAATCATTGTTTGTGAATACATAGGCAATTCATTCGAGTTGTTTATACCTCTGCTGGGTATTCAGGACTTCTGAAGGGTGTCTCAGATGCCAGAATATTACCAGGACGAGGATGCAGCGATCAGTTTTTGAGCATCGCATCACCATGGCTACGGAGCCAGACAAAGTGCAAGGAAAAGCATAATGCTTGTCGCTGAGTCAAAGAAAGCTTTTTTGATCATTTTACACTGAAGTTCTGTGCAAGAGAATCAAGGCCTGACATGTTCAAAGACTCCAGGAACCAAGGCAAACGGATGGGAAACAAACCCGCAGCCATGTCTGCTTGCAGATTGTGCTCAGAGCTAGTTTATGCACCAACACACGTAATCGGCCTTCCCTTCACCAATCCTGTTTGCTTGTTCTCTCACTTTCTGTGTCTCAGCCCCCTGGGATCTCATATGGCCTACTCCGGCGCTCATGAAACAGTGGTGATGACTCTGCGAGGCTGCAGGCAGTGATCACGAGAGGCAGCAGGTGCCACCCTTAGCAGCAGCCCTGAGTAGCACTCACCGAATAATGGCAGCAATCCTGAGTGCTGAGAGGTAGCAGACACCACAGTGGTGCTTACAGAGCAGTGGCAGGTGGCAGAGACCCAAGTGGCACTCTCCAAAATGGCCGTGGCAAGCCCCAAGCCGTGGAGTGGCATTCACAGCGCAGCAGCAAGTGGTATGACCTTCATGGCAACAGCCGGTGTCAGTCTCCCCCAGTGACTGAGAGAGAAACTCCTCTTTGCCTCCCCCTTGAACTGGGCAAGGCTGGGAAGTTTACAGTTAAAACTGCAACCAAAACCCCAGAAAGTTTAGTATTTTAAGGTGTTTGATATGTACGTATTTAATTCTTTGAAATGTTTGATATTTGAAAATGTGTAATAGTTGAGGGCATTTGCTAGTTGGGGGAGTTTAACATTGGGGTAATTAAAATGTAAGGTGTTTAATATTTTGAAGTGTTATTTGGTAGTTAGGACATTGTTTGTTAGCTGGGGTGTTTTTTGCTGGTTGCGGTGTTGTATAGTTCATGTGTTTGACAAGGTTGAGTAATTTTCCTTTCCATTTCATAAAGTTATATATTCCATTTGGTGTCCAAATAACTTGTGAGTGGGGAAGTTGTTTCATGACCCCCAGAAAAGGTTGGGTTGTTTTTTTTTCAGAAGGGTGGGGGCTTCAGCCAAGCCCATCTCCCTCCATATTTGAACCTGGCCCTTGTGCTGTCACCTGGGCCTGGTGTAATAAATTTAAATACATGTGTGTGTCAGTAGGATATAAGCCTTGCAAACTGTTGTGTTAGGAATTGTCTTGTATTCCATGGACGTGCAGGCTTTTGATACGGTCTCCCACAATATTCTCTTAAGCAAGCTAGGGAAGTATGGGTTGCATGAATGAACTGTAAGGTGGATAGAAAACTGGCTGGATCATGGGGCTGAGAGGGTAGTAGTCAATGGCTCGATGTCTAGTTAGTAGCCAATATTAAGAGAGTGCCCCAGAGGTTGGTTCTGGGACTGGCTTTGTTCAATGTCTTCATCAATGACCTGGAAGATAGGGTAGAGTGCATCCTCAGCAAGTTCACAGGTGACACCAAGCTAGGAGGAGTGATGGTTATGCTAGAGGGTAGGGCTAGGATTCAGAGAGACCTCGACAAATTGGAGAATTGGGCTAAAAGAAATCTCATCAGGTTCAATAAGGACAAGTGTAAAGTCCTGCACTTAGGACAAAACAATCCCATGCACTGGTACAGGTTGGGGACCAGCTGGCTATGCAGCAGGTGTGCGGAGAGGGACCTAGGGGTTACAGTGGAAAATATGCTGAATTTGAGCCAGCAGCGTGCCCTTGTTGCAAAGAAGGCTAACGGCATACTGGGCTGCCTTGGAAGGAGCGTTGCCACCAGATCAGGGGAAGTGATTAGCTCCCTCTATTCTGCACTGGTGAGGCCACATCTGGAGTACTGTATAAAGTTTTGAACTCAAACTATAGAAAGGATGTGGGTAAATTGGAGAGAGTCCAGTGGAGAGCAACAAAAATAGGTAGGGGGCTGGGGCACATGACTTATGAGGAGACACTGAATGAGCTGGGTTTATTTAGTCTTGAGAAGAGAAGACTGAGAGGGGATTTAATAGCAGCCTGCAACTACTGGAAGGGTTGTTCTAAAGATGATGAAGCTGGACTTCGCAGTGGTGGCAGGTGATGGAACAAGGAGCACTGATCTCAAGTTGCAGCAAGGGAAGTTTAGGTTAGATATTAAGAAGAACTTTCTCACTAGGAGGGTTGTAAACCACTGGAACAGATTACCTATTGAAATGGTAGAATCTCCTTCCTTGGAGGTTTTTAAGACCTGACTAGACAAAGTCTTGGGTGGGATGATATAGTTGGGGGCAGTCCTGCTTTGAGTAGTGGGTTGGACTAGATCAGCGGTTTTCAGCCTTTTTTTTTACCGGGACCAACAGCGATAGCCAGTCCTGACCCAGTAAATCATTCAAGTAGAAAACAGCCCTGCTAGTGCCTCTCACCCAATCTGCTGCCCCCACCCCCAGACTGCAGTCCCCAGTGTGCTGGGCAGGGAGTGGGTGTGGGGGACAGGGTGTGCATGTGCAGGCTAGAACCCTGCCAGGCTGCAGGGAAAGCTCACAGTTTCCCACATGTTTCTCCTTTAAAGGAGAATCCATTTTTAAAGTTTGTTTGGGACCCTTACATTGATTCTTGTGACCCACTTTTGGGTTGTGACCCACAGGTTGAGAGATGCTGGACTAGATGACCTTCTGAGGTCCCTTCCAACCCTCATTTTCTGACTATATGATTCTGTGTGAGGAATCCCACTGATTTCACATTAGGCCCCTGCTTTGCTGAATCAGTTGAGGTAAAAAAAACTCTCTCTCGGTTCGTTTTCTTTGGAGGCTCATTGAATAACAAATCCTTAGGCACACATTGTTGGTGAGACAAAAGGTATATATTTGCAAATAGGGTCAGAGGGAGAAGACAAAAGATCAAAACCCTCTGCCCCCGAGTACAATCATTAGCAGGCTTTTATCCCCTCTCTTCTGGCACGTGTACAGAAACAGGAACTCTTACAACTCATTTCCGGTTCATACAAACATGCATGAGAATACGTCAGATCATGCATCCCATGTGTATTATAATTAACTACTTAAGTATGCGGGGCGGATAGGCTTAATATGTATTAGGTTATTGCGCTTGCCCAGAAAGCACTGGAGGTTATGGAGGGTTTAACCTCAAGGCTAAGATGGCAATTATTCTTATCTTAGCCTAAGAGCCGTGGGAGCCATGAAAGAAAGTGTGATTTAGTGTAACAAAGAGATAGTAAATTTGCAGAACAAAGAGAGCTCTTGGAGTTTTTCCTTCAGTTTCCAACCCCCCCTTCCCTCTCTCATTAAGGAGACAAGGAGGGCTGGCAGCCGTGCTTATTCAAAGGACAACACTATTGATGGGAGCTAACAGCTATTGATAATGCATTTTTAATAATATTTCTAACAATATTCCCCCCTCAAGATGCTTTCTGATCTTTACTTCATTTGGGCATATCAAGATAATTACGAGGAATTTTTCTGAGGACCATGACTTTTGCTACAGTCTGTGCTTTTAGAGGGACTGCTGCAACTTGCATTCCTTCTACTGTGGTGGTTATCAATCTAGTAAGACAAGGAATGAGACAAGGGATAAAAATCAAACCAGTTAGGGCACACAAAAGCACAAACCCTACTTTTTTCCACCAGGGTCCTCCAAATAATTGAAACCACCAGTCCTTATTCCATGTAGTTTCCCACGTTTGTATTGGTACATGGGCTATTTTCCTAATCTCTTTGGCAATCTCTAAGACCACCTTCCCGTTATCATCTATTTGGAGGCAACAATTAGAAAGGTTGAACTTTCCACAGACTCCGCCATCCTCTGCGAGTAAATAGTCTAAAGCCATTCGATTTTGGTATATGGCTTCCCTCATCTGAGAACTTTGTCGAGCCAGCAACTCGAGAGCAGTGGCGGTCTGGTTAGTAATTACTTCCAAGACTGCCTGCAACCGGATGATTCTATTCAGCATATATATTGGTGTCCGGTAGCCCCAACTCCCATCATTAGCCCATGTAGCTGGTCCATAATACTCAATAATCCTCTGAGGAGGCCACTCATCCTCCTTCCACTTTTGGGAGCCACCCTGTGTCAAACTTACATCAATACTTTTCTTGGCCCTGTTCCAATCATCATACAAAGAGACTCCCAGCTTATTTCCACCCTCAGATGGTAACAAAAAGAAAGATGGTACAATTACTTCAATATAGCAGGTTCCCGTCCACCCTCGTGGTAGGACCGTATAGGCACGCTTTCCACAAATCCAATAATGTCCTTTTAGGGCTCTGTGTTCCCCTCCCAAGGCTAGGGGGTCACGGCTGTGGAAAAGAAGGGGATAGTATTTGGTGCCCTTATGCCCTAAAGGGCCAGTGTGATAGTTACTCAGTTTAAACTGACATTTCCATACGCCATCTTTATCCCTATACTCGCACTTGGTTATTTCATTTGTGTCATTCAAGGCACTCCAATATGCATTAAACCTTGCCACTGTGCCATTCAGGTGTGCCCATTGCCACTTATAAATGTAGGTAAATCATTCGCCTCGGGTCTTTTCATATGCCTGACATCTGGTAGGGTCAGGATCGAAAGGTAATATTCTTGTTCTTTTGAGATTTTGCATCTGCGGGGAGATTGGGAGCCTAATGGCAGCAGAATTCCATTGATCAGCATACCTGCTGCATACTCGGGCCCATTTTAATGTCCATGTACACTGACTATGTTCTAACCTTCTTCCTGTACCATTACTGCTAATACAGTACTCTCCCAATGCCACTTGGGAAAGATCCCAGCTGTGGTTCTCATCCCATTCTTGACCAGTACTCTTAACATCTGCTTTGTCACTGACTAACCATTTTGGGGCCAAAGGAAAAGCCCTCTAAGGCCACTGTTCTCCGGCCTCTCGGAGCCCCCCACAGGCCCAGCAGTTGGTAAGATTAAAAGTACTTGCAATCCTCTCCATCATATCAACATACAAATTTGTCCCTGGGGGAGTAATTTGGGAAAGCGGGGGCATAGGCCAGTGGCTAAGGCTATGCAATCCTGCTTCTTTCATTATGCAGATAACAACAAGGCACATTATAATTCCCACCATATTTTCCCTTTTACTTTCTGGACTAATTTTCTGAACTTTGATTAAGCCGTCTCAGGCGCACTTGGAGATCACCAGTAGGTTCACAGCTCCACTTGCTGGCTTCTTGTTCCGAAGACGACTCAGCTTCCGGAGTGAGTTCGTCTTGGGAGTTGTTGTCCTCTGACGCTTGTGGATGTCGTTTCACACGGGTATGGTGTATCCAACGGTCATGGCCAGCGATCTTTACAGCGGTGTGGGTTGTTAGAAGTACCTGGAAAGGGCCACTCCACCTCTCAGTCAGAGGTTCCTTTTTCCACCGCTGCACCAAGACCCAGTCTCCCGGGGAGAAGTCATGTACCGGTACGTCTAAAGGCAGGCACTGAAAGGAGGCTGCATACCTGTGAAGAGAAAACAAGACAGACTGCAAAGCAATAACGTACATATGAAGCTCACTATTACCTAATTCAAAAGTTACATTCTCTCGCATCCCAGGAGGTAAGACTCGAGGGGGCTTGCCAAACATAATTTCATATGGGGTCAATTTAAGGCCCCGTCGGGGAGTGTTTTGAATGCAAGTAAGGGCAAGCGGCAATGCTTGAGGCCACTTAAGACGTGTTTCAATACAGATTTTGGTGAGCAAAGTCTTTAAAGTCCTATTCATACGTTCCACTTGTCCTGAACTCTGTGGTCTCCATGGTGTGTGTAATTTCCAAGTAACCTTGAGAGCTTGTGCGACTTCTTGAACCACTTTTCCCACAAAGTGTTGTCCTTGATCCGACTCAATGGACTCAGGCAGGGAATACCGTGGAATGATCTCCTGCAACAAATACTTCACTACTGTAGCCACAGTGGCAGTCCTGGTGGGCCAGGCCTCGACCCAACCAGAGAGCTGGTCTACCATGACAAGTAAAAACCCGTGATGTCCGGACCGTGGGAGCTCGGCAAAATCAATCTGCCATGCCTGTCCAGGGTACGCTGCCCAGGGTCTACCTCCCATTGGCACAGGGGGTTTCCTTCGGGGGTTTACTTTCTGGCATGTGATGCACTTGGTAGCAATGCGCTGAGCTTCTACATATAGCCCTGGAGCTACTGCTTGGCGAATCACTAGATCACCCATGGCCAAGCCTCCCATATGGGTTCTTGCATGGAGCTGTTGCAGCACCTCCCGAAGCAATGGCCTGGGTATCATGACTTTCCCTCCTGGTACTATCCACCACCCCTGGGAGTTCTTTTCTGCACAAGCTCTTTGTGCAAATTTATCTTCTTCAGGGGAATACTGTGGGACTAAATCTTGGATGTCTGGCCATATGGCATGGGACATGGCCTGCTTGGATACCTCCTCCGCTTCTCCCCCAATAAATGCAGCTTCCTTTGCTGCTGAATCAGCCTTTGCATTTCCAAGCTTATGCTTTTCCTCAGCAGCCTTCCCATGGGCCCGCACATGAATGACTGCTACCTCTTTAGGCTGGTGGAGTGCCTCTAGTAGCTTGATAATCTGGGGGCCATTAGCAATTTTATTCCCAGAGGCCGTAATAAAACTCCTTTCTTTCCACAATAGTCCGTGTGCATGGACTGTAGAAAAAGCATAGCGAGAGTCAGTGTATATATTAACCCGCTGGTCTGTCCCCAGCTGTAATGCTCGGGTGAGCGCAGTGAGTTCTGCGGCCTGTGCCGACCATGAGCTTGGCAATGACTCCCTCCATACTACCTTATCCAAGGTTACCACTGCACATCCTGTTCGTCTTTTTCCATCGATGACAGAGCTGGAGCCGTCTACGAAGTATTCAACATCTGGGTCCTCAATTGGGTTCTCAGCAAGATCAGGTCGCACCTGTGTGGTTTGATTTAGGACCTCAAGGCAGTCATGCATCGGTTTCCCTGGCTCCGGCAGCAAGGTTGCAGGGTTTAAGGCTGTAGTATGTTTGAAAGTAAGTCCTGGATTAGAGAGCAAAAATATCTCATACCGTGATTGTCTGGAGGGGTTAAGAAATTTCCCTCCCTCAGTCCCTAGGATCTGGGGAACTCCATGAGGAGTGAGTATTTCCATATCCGCACCCATGACTATCTTCTGGGCTTCTTCAACAACCACTGCTGTGGCTGCCACAGCCCGAAGACAGGCTGGCCACCCGAGTGCCACTGGATCTAGAACCTTTGAGTAATATCCCACGGGTCTCCAGGTCGGGCCCGATGGCTGTGTCAGCACCCCTGATGCGACCCCTCGATTCTCATGAACATACAGTCGATATGGCTTTTTACTGTTTGGGATGGCCAGGGCAGGGGGCTGGGTTAATGCTGCTTTAAGCAGATCAAAGGCATGCTGCATTTCTTTATTCCATTTCCATTTAGTGAGACTCTCCTTAGTCAGGGAGTCATACAGTGATCTAGCCTTCCCACCATAATCTGGTATCCATAGTCGACAGAACCCAGTTAGCCCTAGGAATGCTCGTAGCTCCTTGGGTGACTTAGGTGGGGTTAGACCTTGGATTGCCTGTATGCGATCTGCACTTAGGGCTCTGACTCCTTTTGAGAGCTTATATCCCAAAAATGTGACTTCAGGCTGACATATCTGGGCTTTCTCTCTAGAAACTTTATATCCTTTTTCCCCTAGAGTGTTTAGGAGTGACCTGTTGGCTTCCTCGCAGAGCTGCAAGTTTGGGCTTGCAACTAGCAGGTCATCCACATACTGGAGGAGAGTCACTGCGGGGTGTGATCCCTTCCACTCCTCCAAGTCCTTCTGAAGGGCAAGTCCGAAAATATGAGGGGCTGCTACGAATCCTTGTGGGAGAACTGTCCACATGAGTTGGGCTTTATGGAAGGTGTCTGGATCCTCCCATTCAAAAGCAAACAATTTTTGACTGTCTCGGTGAAGGGGAATAGAGAAGAAAGCATCTTTCAAATCTAGCACTGAAAATATTTCAGCTTCCCCCGGTACTTGTGTCAAAATCGTGTGAGGGTTCGGGACTACAGGATGGTCTGAAAGGACCTTCTTATTTACTGCCCGTAAGTCTTGGACCAGTCTGTATGAGACCCCATCTGCCTTTGGCACTCCAAGAATGGGGGTGTTATAGGGTGAAGACCCTTCCACTAGCCATCCGTACCTCTTGTATTTCTCTATTAACGGCTTGAGTCCAGCTCTGGCCGCTCGGCTGAGTGGGTACTGCTTTACCCGAACGGGCCCCTCCCCATCCTTGAGTACGATCCTTACCGGGGAGACGAACTTAGCTCGCGCAGGGGTTCCATCAGCCCATACCGAGGGGTCTACTCCAGTCATGTGATCTTCTGGACTTACTGCAGGGCGTCGGTCCTCCAGGAGAGCCATCTGATAGTTCGAGCTCTGCTTGACAGGTAGCTGGACCACCATCTGGTCGTCTCTGAAAAAGATCTCAGCTTGCAATTTTGTGAGTAAGTCCCGCCCAAGGAGTGCAACCGGGCAACTTGGAGAATACACAAAGGAGTGCTCGAGCAAATGGTCTCCCACCTTGGTGAGGAGTGGTTTACAAACAGGGAGTTGGGTTTGCATTCCCTCAATCCCTTCTACAAGTACATGCTGTTCACTAGTTCCTGCACAGGGGGGTTTTTCTGGAATCATTGAAAATGTAGCCCCAGTATCCACCAAGGCTTCAAAGTTTTTGCCACCAACCCTAATGGTTACCATGGGATCTTCTCGGGCTCCAACCCGAAGGGTAGTGGTCTTAGATCCCTGTCCCCTTCATTCTGAATCCTCACCCTTGTCTTCTGCCCGCATGAGGTGACCTCTTGGTTCCCTCTCTCTCTTCTCCTTCAACTTTGGGCATTCCCTTTTCCAGTGTCCTTTCTCTTTGCAATAAGCACAAACGTCTGCTCCCACTCTTTCTCCTTTCCCCTTCTGCATCCCAGCCTTTTCAGAGTTCCCTCCAGTTATAGCAGCTGCTAGTGCTGCCATCTGTCGCTGAGCCTTTTTATCCTCTTTGCGCTCCTGCACTTGCTCACGATTCCCATACACCTTATATGCAATTTCCACCAGCTCTGAAATCGGTTTCCCAGCACCTCCCTCAGTTTTCTGTAACTTCTTACGGATATCAGCAGCAGAT
This sequence comes from Crocodylus siamensis, assembly GCF_052110815.1. NCBI lineage: Eukaryota > Metazoa > Chordata > Crocodylia > Crocodylidae > Crocodylus > Crocodylus siamensis. The sequence continues at coordinate 241,011,305 of NC_143397.1, read as the reverse complement.
TGACCAATAAACATAAGATTTACCATGCGCTGGTTATCTGGGGCTTCTGGATCCAGATCCGAAAACCTGCGAAACGCCTCATACAGCCTCCCAAGGAAAGCTGAGGGATCCTCCTCTTTTCCCTGTCTCACTTCATACAACTTAGACAGATTGGTAACCCGAGGCACTGCCTTTCCCATTGCTTCCACTATAATTCCCAGATACCGTGCACTCAGCTCTCTGCCTTCGGCAGTGTGATTATCCCATCTCGGCTCTTCTACAGGGAAGGTATCACGCAGAGTACGACCAGCAGCACCTTCTAACTCAACTCTGGCTGTTGCAATACGCTCTGCTGTACCTAACACTAATCTCCTCTCCTCCGGGGTTAGGAGGGTCTGGAGCATCATCTGGATATCAGCCCAAGTGGGTCGATGAGTCTGCCCAATGGATCGAAACAAATCCCTCATCTTTTCAGGGTCTTCACGAAAAGAGGGGCTCTGATTCTTCCAGTTAAATAAATCTGAAGTGCTAAATGGGGTGTAGACAAAAGTTGCAGTGCCTCCTTCCCCAATAACCTCTCGCATCGGACAGTTCAGCACCGGCTGTGACTCTACAGGCTTGCGCAAATAATAACCCTTATTTCCTGATTCAGATGAGGCACTTGGCTGAGGCTCACGCTCTAACTCATTAGGTATGCCTTGGTACGTCGGTGGTGGTCTTTCTAAGGGAGGGGGCGGTGGTGCAGAAGGACTGGATGCCGAGGAGGCGTCTGACTCATCTTCGCTACCCGACAGGGCAACCGGAGCACGGGTCCGGTACTTAGCCAATTCAGAATCCCCCCCCTCATTAGACTCAGGAAGTACAGGCGCCCTCCCCCGAGTCTTTTTCTTAACAAGCATCACATGAGACTTTACTAAGTAATTCTTAATCCAAGGTGGCTGATTTTGAACCACCCACAACCAACAATCAATATAAGGAAACTGATTCCAATACCCATTTTGCATAACAATTTCATGGATAGCTATCACTTCTTTTAGCACAAAGGATCCTTTTGGGGTCCAGTGGACCCCAAATGTTGGCCAATCGAGTTGACAAAACTTAGTTAAATCACCTTTTTTCATTTTTATTCCGTAATCGGCCGGCCTTGCAAATTTATTAAAATGACGTAATAAGCACCTTAGAGGGGTATCCGTGTTTTCTACACGGGAGCTAACCGTACCCATTTTGCCCACAAAAGTGCACCCAAGGCACACCAAATACCAAAAAGTCCCTTACAGCAGATGATTTACCATGAGAACATGCACACCTCCTGCTCCGGACCCAGAACCAAATTGGGCAAAGGGAATTCGTATACTCACTCAGATACCCCAGAGATCTCGATCCAAATCCAAAAATGTGTACCTGGAGACTCCAAAAAAAACAAAATTTGCATAGGAGCTCTTAGTGTTCCGGATGTTCCGGCTCACACCTCAAGCCCCCCCTCAGGGCGAGCCAAAAAGAAAGGCTCGGCGCGCAAACCCCCCAGGGGGGCAGAGACGATGTGCCGACGAACTCCGGAGTTATCCAAAGAAAGCCCCACGTTGGGCGCCAGATTGAGGTAAAAAAAACTCTCTCTCGGTTCGTTTTCTTTGGAGGCTCATTGAATAACAAATTCTTAGGCACACATTGTTGGTGAGACAAAAGGTATATATTTGCAAATAGGGTCAGAGGGAGAAGACAAAAGATCAAAACCCTCTGCCCCCGAGTACAATCATTAGCAGGCTTTTATCCCCTCTCTTCTGGCACGTGTACAGAAACAGGAACTCTTACAACTCATTTCCGGTTCATACAAACATGCATGAGAATACGTCAGATCATGCATCCCATGTGTATTATAATTAACTACTTAAGTATGCGGGGCGGATAGGCTTAATATGTATTAGGTTATTGCGCTTGCCCAGAAAGCACTGGAGGTTATGGAGGGTTTAACCTCAAGGCTAAGATGGCAATTATTCTTATCTTAGCCTAAGAGCCGTGGGAGCCATGAAAGAAAGTGTGATTTAGTGTAACAAAGAGATAGTAAATTTGCAGAACAAAGAGAGCTCTTGGAGTTTTTCCTTCAGTTTCCAACCCCCCCTTCCCTCTCTCATTAAGGAGACAAGGAGGGCTGGCAGCCGTGCTTATTCAAAGGACAACACTATTGATGGGAGCTAACAGCTATTGATAATGCATTTTTAATAATATTTCTAACACAGCTGTGGTTCTTCAGGCATATGAGAAACATCTCTCTTTAGACTGGTGTCATGTGCAATGGTGGGGAGCCAGCCCCAATGCCCCTCACCCCTCATCCTATGGATGAGCTGCCTGCAGCTCCATCTTGCTCCCTGCCAGGGCCCACATTGCCCCAGCCCCCAAGCCCCATGTACCACCCAGCTGGGTAGCAGCCCTAGCCTCACCCCTGCCCAACCCCCTTCTTCCCTCCCTCAATCCCCCTCCCCCTCCCCCTCCCCACCAGACTTGCCCATGGGGAGCTGCTCTCCAAGAGGCTAGTGGCCATGTGTATGCATGCACATGGTACCCCCGGCTTGATCACCCTCCTCCTGCCCCCCTCCCCCGCAAGCCCTTGCAGGCTGGAATCTGCCAGCCTGAAGAGAGCTCTTTGCAAAAGAGCAAAATCTATGCATTTCTCCATTATAATGAGAAATCAGAGTTTTTCTCAGTTAAAAGGGAAAATCCATGTTTTTTTCCCCCTGGGAAACAGAAAATCTGGATCCCTGGTGATCAACCAATATATTACAGGACACAATTTTAGAGAGATCTAATTCCAAGGATCTGCACATGCCTGTATTACCTTCATGAATTTGACTTATGTGAGTTGCCCAAGGTCATACAGAGAGTCAATGGCAGAGCCAAGAATGGAACCTGCAGGCTGACTGAGGTGTGGTCCAGTGCCTTCACTGCATAACAGGGCTGTTTTTCTCAGCAAGCCTTTAAACCAAGAGCTTCAGAATGTGAGAAGTAGTCCTGGCACTTGCAAGTGTTTATTGCATGGCTATACGCAACTACATTTTTAATATTTTTCTTTGGAAGGACACCTGCTGTGTCACCATCTCTCACACAATTATGTGTTCTTTTTAAAGACCCAGCTCCTGAGTCAAATGATGATGTGAGAATGAGAGCCTTCTTTAAAAAAGAAAAATATAAAAAAGTGTAAGTTTCTTACACTTACGAGTGTAAGAAACTTTTTTGCCTTATGAGTGCAAAAAAAGAGGTTGAAAACAAACCTTCAAGCTTCAGGTGCCAGAAGGCAAATAAAAGATTCCCAAATGTGTTGGTTTTTTGGTTATTTTTGAAAAAGACAAACACAATTGTGGGGACTGGGATCATGATTTTTGAATGTTTGGGGTTGGCAGCTTGAATGAGGCTCCAGGAGACACTGTCACAATAACTTGCTGAGGGTTTGTCTACCTGGAAATAAAGTAAAGCCATGCAGAAAAACCTGAGCTAGTCATGAAGAAGAAAAATCGGGTAATGGAAATAGTGTAGCTGTATTATCATGATGCTCCACCCAGGCTAACATACCTTGCTTAGGAAGGCTAACTGCCCTGTTAACTAACCATGCTACTACCTAACCATGCTGCTAATGCAGTTATTGGTTCCAGCACTTCAACCAAGTTATTCAGATTTAGCTAGCATCGTGATGCCATTGTATCATATAGACATATCCAGAAAATCTAAAATTAGCCCTTTTTTTGAAGTGTCATCAAGTCTGACAAGCTAGGTTTAAAGTGATTGAAAGAGGTGAGTTATACAGAGAGGTACTGCTCAGAGTTTAGGGCCAGAGCTGAAGCTGCTCAAAACAGGTGTTGCTCTTCTGGATAGCAGGAGAGTCTCCTGGCTCCCCACTGGAGCTATGCCAGTTTATAACAGCAGAGGATCTGGTCTGCTATGTACATCCTGCAGGGTAAAGCAGGGATGAATTACTGCAGAGTGCAGCTGTATTTGTAGAACAGTTTCATTTTTTTTATCTTGGTTGTAGGTGTTATCAGCTCCTCTTTAGCACTGCAACAAACCTAAAACAGCTGATGTAAAATCCTTCCTAATTAATGCAGCAAGAATGTCCTTAAAAACTTTGTTATGCTCTTAGGTCAGAAAAAAAGTCATGATCACAGAAGACATGGAAAAGACAGTACATCTCTAAGCACTCTGTTCCATGCACTTCAATGGGCGTTATGCTTCAGTAAGACCTGCTGTTCATCAACCAGGCAACTAATTGATACTATAGTATACCTTACCCAGGAGGTTAAGTATTTAAGACTATTTTTTATGCAGTATATTTCTGCCAGAGCTGTGGTTATGATAACTTTTAACTTTAATGCAGTGAAATGCGGGAAATAACAGGGGCAGGAGTGCACAATACAATTGAAGCTGAAGTGTTTCAGCCCAGCTCAGCAGGCTGGGTATTCAGGATAGACCCAAAACTGCAGCAACATGGAAGATGAATTGACTTCCACTTAGAAGCAGATACTGTATTTCTTGATAAGTGATTTACAAAGCAGTGCATTCAAGGTCTTTTTCGCGTGAAATTCTCTAACAACTTGAAAAATTCTCCTTAGAAAGACTGAATTTTGGGAGCAGGCATATTCTCTAGGTCACGGTTCTTGATAGGAGTTTCAGGCAATCAGGGTTAAATTCCCAGCTTTGTCACAGATTTCCTGCATGACCTTGGGCCAATCATTTAAGGCCAGATGTAAATTAGCCAACCAGACACCTAAATAGTACTGAGATGGAGTCTAGGCACCTATGTCACAAAAAAGCAAATCCAACTGACTTTGTTCAGGTGGCTGTGAAGCCAATTAGAGATCTGAATTCAGTTCTTACCTCTGTTTTGGCCTAAAAGGTCCCTATACTTAGCCTAATCATTGTCTTTGGATTATGCTCAGAAGCAGTCCCAACCAAACAGCTAAGAGTAATCTGTTCAAGTCCTTGTAAAAGCTGGATCTGTTATGTCCTCTCAGGGACAGTATTTTCCATCTGCTCCCTTCACTGGGTGCAAGTCTCGACCACAGTTCAGGCTAAGCATGCAGCCTGAGCAAAGCACAAAGGTCAAACCCAGGCCTAAAGACCTCTGGGTCCCAACACTCCCTCCCTAAGGGGGCATCAATTCCACCCCCCGACAGACTTACCTGCAGGCTGCCTGGTGCCAGTGTGTACGTGTGCCCATGGTGCCCCCTGCCTGACCACCCTCCTTGCACTCCCCCTGGCCCCTTGTACTTGCAGGCTAAAACACTGCCAGCCTGCAGAGAGCTCTTTGCAAAAGTGGAAAATTCATGTGTTTCTCCATTAAAATGAGAAATCTGTGGTTTTTTCTCAGTTAAAAGGGAAAATCCACATTTTTTCCCATGGGAAATGGAAAACCCAGATCCCTGCTTAATGGATAGATTCCCTGCAGTCTAGCCACTGTCACTGTCCCATTATAGCCATTCCTCCCCTGATTGTGGGTTGATATTTCCTGGAACAACCAAGTAGAAAAAAATGTTTAAAAGAATTAGGAGATGCAACTACAAAACCACAGTTTTTGGCAGGGGGACTCAGGGCAGCAAGAGCACCAGAGTTACTTTGAACTCGTTTCTGAAAAAAGTGCTGTCTTTCAGACTGACAGTGTCTGAATTGTCACAATTCATCTGAGGAAGACCATTTTGCAGGTGAACTAAAAACAAGGGGCTCTGTTCAAAAGGTTATTGATAGGCTTAGGCTGCCTCAGTTCACACCCGAACAGATACCTTCATAAAGAAAAAGCATATACATAGAGCAGTATTAAGAGATAGAGGGAACAAATTAGTCTCCCTTTTCTTCTACTTCCTTTCTTGCTGGCTCTTCAGTTTCTTTCTTCACTGAGCACTTAACTGTCATAGCAGGACTCTACAGGAAACATCACTCAAGAGTCAAAAAGAGCTGTATTATTCACCCTCCTGTTCCTTAACAAAAGAAGACAGCTTTCCCACTGCATTTCAAGTGATTTCCAACTATCTGAATGCTAGAAATGGGCCTACGCTGAAACTCCAAGTAGCCAAGGACAAGCTTTGACAAACCTGGAAGGATGCCTGTCCTGAGATCAAACAGGAAGTATGCAGTTGCATCTTATCTCTAAAGGGAGCTTAACCCTGAAATCAAAACACTTCCAATATCAGATAAAAAGGAAGTATTTAAATCCATATCTGAAGTTTATGGTTTGGTTCCATCCTTGTTGAAAACCACCTTTCTAGATACATACTTTGGTGTTGGGAACTAGATATGTATCTCATGCTTTGCAAATACAAACTAATTTCCTGTCACTATATGCTCTCTGACATATAGTTTTGACTAGCTACAAACCTCAAATTTTTAACTACTATTGCTGCTTCAATTCTAATTAGAGTTGTATCTGTTAGGGCTCAATTAACTTTCTTTTAGTTTAGGACAACTGTGTCTCAGTCCCCTTGCCTAGTATAAAACTCATTATAGCATCATAGGGATACAACAGGAGGGAGGGAGTTGGGTAGGGCTGGCGCTGCTGCCCAGCCGAGCAGTGTGTGGGGCTTGGGACCCCGGGCCAACGGGCCCTGGTGAGGAGCAGGATGGAGCCGTGGGTGGCTGGTCTGGGGGGCAGAGGGGTGGGGCTGGCTCCCCACTGCCGCGTGCGTTCCTGGTGGGACAGGGGGGCCACATGGCCCCCAGATCTGTGCGTGGGGTGGCGGCGGGCTGCCTCTTGTGTGCTCAGGCTCCCCACCCTGCTGCTGTCTCCCCAGGGCCTCCTGGGCTCAGCAGGTGGGACCTGGCACAGCAGGGCAGAGTGGGGCCATGTGGGGAAGCTCCTTGCCCCTGCAACCCCCTGCTTCCCTGGCGAAGCACCCCCTGCCCGCCCAGCAGCAGTGGGGGTGGCAATGCAGAGGTGTGCCCCTTGCTGCTGCAAGGCGGGCAGGGGGTGCCTCGCCACGGTGGCATGGGGTTCTCAGTGGCAGCAATGAGCTTCCCTGTCTGGCCCCGCTCTGCTCTGTTGGCCTGGGTCCTGTCAGGGTGTTAGAAATGCGCAGCTTGTATCTTGCACCTGATAAGAAAGAAATACTGCCCAAGGCTCCTTTCTCCCCCGGTCCCGTCTTAGCCTTTCTCATGCTGATTACAGAAACTGGAATTCAATTGACTGTGGCCTTGGGGTATGAACTTTTGGCGAACTGTTGTAGTTTCTGGGCATGCTTAATGAGCTGTTACATATTTACCCCTCCGCCCCACATACTTAAGTAGCTAATTATACTATACATGCGAAGTATGTAATGATGTAACTACATGTATGCTTGTATGAAACGGAAGTAGCTGTAAGTGTTCCGGTGTCTGCGCACGTGCTCAGGAGAGAGAAGATAAATTCCGCTTGCAAACACAACTAGTTGGTCAGAAGCTGATTTGGGCATCAATGCCCCACTCTGACCTTGTTTGCAAACAAATACATCCTTTTGTGCCGGCTGATGTTTGTGTGTCTGTGATCTTTGCGGGCCTCCAAAGAAACGAACCGCTTTTTGCAACAAGGGAAGGGCAGCAGAGTGGGGAGCCTGCACCCACCGCGCGCGATGGGCTTTGCTTTAGCCGTGCTGCCTGTGGGGGAGGTGGAGCTGGGCTCTGCTGCAGCAGCTCTCGACTCCCATGGGTGGCAGCCAGGGCTTGGGTGCTGCTGTGGAGGGCAGGGGGCTGTGGACCCAGGTCCCTGGGCCTGTAGCCCTGGCAGCTGGGAGCCCCTCTGGCAGTGCTGGGGAGAGGGGACGGGGAGTGAGGGGCACCAGCAGGGCTGGGGGTCTGTGGCTTGGGAGTGAGGGGCCTGGACCCGCATCCTGGTGAGTTAAGGGGATGGGGGGAGCTCTGATTTTCCATGATAAAAAATCTCAAAATCAAATATAAAAATTTATAGGTATTTAGAATTAATTTTATAGTGATTGAGTCACTGGTAGGCTTCCAAATTGCTTTAAAAATGTAAATGTATCAATAAAAAATTGTGTTCAATTGATACCTATATAGACAGTGGCATTTCAGTTTAATTGCAGATTTGGGGTTTTTAAATCAGAGAATTTGCAATTTTTAAGTATTGTTTTTTGCCATTTTTAAACCGAAATCCAGGATCCTTGCCCATAAGACTGAAGTGGAGACATCAGTGGTATGTAGGTTTTATGCTCCACAACCGTAAACTATGAAAGGCCAGATCCTCAGCAGCTGTTTCATTGACTTAGCTCGTACTATGCCCATGTCCACCAAAAGAAAGTCTAATCCAGAAAATACTTTCTCTCTTTCCTTTCCAGTAATGGCCCATGCACGTGAGGGCCCATTACATCCGAGTGACCCAGCTTTAAAATGGTGTAAAAAGGGAGTGGACACACAAGGTAGAATCTGGCACTGATGAATGGATCTAGAATCTGAGATAAAGTTACAACAGATAATGCCAGGAATAAAACTAAAATAGTGTGTCCACTGTGGACACCAGTATAAGTTTGGTGTACAAAGCCAACATAACACACACCATAATTGCACATGCAGCAACAAAAGTCAGGAGAATGGCTAGAAAATATGAGATTTTTTTTTACTAACAATCATGTTTAGCTTCTTTGCTCTTTGTCTTCTAGATTTAAGCCTTTGGATGTCTGGATATTAAGGCCACTGGACAACCATTAGACCATCTTGTTTGACTGCCTGCTTCTTCAAGAGGGGAGCTTTAAGAAAAACACCCCATGAAACCATGAAGGTAAATACCACCAGCACCAAAAAGTTTAAGCTTCAGGCTAACTGGAGTTTGTTATTAAACCTTTGAAAGAGTGGCAATAGCCCTAGCCTCAAGTATAAAGGTGTCCTGTTGGTTTTATTCACCTAAACTGTGCCCAGACAGTTAACTCTTCAATTCAGAATGGAAGAGCTGAGCCCAGAGGTTTTCACTCGGTGAAACCTGAGCTAGAAAACATACTACTATGCAGACATGGAACCAAAGATCAAATCTGAATTGTTGTAAAAAAAAAGCCCCACCAGCCCCACCAGCCTCATCAGTTGTCAGTTGCATTTAGAGGAAGGTTTGTTTTAGTTTCCTGCTGCCTTAATTAAAATTAGTTGCCTCCAGATTATGAATCCCTATTAGAGATGGGAGTACCCCCAGCCAGGTCATGAGGCGCTACAGGGATTTGGGAGCGGGGCCCCTGGCACGGATCTTTGAAAACTCCTGGTGCTCTGGTGTAGTGCCCGAAGACTGGAAGAAGGCCAATGTGGTGCCGATCTTCAAGAAAGGGAGGAGAGTGGATCCGGCTAACTACAGGCCCATTAGCCTGACTTCTATCCTGGGGAAGATCTTACAAAAGTTTATTAAGGAGGCCATCCTTGATGGACTGGCCCAGGCTAACATCCTAAGGGATAGCCAGCACAGGTTTGTTGCGGGTAGGTCTTGTTTGACCAATCTCATTTCCTTCTATGACCAGGTGACCTATCACCTGGACGAGGGAGAAGAGATTGATGTCATATATCTTGACTTCAGAAAAGCTTTTGATCTGGTATCCCATGATCACCTCTTGGCCAAACTGGCCAGTTGTGGCCTTGGCTCCACCACGATCTGCTGGCTGGGAAATTGGCTCCATGGTCGGACCCAGAGGGTTGTAATCGATGGCAGTCACTCATCGTGGTGCCCTGTGACCAGTGGGGTCCCTCAAGGCTCTGTCCTTGGACCCATACTGTTCAACATCTTCATTAATGATGTGGACATTGGAGTCAGGAGTGGACTGGCCAAGTTCGCCGATGACACCAAACTTTGGGGCAAAGCATCCACGCCAGAAGACAGGCGGGTGATCCAGGCTGACCTGGACAAGCTCAGCAAATGGGCAGACGAGAACCTGATGGTGTTTAACACCGAAAAATGCAAGGTGACCACCAGGATCTGGGGGAACGTTTGTTCACCAGAGCGCCCCAAGGGATGACGAGGTCGAACGGTCACAAACTCCTGCAAGACCGTTTCAGGCTGGACATAAGGAAGAATTTCTTTACTGTCCGAGCCCCCAAGGTCTGGAACAGCCTGCCAGCGGAGGTGGTTCAAGCGCCTACATTGAACACCTTCAGGAGTAAATTGGATGCTTATCTTGCTGGGATCCTATGACCCCAGCTGACTTCCTGCCCTTTGGGCGGGGGCTGGACTCAATGATCTCCTGAGGTCCCTTCCAGCCCTGATGTCTATGAAATCTATGAACTCTTTGGACCACTGGAAGAAGCTGTGGGAACAGAAGCAAAAGCATATGTAACTTTTCTGTCGGTCAGTAAGTGATGCAATATTGATCCTATAGAATTGATCCAGCCCTGAGTTATGAAAGTCTGCCCCTTCCTTCTGTTTCTCCACCCAGGGTGCACACCAAACATCCCTGGATTCTAGGAGACATACCCAGCTGATATATATGCACCCAGGAGCTCTGTGATCTTAAGGAGGAGAGTTCTGCCATTTGAGGGCAAGTCCAGGACTGCCATTCTTAATACCTGTATCCTTGGCCTGCATTTGGGAACAGCAGCAAGGTGCCATCCTATCATTTGTTCCTGTTGGTTCGACCTGCACTGTGTACACAGGATTGTTCTCTGACCTATTGCCTGGCTGGTTTTGTTGCATTTCATGCAAGCACAGGAAGAGAGAAGCAGTGGCAGAATTTCCCTCTGTGAATCGTTTTTTAAGCATCAGCAGTACTATTTATTGTGCATTACTGTAGTACCTAATAGTGACAAATGAGAGGTGTCATTGTGCCAGGTGCTTTACAAACATAGAGCAAATAGACAGTGCCCAGAACGTGCAAAGAACAGCACACCCTAAACACTTCATGGTTCAATCCCCTACACTCCTAATATACTCATGTACATATCTGCAGCCCAGCTCGGTATTCAGCTGCCTGGAGAAGACCACAGGCCAGAATAGGAAGTGTATTAATGATGCATGAGGCCATTGCTGTGGATTGATTTTGGTTAGCCAACGCTACAAAACCACTTGCTATCTGTCCTACTGCCTGTGATCTATAGTGTGGGAACACAGATTTGAAGGCATATTTTCAACAGAGTATCGTAATTCAAGTAGATTTGATTATTTATCCTTCAGACTCCTAGCTTTGCAGCTCCTCTGTCGCCTGCATGTTATTTGAAAGATGACTATTCTCTGGCCACACCGCCCCTAAGAGCTACATGTGACTGCAATCAACCGGGGCTTATGCAAAGTACATGGAATTTTCCACAGATCTTCTATTTGCTTCTATTTATATCAGTTTTACTAGAGACTACATTGCAGATAGAAAAAATGAAAAATGATTGAGAGTCCATGAAGAAATCAGTTGTAATTGCATAAGTCTGATTTCATGAATACAGATTTCCCACCCCCTTACATGGAAAACAACTACTACATAATTTAAATGAATGATACAGGGACGGGGGGGAAGCATCTAAGGGAAGCATCTAAGTGACTTAGAAGCACAAGTCCCACTTGTGACTCTGGCTGCCCTAATAGCAAATACTTAGATGCTCTTGAAAATCCCATGCATAGGGTATAGAGCTGAAAACAAACTTAACAGTGATACATCACTAGAAACCAAATACAGCCCATAAAATTTAGAACTAAAACTGACAAGGTATTGACTCATCCCTTTGTAACGAGGTATCATTGTGCACAGGGTTAAAAGGTGCCCAGAGGATAAAAGATATGCTGTTCTGACACAGAACCTTCTTTCTGACAGCGTTACCAGTGTGGTTGAGGATTATTTTCCCATTTGCCAGATGGTTAAACTGAGGCCCACTTATTTTAAAAGCTCAGTTTTCAAGTTGTCACATCCACAAGTGCTCATGCAAAAAAGGTGCACAACTGATGCCTAATTTGACTGCACAGCTGATGCAATACCACATGCAAACTGCAAATTTGCCTGCGCAAGTGGGGCCTGATTATACAGCCACAAAGAGAACATCAGAGATCTCTAAGTATCAATGGTGCAGAATCAAGGCTATGGCCAGCTGCAAATCTTGTTGTTTAGCTTCTGTGCACTTCCTTTTTGAGTCTTTCTGAGGTTCTTGATATCTATTAGTGGTGATTATTTTCTCTCTTCTTCTGTAGGACTTTGAATTGATTAGCATCAAGTCTTCCCCTATTGGTTCAGGTCAGGTGTTCTTTGTATCTGTCCTTCTGCATGTTTACTGCTAATCTGCTGGCACTTGATATCACTGTCAAATTAGATCAATATTTGTGCTTCTCCATATATTCAGAGCACTCTCTCCATCCCTTCAGTCAATAGAGGCACTTTTTCAGCTTTAGACCTTTGTTTTCCCTTAGTTTATGTTTGACTTTCACCCCAAAGCACTCCCAGAGCCAGAGAAAGCAATGACACATCTATTGGTGGCATTCATCCATTATCTTTGAGGAGGGTAATGATGGCTTTAGGAAACACCTGGATCATAACAAATAATTGACAGCTGATCAGGAAAAGTCAGAAGCTAATGTCTGGCGCCTCACTTGCTCAGAGTTTGCTTTTCCATTACTCTGCATCTTTTCCAGTCATTTACAACAGCAGAAAGTGAATGTAAAGAGTTACCAAGCCAGACCACCTGCATTCCTCCCTGTGCTACTGTGAGTGGACAGCGTGAAAGTCAGGCCTTTGGTTTAAAAGGGTCAAATTCTCTTTTCCTTCTAAGACATGTAAGTGCCACTGATACCATTTTGGGTGCTTAACTCACCCTATTTCACTATGTAATGCCTTGAATTGTGTGTAACTGACTACAATTCTGCCTGTGACTAAATGTGTCCCTGATGGACATGCTTAGGAGTGATTCGATCCTCCCTGAGAGACATCCAAGCCCATGTGTTAGGCTCTATTGCAATTCAGCTTCAGATGACTCCAGCTGTATTAATGCATTTGGTATTAATGAGCTATTGGGTAAAATATTTAAAGAGCCTGATGGGGGAATTCTTGAAGTGGCCCTCTCTGATGTCCTAGGCAAGTGCTCTAATCACTATAAGACTATTGGAGGAGGATCCTTATGCTACTTATATAGACATTTAGCTGTGAGGACATAATGGCCCTGCTAAGAGAGACATACTTTATGCAGTCAAGGGTTAGTAGGAGTCCAAAGAGCCAGATGTATCTTAGCACAAGTTAAACATCTCCATTGATGGGAATGGTGAGTCACGTGCCTTTCTGCATCCCTGTGGATCCGTCTTTGGTGGTGCCCAGTGCTTGAATAGGAAGACTGCACTCCTGTGGGAAAGGCAACCTTTGTCTCTGGGGCACGTGAGCTAGGTGCGTAAAGTAGAGAGCCATGGGGTAAATCCTAATTTACTTTGTTCACCTAAATGGCATGTACACAACTGTCTGACAGCAGGCTTTGGCAATTGCATTCAAAAGCTTATCTAAATCTATCCCAGCAGTACAGCTGGTCCAATAAAAAATCCTTGCCTCTAGCATATTTCCTGGACCATCACAGCTACACCATCAATCCATTTTAATTTTAATTAACATGTTAAACTTAAATGTTAATTTTAAGTTTCATTCTATAAATTGAGCCAGAATAGCTCAAAATCGTATTCACATGGAGTTCACTACAGGCTTAAGTAGAGTCCTACTGAGCTGCTAGCTCCATGTGAGGGCTAGCATCCACTTCCACCCTATTTTGAAGGTTTAAGTAAGCCTTGTTGGCCCTGGACAGTAAGGTTAGTTTTATCCACTGGTCAAAGCGGAAGACTTGGCTCCTAGGAACTCGAGTGCACGGAACCCATAGAAATTTAGGGCATCTTACCATCATAGAAACTAGGAAAGTAGGGCTGGAAGGGATCTCAGGAGGTCAGCTAGACCAACTCCCTGCTCAATGCAGCCCTGACTAAATCATCCCATATGTGTGTTTGTCTAGTGTATTACAAATGCAACTGCACAAATAACCCTCTTGTGCAATATTAGGCACAATTTCCCCAAACACAAAGAATACCCTAATCTGGCATAGGTAAAGTGGGGCAGGGGGCAGGGAGGGCACTGTTAATATCTTGCCACTGCAAGGACAGGAGTTAGTCTGTTAGATTACACTCCAAGGAACACAGCCTATGTCATGTCAGTTGTAGCAGCGGGGAAAGGATTTAAAGAGATGCCTGTAAAGCAACTGAGAAATGGTGTTAGTGAGTGTGGAGTCACAGAAGGAGCATCCTCTCTAAGAGTGAAGCCAAGGCCACCCCCCCTGTCCCCCGAATATTATGAAAGACATATGGGGAGAATAACTCCTCCCCATTCTATACCTTGCCCTGTTTTGCAGCAGATGCACTAGAAAAGCAGTTTTCAACCTTTATCAGGCCCTCTCATTTCTACCCATCCCCAAGGCTCACCTCTACCCGACAGCCTACCTACCTCCCCCCCCAACCCCAATTGCCCTTCAAGCACCTGAGCCCCACAGTTCACTTGTTGTGCAGTCATCCTCTTAGGCACCCTGTAGCGACACGGGAGTGAGATTTGCACAGGTCAGCTCTAGAATGGAAACCACATAACCACGTTCATGCAACAATCTTAGCTGATGAGCACATCAGCTCTGCTGCTTCCTGCATGGGCCCTAGCAGCCATGGAGCCACACAGCATCTCAGCATGGAGCTACCTGGTGCCACAATGGTGTTTGGGGGTATGGGAGGGGTTGCCAAACCCATGTCCCTTTTGTAGCTTCTCCATGGCCCACTGGTTGAGAGCCAGTGTTGTAAAAGGGAATACCTGACACAGCTGCGGAGGCTGAGAAACACAGGGAGCAGGAACAACTCTGGAGCCTGTCCTGCTGCCTGACCTGGACCTGCTGTCTGGAGCCTGCTGGACCTGCTGTCTGTCACCACCCTGCAGCATTGCCTCATGCCACCCTGCTGCTCCCCTCTGGCTAGCCCAGAGGAAAGCTACCAAATGGGAATTGCTTCTGCAGAATGACTGTGCTGGCACTTTTCTCTTGGCTCTGTGGCCTTGTCAGTGCAGAGCACATTGCAAAGTAGGGAGCTAAGTGTCAGGGGAGATAATATACGTGGTGGAAGAAATGCAGTGAGAACCCCTTTGCCCTCTTCCCCTTTTTTCCGTCTGGGATTTGGGCCACTCAACTCCATTCCATGCTGCATAAGCAGAAGGGAGTGTATATCTAGATGTCCTTGAATAGGGTTGTCAGTACATTACAGAATCATTATATAAATGGGAACCAGAGAGGACATGACCTCTGGGGATCTTAGGCCAGTGTGATATACTGTACAAGCTGGTCACATGCCCTTGCCTGAATTGGTAATGCAGTTATTTGCTTGCATGGCTGCCTGTAGCCAAGACGATAAGACACGGGAAGGTGCATGACCAGGAGCAGTTTTTAAATTCCCATATTCACTGTAAGGAGTGAAACACTCGACTAACAGCAGCCTCTGGAATGTCTTTGAGGGAAGAAGGCAGAAGAGAAGTGTGATGCTGGAGGATGCAGGTTCGGTCACAGCTGCAAATCAGGGGCTCTGAATGTAGGGGTGATGTATGATCCTGGTCACTCCCCTCACCTTCAGGCCTGGCAGAAATTTCCAAAAGTGTTCATTGGGTTCTTCTGTCATCTGGGTTTTAGCAGAGGGCGTGTTTCATTACATAAATACAGGACTTATTTTCCCCCTGCCCTGAGCTGAGAGCTGTGACTTTCCGCCCAGGTAAGGAGGATATGGAATATCCTGCCTTTGCTACCTTACAATGCTTTTCTGGGTGAAAGACCAATGCATGGCCCATACAAATATACTGAACTGTATTTAAACCCTCAACTTGGGCCGCCTTTGCTGCAATGAATTCTACCTCCACAGAACTACCTCTGTCCTGTGATTATTGCTGGGGACATGGCAGCCTTCTCCGCCTCCACCCCCCTACCTTGCCCTTGCACTTTCCTCTGGCTGGAGCCTTTTATGGTCTTCAAGGATTGAGGAAAACAAACACCAGTGTCTATACAGCAAAATTATCCCCATTACATTGGCTTGCATATTTGGGGCCTGATTTTCAGAAATGCTGAGTCTCTGCAGCTCAGTCTCTGCAGCCCCCACTGACCACTGACCTCAGCTTGGGCTCAGCATGCCCAGCACATCTGTGCAGCCAGGCCCTTTGTGTGTTAATGGACTGTAATAAATCATTCTCAGCATACGATTACTCCCTGTTATCAAGGCCTGCACGAAGATATGTGTTGTTTGAAAGATTTACGGGATGCTTGAGCAGATGGTAGGGAGGTACCTTCAACAGGTCACACGTAAAAGAGCACTTTAATGGAATAATGAGCTACTGTCTCCATCAGCCAGAAATTCAAGAACTGGGGCTTGATATGGAAAAGGATTCAGGGATCAAATTGCCACTGCAGGTGCCAAAGTACTGTGCTTTTCCCTCCTGCCCCCTCACTCAGCTCCTGCTTAATTCTGCTATGTTTGTGGATCTCGCCCTTAGGAACATAGGACTGGAAAGGCCTTCTGGGTTATTGGGGCCACTCTTAAACATTACAGGCATCTAACACATAACCTCAGTTAGATGCCTGAATTGCTGAGGTGTGCATTGCAGAGGCCCAGGGTACATTGGTACTATCCTGGTGGTGTGTCCTAGGCAATATGATTCCAAATATATCATACCCATCTACTTCAAACCTGGAAATGTGCTGGTGCAGATGCCCTGGGCCAGCCCTTCACATCACTCCTAAGCCCATGGTCTCTGGCATACTTCAGAGCAGCCACTAGGGCAACCTGCATATTTCTGAGTTGGGAGTGTGCAAGTGGGACTTTGTGGACATGTTGTGCTGGGCAGCGGGAGGTGCCACTGCCAGGACATGTACACACATGTCTGTAGGCCTAATAACCTCATTTGAATGCTGCATTTCCACTAAGTGCCTAACAGTTGTGGTTACACAGCTGAGAGTTGCAACACTAAGTCTCCTTCATGGCCCTGCAGTTGGAAAACAAAGAGGTTAGGGGATCAGCTCACTCACTGCAAAAACCAGAGCCTAAAATAGCATTTGCCTTCTGCATGTCTTTCTGCTAGCAGTGTTCCTGGGGTTGCTTTCCTTTGCCAGTTTGGCATGCTTCCATTGTTTGTAATACTTTTTAATGAGGTGCAGTTTTGTAGGATGCAATTGCAAGGTTGAATAGGTTTTATAATAATGGAGTTTAAAAAAAAAATCAATCCCTATTTAAGAGGCTAAGCCAGTGGAAGGAAGGGGAGAAGTTTTCTTGTAATGGGGGCAGACCAAGCCAGTAAAGCATTTGGCCAAGGTTGTGAATGTTAATTTGTTTTCCTGCCCATTCTTATGACTTACACATGGGCCCATAAGGGAAACTGTAGATCAGGGCTTGGAAACTTCCAGGCATATCTACACTGCACCCAAACTTTCCAGGCAGCAGCCCTCTGGTAACATGTTCTGCCTGAATGCTCCTGCTCCCAGCATGCCAAATGCTGAAAAATGTAATGGGGTCACCATTAGAGCACAGCTAGGGTGCCCAGCATCACTCTAATAAGCATGCCTGAGACTAAGAGCCTACCTGTGCCAATGAGCATGCATCACATCTGGTACACACGAACCTGGAGTGAGTGGGCTGGGCCTGCAGCACAGCTAGGAGCTGGATACCATGCAGCATGCCCACAGAGCTTAGGGAAGTTAAGAATCAGTTTTACCCATACTAGGAAAAAGACCCAAAGGCACAATCTAGATTTTGGTCCACTATTTATTATTTGTCTTGTCAAACTGTGACCCCCAGGTGGGGAGCACTGTACCAGCACAGAACCAAAAGGAAATACCTACCACAAAGACATTGCAATCAATCTGGGCATAAGCCAAGACAACAGAGAGTTCAAATTCCCACTCCTGTTCCCCAGTAGTTAGACTTGGAGTTTTGCTTCATGCCCACCCCAGTCAGTACATGATCTAGTGCTCTGCTATTGCTGTGTCTATTGCCTTCAATGGAATATGTTCTCTGATTCAGTGTCAGGAGCCCTCATGTTTCTTACTGATTATACCAGTAGAGCTAATAGAAAGTGTCACCAGGCAAATTTTCCATAACTTTGTGAAATAGTTAGACTATAAGCTTGGGGGGGGGTAAGAACTGGTTTATTCTGTTTGTCCATCACCAGGCACAACCACGTGTAGCCCAGGGCTTCAGCTCATAGATGCTAGGACAATACAGATAAATAAAACAGGAATCGGAGAATCACAGACAATAAGGGTTGGAAGAGACTTTAGGAGGTCATCTTGTCCACCCCCTTGCTCAAAGCAGGACTGTCCCCAACTATATCATCCCACCTAAGGATCTGTATAGCCAGTTCCCCAAAACCGCCAAGGATGGAGATCCCACAACCTCTCTGGTAATCTGTTCCAGTGCTTTACTACCCTCCCAGTGAGAAAGTTTTTCCTAATATCCAACCTAGACTTCCCTTGCTGCAACTTGAGACCATTTCTTCATCCTCTTCCAAAGATTCAAATAATATTTTTGCAGCATTCCACATCTATGCTGGCAGAATATTGCTTATTGGATAAATTATTTGACAAAAATCATCATTAATATTAGGCAAGCAATTTATCAATTTGTGTTGTCCTACTATCCAATCACCCCCCCCCCATAATAAAATGAATGTGTTGTACTATTTTTAATAGGAATTGAAATGAAGATTATGGAAATAAGAAGCGATAGAAGGGATTGCATTACAAGAAAATACAAAGCAGCAAAATACAATCTATTTTGTCCCTAATAGACATTTCAAATCTACTTGGATGGATGTTGTCTTTTAGCGTATTTTCTCCTGCCAGTCAGTTTGGAGCAGCATCTATAACAAATTAGCCAAAGTGGCCAGAAATAATCATAGACATGTAGGAAACCACACTTTGCAGGGAAACAGAATACAGAACTCAAAGCAGGAAATGTGGCTTAGAGGTGAGTGTAATTCCCTGTCAAAAAATATTCAGCCTGTTTAAACATAGAAGCACTTGAGCAAGCCAAAGTTCACTGGATTTGGGCAGGTGGCTGGTAGGTTCATGCTTGTAATGCTGAAAGAGAGGCAAACCACCTCTTCTCTAGTCTTTCTAGCCATTAAGTGGAGGGAGAAATCTGACCAATGTGGATAAGATGCAATAGAAACCTGTGATATGGACACTTTGAACTTCTACTTTCTTGTAAAAAATTAAGCTAGTTTGTAAGCAGGAATCCTGCAATGTGATATTTATTCCAACATGCTTGGTTGTTTCCTGCTGAACTCCTTGGAGGGTTGAGCAAGGATTTTTAAGGCCCAAATACTTTTTAAAGTATGGCCCTAAGTGAGTGTCTCCAGACTGGTCATTCTCTTGGGCAAGTACCTGGAATTCTGCCCAGGGGTGCTGCTTGCCTTTTATGTATGAGCAGTGAGATTGTGATTGGTTTTAATGGGTACCTGAGGTCAGGGAAAGAAAGCATGAAGCCATCCCTCTTGTACAGACCTATTCTGTGAGTGCCTGGATAGCTCAAACCCAGAACCACCAGCTGAGCTAGTCACCCGGAAGAGAGGGAGGGGTGGATGGCATGGCTCATCCCTGCTCCCAGCCAGTGGGAACTGCTTCTGCACAGGAGGTACTGTATGGTCTGCCCTTGGTAAGTGTGTAACTCTGAAGAAACATAACTTACTAGGTGGGGATCTGGGGATGAAGCCTGTTCCTGGACCCATTGATTTAGATTTCTTTGTGCTTGTGAAAATGGCTGGAGTGGGAGCAAAGGAGTCCCATACGTTCCTGGAAGAGGATTTTGCTGGTACAGGCACGGTAAATGACAGTGGTAAGGCCCTTCTGGCAAGTAGTGTGGAAGTGAAGGAGGGTAAAAAAGGCCTGTCAGGAGAAGATGCATAATACTTCATGGTCTGGGGATTTAAGCAGTGTTACCAATCCTGGGAAGTTGTTGTAACATACAGAGATGCTGGGAACGGTCTAGATTGCATTAGGATCTGCTTTGAACCCCCTGAGAATACCGAGGGGGTCGTGCAGAGAACTTCACCCACGGTTCATAGATTCATAGATTCATAAATGCTAGGGTTGGAAGGGATCTCCATATGTCATCGAGTCCGACCCCCTGCCCTGGGCAGGAAAGAGACCTGGGGTCAGTTGAAGCACCTAGGTGCTTGTTCAGTCTCCTCTTGAAGACCCCCAGGGTAGGGGCGAGCACCACCTCCCTTGGGAGCCCATTCCAGATTCTGGCAACCCTCACTGTGAAGAAGTTCTTTCTAAAGGCCTACCTAAATCTGCTCTCCATAAATTTGTGGCCATTGTTCCTAGTTACTCCAGGGGGTGCCCTAGTAAATAGAGCATCTCCTATTCCCTGCTGCCCTCCCCTGATGAACTTATAGGCAGTCACAAGATCATCTTTCAGCTTTCTCTTGCAACGGCTGAAGAGATCTAGGTCCCTCAGTCTCTCCTCGTAGGGCCTTGCCTGCAGGCCTCTGACCATACGCGTGGCCTCCTCTGAACCCTCTCAAGATTCTCTGCATCCCTCTGGAAGTGCAGCACCCAAAACTGGACGCAGTACTCCTGCTGCAGCCTGACCAGTGCCTCATAGAGGGGAAGCATCACCTCCCTGGACCTGTTCACCATGCATCTGCTAATGCATGATAAATTGAGGTTAGCCTTGTTGATCAGTTTGTCACACTGACAACTCATGTTCATCTTGGAGCCAACTGTGACTCCAAGATCCCTTTCTGCTGCTGTGCTGCTGAGGTCATCCCTGGCCTGAAGCGTGTTGGTGGTTCTTTTTGCCCAGGTGCAGCACTTTGCACTTGTCTTTGTTAGACTGCATCCTGTTTCATTCTGCCCATTTTCCAACCTGTCCAGATCCACCTGGATAAGTTCCCTACTGCTGTGTTACCTTTGCCCCATACTTTGGCATCATATGCGAACTTGGACAGGATGCTCTCCATGCCCTCATCCAAGTCACTGATGAAGACATTGAATAGCACTGGCCCAAGGACTGAGCCTCTGCTATGACACTGGCCAATTCCTTCAGTATCCTTGGATGCAGTTCATCCGGGCTCTCTGATTTGAACACATCCAGCCCCTCCAAGTGCCCCTTCACTAAGGCTGTGCTAACAGTTGGTGGGCTGGTGTCCCTCCTGTGTCTACCTGTGATCCAGTTGGGAGATTTGTCTTGGTCTGTGTCTAGGAATACAGATGCAAAGAGCTCAGCTTTGTCCCCTCTCTCTGTCACCAATTGCCCTAGTTTGTCCTGTAGGGGTCCCATGCTACCCTGCACCTTCCTTTTGCTCCTTATATACCTGAAGATGGACTTTTTGTTGTGAGAGTGAAGTCTGATATCCCTGGCAGTTCCCACAGGGATAGTCTTCCTCCTAGCAGGGTGTAAGGCTTTATACCCTGAGTCTTGTCCAGAGTTGTCCGGTGTCTGGGATTTGGGGATTTCACAGCAGGATGTTGTTGCTGCAGAAAGGAGAGGCACCCAGTTTTAATTATATACTAGCCACTTTCCTGGTGCTACCCTGGATGGGTTTACATGACTTATAGGAAGATTAATAAATGAGGTGGAACAGGGTTGCTTAAAACCTCCTCACTTTTTAACATCACTGTCACTTGAGAATATGCTGAAGGAAAAAATCCTGCTCATGTAGGTTGGAGGAGAAGGGAACAGAAGAGTAAAGTGAGTTCTCAGTCTCTCCCATTTCCGTGTCTTGTCGTTTTATTTGTAACATGATGGGATGAGAGCAGTCTTTGGGCTGAAATTCCATACAGCTGTGCACCACTGGCACACTTTACAGCCTGATGCAAATGGGAGTTGTTCCCCTGTTTCAGTGGGCATTAGATTGGTCCTTGGAAAGTGGAAAATATAAACACAAAAGGATGTTCACAGACACCAATCCACAGAGCGCGACCTGCCTGTGGTTGTTTCAGGGGAAGCTTGTCCTCTCCATGTAAATGGTGATCCCTGAAATGAAATGATCAAACAGCAATCCAGGCCATTTTACCAGAGCATTATTTTCTGCTCACTCCAGCTTAAAGTAAAAATAAAGTGTTCCTTCCTATAAGATCTTAATTGCTCCATGTTTGAAAGATTCGTTTCTTTCTTTGTTATGTGGCAATTGCTGGGTGTTGGTGCAACATATGGTCCATTTGTACTTCAATAATGGTTTTCACAAGTTAAACACGTTCTTTGCTGGAGGGATCCCAGAGAGTCTGGTTTTAAAGGACACAGTGTCCTCTAGTGGTCAGAATAACAGACTGGGAGGTTAGGGCCTAATAGCCCTAACTTCTTTATTACTCGTTCTCTGGCACTTAAATGTGCTCAGCACTAGAAAGTTTTACTGTCAAAACCACACTTCTGTTGACACAGCC
Organism: Crocodylus siamensis; assembly: GCF_052110815.1. Taxonomy (NCBI): domain Eukaryota; kingdom Metazoa; phylum Chordata; order Crocodylia; family Crocodylidae; genus Crocodylus; species Crocodylus siamensis. The sequence continues at coordinate 240,988,997 of NC_143397.1, read as the reverse complement.
TTGCTTAAAGCCACCCCTAGTAGAGCATCCTACTGATAAAACCCTGCTGGGAAAATTAAACCAGTTCCCCAAGTGCTGTAAATCCTCTGTTAATAGAGTTCTGTAGGTACAAAGTGTATAGGAATACATAAGTACCAAAACGTAAGAGCACATAAGAACTGCCATACTGGGTCAGGCCAAAGTCCATCTAGCTCATAGTCCATCCATCTGGCCTCTAACAGTGGCAGGAAACAGATCTTTTATGGAAGTAATAGGGCCTGTGCAGAGTGAGCCATCCCCTGTCATATTCTCCCATTCACCAGCAATCAAAGATTTAAGCATATCCTGATCCTGAGGGTCCATTCCTGACTGGGGTGTTTAACAACTAGTGATGGGCTTGTCTGCCATATGTTTGTCTTGTACTTTTGGCCTCCACAGTGTCCTGTGGCATGACATGTCACAAATGAGTTAGGTGTTGTGTGAAAATTGACCTCCTTTTGCTTATTTTAAAACTGTTGTCTGATAATCATCAGGTGACCTCTAATTTTTATTATTAAACATAGCAAGTAATAGTTCCCTGATTGCTTTTTCCATGCCATTCCTTACTATCTAGACTTCTCTCATATCCTCACCAGTCATCTTGTTTTCAGGGTGAAGCATCCTAGCCTTCATCCTTATATGTAAGCTATTCATTCCTTGTAACCTCCCCCCATACTTTTCTAGTTCTGCTATAACCTTACATGTCATGGGAAGCCCAGAAGGGCCAGGGTTTTCAGGCGTGGGCACGCCATGCACAATCAGATCTCTCACAGCAAGCCCCCAAGAAAACTTTCTCCACAGTGATGACCACTCTGGTTGAATTAAGGTGCTGCTCTCATGTGGGGTCACAGTAACTCAACATCCTACCCTTACCCTTGGGGTTCATAGAATCATAGAAAAGGAGGGTTGAAGGGACCTCAGGAGGTCATCTAGTCCAATCCCCTGCTCAAAGCAGGACCATCCCTGACCAGATCATCCAAGCCAAAGCTTTGTCCATCAAGATCTTAAAAACCTCCAAGGATGGAGAGTCCACAACCTCTGTGGGTAACTTGGTCCAGTGTTTTACTACCCTTCTAGTGAGAAAGTTTTTTCTTATATCTAACCTAAACTTCTTGTGCTTCAACTTGAGCCCATTGCTCCTTCTTCTGTCCTCTGCCACCACTGAGAACAGTCCGGCTCTATCCAATTTGGAACCTCCCTTCAGGTAGTTGAAGGCTGCTATTAAGTCCCCTCTGTCTTCTCTTCTTCAAACTAAATAAGCCCAGTTCCCTCAGCTTCTCCTCAGAAGTCATGTTCCCCAGCCCCCACACCATTTTTGTCCTCTGTTGGATTCTCCAGTTTATCCACATCCTTTCTGTAGCGGGGGTGCAAAACTGAACACAGTACCCCATGTTGGACTAGGGTTGGACCAGATGACCTCCTGAGGTCCCTTCCAGTCCTAATTTTCTATTATTCTATACCTCGGCATTAATGTCTGTGTTGTGTTTTGAAAATAATGTCTGTGTTGTGTTGTGGGTGTGAAGTGTACTCTGCCACAGTGAGGGTGGCCAAAATCTGGAATGGGCTTCCAAGGGCGGTGGTGCTCTCCCTTACCCTGGGGGTCTTAAGAGAAGGCTGCATAGGCATCTGGCTGGGTCATCTGACCCAGCACTCTTTCCTGCCCATGGCAGGAGATAGGACTCGATGATCTGTTGAGGTCCCTTTTGAGCCTAGCATCTATGAATACCTTTTGACCTGCTTGCCACATCTATGAGCACTTTCTGATGCTGCTAAGTCCCAGAAGAAGAGTCTCAATTTCCTTGGCCTGTTGAGGAAAGAAGCAATGTAGGCTCAGCTGTGACATTCCTGTATGTATGCGCTGATATTGCAAAGGTGTTGTAGAAGCTAGAGTGCAGCAGGGATGAGGGCCGACAGAAGGCAAAGGCGAACAACAGAAGGTTTGGTGCTGCCAGTATTACGTGGAGCTCACATGAGCTGGGTTCCCACAAGGAACACCTTCGGCTGCCTGGACAATGTCCCTCAGGGCTCATGGCAAGCTGAGGAGAAGCTCATTGAGGAGGGGGTGTGGATGATTCAGACAATGGAGAGTCAGGAAGTCGTGGGTATAACTGTGCTCCCAAGAGCACTGCTGATGCTCCTCATGTGCCAGACCTGGACAGGATGCAGCACAGTTGTCCTGATGGTGGTCCCTGTCATTCTCTAGCACTCTCAGGCATCTCAAAGGCAGTGACTGCTGTGGACATTGCCTTATTCCAGCTCTTAGGAGGGCTGCAGAAGCAATATAGATATACCCCTTGAGATCCAGCTGAACCCAGAGAGGAAACCAATAATAGAAGAGGGAAGGAGGCTCTCCTAGGTATAATTTGCTTCCCCATTAATATACATTATTAATTTTCTTACTTTCTCTGGGATCCCAGAAACTTCACTGCCTTCCCCTTTTCCTCACTCAAAATAGCAGCTCAGCACAGGAAGAGGACAAAGGAATTCTGCTTTAAAGTGCCTGATTTATTTTAGGAGCATGAACTGGCAGTCCTAGGCAAAAGAAAAACAAGAGAAAGCAGCTAAAAGGCATCACTAAATGCATACTTTGCAAAGAGCTTTTATGCATTCAGAGTACATAATTTTGCAGGCTGGGTAATCTAGTAAAATGCAAAGCTTTACAAACAGGATAGAAAACCCTCGCATTTATTGTAAGTGAGCATTCAAATGATACGATTTTTCAGAAAAAGTGTTTTCAATTGATTAGATGCAGGATTTTCAAGTCCAAAACATAGCCCTTTGCTCTGGTTAGGTTCAGGAAAGAAGCACACACAGGATGTAATTACTTCCTGAGCGGGGAAAAGGGTGTTATTTTAATCCATCTCCTTATTCCTTGCTAGCTTTCTGCCATTTATTTCTTTGCTAGGATACTTGTTTAGGGAGGCTGTTTAGAGATGTCATTTTATGGGCAGTCTGTTTTGTAGCATTCCCTAGTGTAACTCGAATAGTGTTTCTCCAGATAGATATCCCATCAGCAGTTAGAACAAGCAGTAGGGCATACATTATCGCCCTCCTTTATATTTCAGAGCAGGATTAAGTTTTATTTGCTATTAGCTCAGCTTCTTGAGGAAATGGCCATAATCTACACTATAAAAGACTGAGTTTCCTTCTGTGTGTGTGCTATAGAAAAGTAGACTCTGGTATTAGGAAGTTGTAGTGCAGATCCAGCAATGATCTTACTTTCATACTCAGGTGACAAATATTTTCCCTAACATTCATTTTTATGCAAATTAAGTGTCTTATTAGTCCCTGCCACTGGCTCTGCTAAAGCCTCTCCCTAATGATGGTGTGACACAAATAGGCCTAAAGTGCCTGATGCATCACTGGGGAGGACAACGGAATTAAATAAGGAACAGAATTGACTCAGTGAATTGGAGAAGCTTTCTCCAAGCAGACGTAGAGGAAACATGGATATTGGCAATTAAGCTGTGGGTTCCAGAAGGTAGAAAGGGATGCATAGCAGGGGTGTGTGAAAAGGGCCATATTTGACTCAGATTCGGATTCGGCCCAAATCGGGGGACAGTGATTCGATTCGTTGATTCAGATCACTGTCCCAATTTGATCTGGCTGAATCCGAATCTGAAGATTTGATGCTGATTTGGAGAATCAGCAATTTGGCAATTGACACAGCTTTAAATGTATTTTCTACATACCTCAGGGTACCAGGTGTGGCTCGTGAACACTGTGATGCTGGGGCAGATGGAGTGTCCCACAGGAGTTCAGGCCCTCCCCTGCCCCATGTGCTCAGTGCTGAACCCAGAAGTGGACTGGGACTACTCCCCACCCACCCATGCCCCCCTGGCTCAACGATTGGCCACGGGGGGACCCCAGGTGTCCCCCCAGACCCAGGAGGCACCAGTCGCCAAGACGTGGGACAGAAGGGAGGTCCCCCATGTGGTCCCCAGCAGACCAGGAAGTGGTCTGCTGCTGAGTGCCCTGGGGATCCCCCCATGGTCCCACGAGACACTCCATCCGCCCCACCATCTCAGCGTTCACGAGCCTCCTGGTACCTTGAGGCATGTAGAAAAAACATTTTAAGCTGTGTCTATGTCTGAATCATCAGATCTTTCTGAATATCCCTGAATCAATTTGGAGAGTTCCAATTTGATTCAGAGAGATTAAAGGGTCTCCTGATTTGATTCGGATTCAGAGATTCGGCCACTGAATCAGGCTGAATCTCTGCCAAATCAAATCAGCGACTGAAGCTTCGCACAGCCCTAATGTATAGTAATTTTGCCCTGTGTGTGTGAGTGAGAGGGAGCAGGAACAAGGGACTTATATGGATTTCAAACGTTAGGAAAATTCCATGGTGTAGAGCAGGGGGAGTGGTCAGGTAGTAGCTTCTCCATTCCTTTCCCTGAATCCTGAGCAAGACTGCATGTCACAAGACCTCAAACCCACACCTCTGACTCTAAGCCAATTCAACTGGGTTCTTAAATTCACCTCTCCAGCTTGGCCTTCTAATTCATCATTTTGTCTGTGAATAGGAGCTTCTTCTCAGCACAAACTCAGCTTGTGCAGAACTGAATTCAATTTTACCTCCGCCTTACCAGGTAGAGAGTGCTCATGAAATGAAGCAATTGAATCTTCTCCTCCTGTGTTTCCCAGGAGAAAAGCATCACCTTTGACAAAACAAATAAGTATAATACAATACACTTCCTCCATGTTACTCAGAGCACTTCACCAATGTTAATGAGTTAGCCTCAAACATGCAAATGAGATCAACAATGCAGTTGGGAAAGTAAAGAACTGAGGGTGCATCTACATTTGTACTTTAAAGCACAGTAGCCTATTTTACTGCATATTAAAGTGTCATGTAAACAACCGTGCAATTACACTAATGCACAGTAAAATAGGCTACTGTATATTAAGTGTCACTTAAAAACTATGTGCATTCATTACTGCACATTAAGGCAGCCTAATTCACATTTCTTTAGTACCTCACATTGGAGGCACTAAATTTAATATGCAATAGAAAGCACATTAAGGCACATGTAGATGCACAGTGATAGAGAGCAATATCAACATTTTAGTGGCCACTGGGTACATCTTCATAACATGTTTACTGCAGATTTGCCTTATTAGCTCCACAATAAATGTCTCAGTGTTTACATGGGCAGTGCTATTAGGATGCAGAAAACTAATGAACTCTGCTGCAGGTTAGTACTTGTAAACACAAGCACTATACTACAGCAGAGTACTTACTCTGCAGCAATGAACATTTAGACACTGGGAGGACTAGCTGAGGCACAGGGATGCTTCAGTGTGGGAGCTGTCTGCCAGCTATCCCCGCACTGAAGCTCCTTTGTGTGCAAAGCAGGTCCTATTTGATTCAGATTTGGCCTGAATTGGGGGCAGTGATTTGATTAGTTGATTTGGATCACTGTCCGTGATTCGATTTGGCTGAATCCAAACCTGAAGATTCAATGCTGATTCGAATCTGAAGATTCGATGCTGATTCAGAGAATCAGTGATTTGGCCATAGACACAGCTTTAAATGTTTTTTCTACATACCTCGAGGTACCAGTGTGGCTCCTGAATGCTGCAATGCTAGGGCAGATGGAGCGTCCCACAGGAGCATGGAGGGGCCCCCCATATGCTCAGTGGCGAACCCAGAAGTGGACTGGAAGTACTTCCAGTTCACTTCTGGGTCCACTCGGGAGCATGTTGGGGGCCCCCCCCATCCACCCAGCTCAGTGTTCAGCCACAGGGGGACACCGGGTGACCCCCCAGACCCAGGAGGCACCAGTCACCAAGCTGGGGGGTTTAGGGTAACTCCCCAGCGTGCTCTTCAGTGGACCTGGAAGTGGACCAGAAGTGCTTCTGGTCCACTTCTGGGTCTGCTGCCAAGCACAGTGGGGAACCCCCCGTGCTTTTGTGGGACATGCCATGTGCCCCAGCATCGCAGCATTTATGAGCTGCCTGGTACCTTGAAGTATGTAGAAAAAACATTTAAACCTGTGTCTATGTCCAAATCGCTGAATCTTTCTAAATCTCCCTGAATCGATTCAGAGGGTTCCAATCTGATTTGGAGAGATAAAAGGGTACTCTGATTCAATCTGGATTCAGAGATTCGGCAACCAATTGGGCTGAATCTCCACCAAATCAAATCACGGACCGAATCTTCTCACAGTCCTACCAGCCGGCCACTCCACAGCATGTTGAGTCAGATCAGAGCAGCCCCATGCTGGCAGGCTGATCCCCTGATCCTCCTGCCAGCTGGGGCTATTCCAACCTCACTCAATGTGCTGCAGTCTCAGGGAGATGTTCAAACATGGCACCCAGGATCTATAAACTGTGGTGCAATATGCACCGGAGCTTATTGCTGTGCATTAATTGCACATGTAGATGGGCACATTGATTCCAAGGGCTTCTATTTTGTTGAAGGCCCCACTTGGAAAACAAGGCATGCAAAATCTGCAGTCATGTTTAGAAAATGTTGCTTTTGTTGCCTTTTCCTGTGTCCATAATCTGTGACAGAAAAGACCAGAACCTGTTAGCCTCTGCTCCCCCTTAATGGATATAACCAAAATACTATATGTTCTTGAGGCACTTAAGTTACTTCCAAATCCCCTAAGTTCCCCTCTAGTACTGTTCTTTGAGCCATCTAGATGTGCCTTGAAAGGTAATTTTGATTTGATTTGATTTTAATAGATGGGGGAAAAGATGTTACCATTTTCTCTCCAAGGGAAAATGGGCCAGAAATAATTTTCAAAAGCGAAAGAGGTTACATCTAATGAATAAAACCATAGAATCGGATACATCTGGCTTTATTAATTTCTGTGAAGACAGGGTCTGATTTAATCACCCAGAAGAGATTAAATTAAACCAAAGGGCAAAATCATGCTTATTCATAAATCAAGAGATTCCTTTGTGTACGGTACAAGCAATTGACAAAGTGCAGATGCATTCTGGAGACAATGACTTTGTGGAAGCTTCTTAAAAAATGCTTTTGAATGCTGAGGGTTTTGTTCACTCTGCATGAAGAGTCATATACTTTTCTGTTCCTTGGACAGGACAAAAATAAAGAGGCAAGGAGAAAGTAAGGTGAACTGCAAGGGTGAAGTTCCTTCGGTCTTTATAGCTACTTTATGATATGTGAAGACTATCTTGGATAATTCTTTCCAAAATTCTTTCCACTTAATTTTTTTATGTGAGAATAATTCTCTCCTCACTTTCTTCTCTTTGCTAGGAGACTGGGTGAATTCCTGGGCCTCTTGAAATCAATGGCATTTTTCCACTGAGAGTTGCAAACGGCTTTCACCCTATGTCAAATGTTCAGGAGAAAGTGAATACTAATTCTTTATGAGGCTCCTAATATTCTATGGGCTAATATTGGGATAGAAAGCCTATTCTAATCAATGAAAAAACACTTGTTGATTTCAGGGCATTTTGGATCAGACCCTAACTCCTGATTCTATAAGGCAGGTATGTGTACAGCACCACTGACTTCAATTTGAAAAGAAACCCTACATCTAGTTTTCTCCCCTGGGACAAGGCATGAGTGTGGAGATTCACCTAGGTACATCATAGTGCAGAAACCTCTTGGGAAGGGAAAGCCCTGGACTTGTCTACCCAACCCCATGCTGAGCCTAGAAGTGACACCAAGAAGTACACCAGCCAAGTGCACCAAGACCCAGGCACTGCTGGGTTAACACAGCCCTGAATGCACACCCAGAGCCAGGTTGTCTGTCTTGCTGTGCTTCTTAGCATACATTCAAGGCTACTCAAAGCAGGGTATCACCAGGTGTTGGTACTCACTGAGCAAGAGAGAATGGGATGTGCTGCTCAACAGCACTCCTGTGCTTGCTGTGTAGACATACCCCACGTGACCACTGCTCTAGAGGCTCTTCAGAGACCTACAGTGCTTCTGGCCAAGACAGCCACAACCTGATTCCATGTTTCAGGCATCATAAAAAATAACTTGTAACAACTATAAATATATTTAAATACATTTGAAGCCAATTTTTTTCTCCTAAGAAAAGAGTCTGTCTTAATGAAGGTGCTGGGAAATGTGTCAGTGTTAAGAAGAAGTCATTTTAGTTCTCTTTGTTAATTTTAAATGACTCTGCTTTAATATATTTGTATACAAAAACAAGAAAGGGGAAATGACACAAAAGGCAGAGCATTATTTTTAGGCTTTCTGTAGCATAGAAAAGCCTGAAGATAATTGGCAAAAATTCTCTCTCTACCAAGTTTCTCCACAGAATATTTCTTTTAAGTGATCTGCAGCCTGATTAGCCAGAGTGTCTCATGACTGACCTTTTGACAGTCTCCCTCTATTCTGACAATGCTTGTTATGAAACCGGGGTGTTTATACAGGGTTGTGTTTGTTCTTGATGAACTGACTGGGGAACATCAGAATTAGAGCCATGTTTATTATCTAACCGTCAGATATCCTACAGTATAGATACATTGGTTATCCTGGACAGATGGGACCCTTCCAGGCCCTGTCTGCTGACAGCAAGTGGCAGAGAGATGGATTGAACCATGTCCTGGACTGCCCAGAATATCAATTATGATTATTTATAGAAAAGAGATGCATGAAAAGACATGCGTCATTATGCAGCAAGTGCCAACCCTGGTCACATTGATGAATCCATTGCTTGCATAGTTGGGTTGTGCCCCTGATTTCCATACAAATTCATGAGGAAGCATACAGATTGGGTATTTAAATATGCAGATACCTAAGTTATATGCATAGCCCTGGGCTGTTAGAAATGCAGTGTTACTGCCTTTGTGGGAGGTCTTCGATTCACCTAACAATACATGAACCTATGTGTTTTCCCGACAGATTTACTTGCTGCAACACTGCTTTCTATAGTGAGACCTGAAACTTCAATCAGACTTCCTCAGAAGAGAAGTTGGGGTGTTATTGTATCCATGAGGAGTCAGGAAATAAGTAAGAAGCAAGGGGGAGTTTTTTATATCTTTTATCGAACTGACTAAAGAAGGGAACTTTGTGCCCCCAAACTTACATAAAATCTCTCCCAATTATACAGTTGAGCTGATAAATGATATCACCAAAAAACCCTTGCCTCTCACTTGGAAGAGATGCATAGTCCATTTCTTACCCCTTCCTCTAAAGTATCTAGTAATGCTCACTGGTTAGAGACACAGGGGTCACATCTACATGTGCTATTAATTCAAAGCATGCTTACTGTGCAGTAAAAATACTGTGTAGTAAGCCTACCTGGGAAGCACATCTACATATGCTTCCTCTTGGGAGCAGATTTGCTCCCACCCTGTGATCCCCTTCTGCAGCAGCCAGGGGGTGCTAGGGAGCGTGGTCCAACAGAAAGCTGTCTCCTGGCCCCATATACAACAGGGAGGGTCCTGGTGTGCACAGGGTGGGAGAGCTGCTGCTGCAGAGCTCTCCCGCCCTGTGGACATGGGTTTCCCTGCAAAGCCCAGGGCTAGCTGTGACCTGTGGGCAGGTTGCTCCCCACCCTGGCTCTGCAATTGGAGCAGGGGCTGGGAGACTGCTCCCTGCCCATGGGAGCTGCTTGCTGCCAGAGCCCAGGCTGGGATAATGTCCCTTTGCCCCAGCAGCAGCCAGCTTCTGGCCCTGGCTCTGCTCTGCACTTAAAGTACATAAGTCTGTCATTTTGTGCCAATGACAGTGTTAAAGCTACTACTCAGCTACCATCCTGAATTGAGATCAACGATATCAAGAGGTATACTTTTCTGTCAGTTGGGATTTGCAAGACTGCCTAAGGGATGAAACTGTTGAACTACTCAGGCTGAAATTTCAATTTGAAGTCTGAATCCTTCATGCAGGATTCTCAGATTAGGTGTTTCCCTGCTTATTTTACAGGCATTCACAATATGTCTAACTCAGCTCGCCTGGTTAGACATATTGCCCAGAGTGGCACATAAGCTGGAGGCAGATAACCAATATCTGAAGGGAGAGCAAAGGGAGATGCAGAAAGGACATGGGTCCTTGGGAAACATAAGGAGAGGTATGAAAGAGCTGAAGGGAGAGACACATACACATGGTTTCAGCCACTGGGACATAAGCCATTTAAGTGGATCATGGAAGAAAGTTCCTAAACTAAGTGGATGGAGGGGATTATCAGTTTGAGTTAATTACCTTTGAAGATGTGGGCACAAGTGATTTACCTGGTTCTTATCTTCCACCTGAAAAGTACTTCATAGTTTCATAGTCGGTAGGGTCAGAAGGGACTTATGCAGGTCATCAAGTCCAAACCCCTGCCACGGACGGGAAAAAGTGCTGGGGTCAAATGACTCCAGCTATGTGATGATCTTGTGCATTAATGACTTGGAGATCAATCTCAGCTAATGAAACGACATTGAGGAGCATCTTCAGCATCACTGAATTGATGGCAACCTGGAGACAGATCAGCTTTTGAGAGGAGCTTCCGTGTCTGAATGGCTATAGATTTTGAATACATAAAGTGCCAGTAGATGGAGCTCAAGAATATGTAACATAAGTTTTGGGTTGTGTAGGACCTTTCTTGGGTGCCCTGAAAATGGCTTCCTTCAGCCACCATTAGCAAAGCTTTAATATGTGCCCGATGCCCAGAAACAAGGAAGATTTAAATTTGCTTTCATATGACTCTGCTTTGTGACTGTCGCTATAGAAAATATATACTCCATTTGAAACCCTGGGGACATAAGAAAGTAAGCACGTTTTCACTCTGGAGCATTTAATAGCTCATTTCAGCCAACCTCCAAGATTACAAGGCACAATGTGAAAGAGGGAAAACACTGGGCATGCTCAGATTTGCTGCTCACATTAACACTGGTGTGAACACCTGAAGTTGGAGGTGGTTGAGAGAAATAGCTGAACCCCTGTTTCTCAGAGGAGGAATTAATGTGAGTTAACCTGCCATTTCAGTTCTTTTCATATGTGGCAAACTCCCAGGCTGGTAGTTTTACACTAGCTTTACACAAATAATTACATAAGAACATAAGAGATGCCATACCAGGTCTGACTGCCATCTAACCTAGTTATTTGCTCTTCCCAGGGGCAAAGAGTGGATGCTAAGGGAAGAGTATGCAGGGCCTCTGCAGGGAAGGGGCTCTGCAAGAGTGAGAAGATGGCAGAACTGCCACTTTTCCCCTTCCAATCTCAGAGCCCAGAAACCAAAGGGAGGACTAAAGCTTCATTGTCCCTGGAGCACTTGTCAGAGATCTCAAATCACTGTCACTGTCACTCTTCCTCTTTTACAGATTGGGACACTAGGCACAGAGGTGAAATGCTGTACTCAGGGTCATGCAGAAAACCAATTACACAGCTAGGAACAAAATCCAAATCCCCTGAGTCCTAGCCTAGCTCTCTGTCCACTAGAGCAGTGGTCTCCAAACTTTTTTGATTGCACACCCCTATCAGTAAAAAAATTTTGAGCATGCACCCCCAATATATGTATATTTATATAAATATAAATAGAAGTTCTAGTATTTTCTTCCCACACCCCAATGGATCGTCTTGCACACCCCCTTGGGTGCGTGCACCTCACTTTGGAGACCACTGCACTAGAGGACACCAACTCCCCCACCCTTCAGTGCTTAGCAGTACTCCATCCTTGCTTATGAGCATTACACCCAATAATTATTTCCTACAGTAAGGACAGTTTGTTACCTGCCAAATCACTTGTTCAGAAGTATGGGTGAGACATGAGTGGGAAATTATGGGACATGTAAATGGACCAGGTAGTAAAACGTGTCCAATGTTGCTTTCTCAGCTCCCTTTCCTTTCTCTCAAGATGGTCTGTCTCCCTCTCCTTCCTCCCGGGGCACTGGATAGCATTTCACTGATTCTCATGCAGTTACCTTTAAGAAAAACATTGACATTTTTATTACAGTTTCAAAGCATTAGGCTTCTCTTGTAAAGAACAGAAGGTTGCAACCTCCAAGTAAAGGAATTCCTAGCACTTTTAACTAAAAGAAATGAAAATCTAGAAGATTGAAACACTGCTGGCAAGATCTTCTCAACAACATATCCCCAGAGATTGCTGCATACTGATAAAGCACAAGTTATTGGGTCCAATTCTTCTCTAATGCTATTCTGATCTTTCTGGTTTGTTTAATAATTTCTGGTATAATGTACATTACATTACAGTACATTACATTACATAATATAAAATAGGCCAGTTCAAGGCGGCTATTAAATTAGACATTGACATACAGTGAATTATGACTATGCTTAAGAAAGGGGCTTTGTGTTTTTATACAGGAGAAATCACTCTTGTCCTTTGTGTTGATGCCCTAATTATTGTCATTGATACATGATTTATGAAGGACTTAGATGGCTAAATGAAGGCAAAACCTCCTTGCTTTACAAAGCTTTTTAATATGAAAATGAATGATACACTAAATCTAATTTGCCCACACACACAGGTTTTACATGAATTAAGGAAAGGCTGAATTTGAATGCTCTAATTTTCTATTCACTTTACTATTAACTTATAATTTACAGTTTATACACATGCTCGGGGGGGGGGACTTTAATTAGAGGGGCTCCAAGACCTTCTCTAATTAAAGTGCCTGGAGCATCACGTGTATCAGTGTCCCTGTGCTGAAAAATGGTGGCAAAGGTTCTTCAACAAAAGCTCATTGAACAAGCTTCAGTTAACATACCCCCACTATCATTTTTCAGCACAGGGACCCTAATACACGTGATGCTGAAATCTGCTGGAGTGCTGTAACTACCATACTCCAGCAGACTCATTTAACTGAGTCTTGATTAATTGAGTCTGATCTGATGTACTGTAATTACAGAGCATCAGACCAGCCTCGCTGCACCTGTATGGGCGCCCAATGTTTTCAGTGTTTTAAACACCCATGTTATTTCTGTTCCATTCACGGCCAGTAGGGTAGCCCTCCTGTGCCTGCTTATCTGAACCTTTCCTTGCTGCCTGCCAAAAAGTGTACAACTGATACTGATATTACACAGACAAAAAGAGACAAAAAGAGTTTATATAGATGAAAAGAGTTTCAAATGCTGTCCTGGAGCTTTGCTTGTTTAGTAATGCAGCCCCTTCCTTCTACTCTCAGAGGTGTGTCCTATGCCTAGTTGTCCCAGCCGCCTGTGGAGGATTCGGGATTGAGAGTATGGTTAGGGTAGAAAGATAAGAAAGGTTTATTGACTTAACAAAAACACAACTACACATAGTAACAAGACAAACAATGACAGACAAGAACAATTCATGTCAGCAACTTATCAGCAGTCCCCTCTGATGCCTGATGTACAAGTTTCTCTTTTCACAAAGTTCAGCGAAGTCAGGCGTCCCCAATTAGCTCTGTCCAAGAGGTACCGGGAAGGACCCTGGAATTCAGTCCTTGGGCTCCTGGAGATCCACGGGCCCACTGATCCAGGTCAACAGCTAATTAATCCTTTTCACAGAGCAGTATCTTCCTTCTGAATGGTTTCCAGATATTCCAGTTAATTTATAGCTTCTGAATGGTACTGGTAATGTACGACCACTCAAATTCCTTTTACTTCAACTGTCCTTAGACTGACCAATAACAGTACAAGCCTTGCATTCCTTTGATAAGACAATTTTAACTGCACCACAGGGCCTTACTACTTCAAGGCTTTGCTAAATTTACTAGGCCTTACTTTATACAAGGCCTCACTAGATCTTAAACTTTAATTAGGCTCTTAGCAACACCATATAGCTTAATATCTAAACAAATACAGAAAAACAGTTGGTTTAATCTTCATAGAGCCTTCAGCAAGCACCTTTATCACACAGACATAATTTCAGCTGTCACACCTAGTGACAGAAGAACCAGCTTTGGTACTGAGGATCTCTAGAAGAACTAGGGCAGGAGATAAACACCAGCTGGGAAGATCACCACCCATATTCCAGACCCTTTATAGAACTTTCTAGTCATGACAGCATTCCCTCTGTCACAGGCAGCATACATACAACCATAGGTTGTTTTCCAAGGATTCCTTCCCTTTCCTGAAAATTAGGCAGGAGGACTGGGGTAGGGCATGGTATACTGGGGTGGGACTTCAGTACATATCAGAGAAGCAGTTCTAGAAAATGTAGGGAGGCTGCTGTAAACACAAGCATCCTCCACAAGTCTAACTTACACCAAGAGCCCCAGAGCGGGTGGAAGATTTTATGAAGCATGGCTCTAAAAGTATTTATTATTTGTCTTCCCATTGTGTCTAGAGTCCCAGTCACAGATCAGAGCCCAATGTGCCTAGCACTGGCAAAGAAATAGCTCTGGTTCCAAAGAGCTTGTTGTCTAAGTCTTAGGCAAAAGGTAGATAAAGACAAAGAGGCCTGGGAGTACAAACAGACGACGAGACAGCATTGGCCAGGATGATAGAGAATGGTCTCAGCACTATGACATTTTAAGTAAAGTGGCTTGTAGGCATCAAGACAAAAGCATTTTAAGGAGGACAGGAAGGTGGCTTTTTGCAGGTGTTTATGGGGAACTTCACCCAAGCATGAAAGAATCCCAGAGATGGGTGATAGGGGCTGGCATCATGAGCTAATCAGGGACAAGAATCAACCTCTCTCTGCTGAATGAAAGATGATAGACTGGGAATAGGCAGTCCAGGGCAGACAACTAGCCCAAAAAGTACTTCTACTGCTATCCTACCCCTCAAAGACCCTCTACACATAGGTGTTTGTGGGTCTGGATGCAACAAAGCTGGGATCTTTTCCATGTTCCATTTCCAGGGCAAGGGAACCAGAATGGTTTTATAATATTTTAGACTTCATGTTGATAATGGCTGGAACCAGGCCAGGATTTGTCCCTCATCAAAGGGACTGAAGTGTTAAGGTGGGCCCTATTTCCACTGTACAAAACCCTCCCTGAGGCTACAGAAGCTGTGAACAAATGGATTTTCAGTTGGCTCTGTCAGCATTGTACGTTCCTCAGAAGCACCAAATGCTTGAGATGGTTATTGATTCAGACCTTCAGCAGTTATTGGCTCCAAAGTGCTAAGTTTGTAAGAGCAAATGACGGCCATAGTATCAGGGAAGCTGGCACACCTGTAGTGACACACTTTAGAGCAGTGGTTCTCAGCTTTTTTCCAGTTAAGACACACTTCCATAGCAGTTGTGAATTTAGCAGCCCCTCAGTGGAGAACCACTGTTGTACTGCCTACCCCAGAGGGTCTCAGCTGAGACCCAAGGGTCTCAAGCAGGTGTTCCTGCCTGCATTATGTTTACCTGAAAAAAAACCCCTTAATATATTTATTCTGCCTCTATGTAAATCCATGGTGTGGTTCCCACTTGGATACAGCTCTGCTCATGCCATCTAAAAAGGTATAGTAGAGATAGCAAACTTACAGAGAAAAGCAACTAGAAGCACACAATGGCTTCCATGTGAGACTGAAAAGGCTAGGACTTTTTAGCTTGGAAAAGAAACGAGTGGGTAGGGATATGATGGAGACCTATAAATCGCTAATGGCGAAGGAACACCAATAGAGAAGAACTGTTATTTACAGGTCTTGTCATACAAGAGCTAGGGGTTATTCAATTAAATGACAACAGACTTCAAAGGAAGCACTTAGTTGCACAATGCATAATTAACTTGTGGAACTCACTGGGATATCTGTGACTGCTGAGAACTGGGAAGATATGATAGAGAAGATATTATACGAGTAATAAGGTTGAGTGTTGAGTGTTAAAAGTGGTGCCTGAGGCCAGGTCCAGACGAGTATGCACGTAAGGTATGCAGCACCACAGACCCATCTGCGGTGCCACACAACACATACACTGCACATACAGACATTCCCCATGCTGCTGATTTGCAACACAGGGCAGTTTTTTGACACTGAGGGATCCTAGTGTCAAAAAAAACCATGCTTGAAAAAAGTGGGGTGGCACCCATGGAGGCAGCATGCACTGCCTGAAACCAGAGCCTGGCTGCCCAGAGGCACACTCTGGCTGCTAGCAAGGCTCCCTGCTGCTGGATCACCCCCACTAGAGCCCTAGGAGGCCCCCAGGAACTTGTAACTGCAGATTCCCCACCAGGTCATCCCATGTAGCTAACACTGAGACCAGCAAGGTGTCAGGCAAGACTGCTGGGGTAAGCCCAGGTGCTGGTCCCAGCCTCCCCTACCCCACCCAGGAAAAAAGTATGCATGCACAGGCATTCTTTGGGGACAAGTAGCAGTGACATATATTGTGCTGCTGCTATTTGTCCTGGAGGAAAAGCACGGGTGTGCTTGTCTGGACATCCCCCAAGAGTCCAAAACACACAATCTATACAGACATTGGGCAAGCTGGGTCAAACTAATACGCTTCCTCTTCTGGTAAAGTGCCTTGTTTTTTTCCTCACGTCTATGGGCAGCTTAAATGTCTGATGTAAATAGAATTGCTTGATATAAGGAGGACTGGAAACTTTTGGTTCTTTGCACTACACCTAGGGGAGGTTATATGCACAACTTGAGCCCCTACCTTACTATATACATCAAGGGCTAACATCTTGTAATCCCTTGGATAGGAGCATCACGGGGTTGGTGCTTTGTAGGTAATAAAACTGGTCTTTGCCACTGAACTGAGTTGGTTGTTTTCTGGGTGTAACATTGAGGTCTCCAAGGAAACACATATACTACATGCTGCCGCATCACCAGCAGTAAAACAGACAACACTCAACAGAGTGCTCATAAAAAGAACCACACTAGCCTAGAAAGAGATTGGAGGAATAACAGTTTCTTACTATAAATGATGCTTCTCTGTTTTTATGGATGAAGTTGAAACTAATATATCTGTTCAAAGATAGGCTGAAAAGGACAATCAAGCCTGACTTTCTAGTGTATCCTTCCATTCCCCTCAGCCTCTTTGGGGCACCAACATTTGTGGGATGGTTCTATATATGGAGTTATGTGAAAAATAAAAGCCTTCTTGCTTTGGGGGAAAAGCTAAAAAATGTCAGCTTTTTTAGGGACTTTATTTTCAGTAAACATAGTCTATTGACACTTTTCTCTGTATGAATTCTCCCCTCCCCTTCTGAAATAGCTCCGACTGTAAGTGTGTCCATACCCAGGGAAAGTGCTTCTGTAAATAAGTATAGTTATTGATTTCTGCTGCTACAAAGCTCTGGCTGCAACAAAGTGATGTTCCAGGAGCCTTTGTGATTACAGTGGAAGACTGGATGTGAAGGCCACAAATCTAGGAATAAATCCAACAAATAACGACTGTTACTCATGCTGCAGGGCCAGTAGTTCTCAGAGGTATTTTTTCTACATAGGTTCCATTGAGGTTGATATATGTTCCAGGAACACAGGCGCAGGGTCTTTTTGTGCATGTTGGTACCATATGTCTACACTATGTCTACAAATGTCTCTACACTAATGTTAGGAGCATGAGCAACAAGCAGGATAAATTTGCACTCCTGCTTGCAAGCAACAACTTCAACCTGGTTGGACAAACTGAAACCTGGTGGGACCCTACTCACAATTGGGCAGTAGACATTGAGGGTTACAGGCTGTACAGATGGGATACAGTGGGGAAAAAGTGTGTGGGGGGTGTTGCTCTCCATGTTAAGGAACAATATACACCTTCTATAATCAAGATGGCATCAGAGGAGGGCCAAACCAAGGTACTGTGGGCCAGGATACTAGGCGGTCACGGGGAAAGGGACTTGGTAGTGGGGGTCTACTATAGACCACCACACCAGAAGGATGAGCTAGACCTGGAATTCTCCAGGCAGCTCTCAGAGGCCACATGGTCGAGAGATATGGCTGTCATGGGTGACCTAAACTACCCTGACATCTGCTGGGAGGAGCAGTCAGCCAAATCTAACTACTCATGTAGGTTCTTAACCTGCATACAGGACCTCCACCTAACACAGGAGGTATACGATCCTCCTTGCTGGTCTCAGTGTTAGCTACATGGGATGACCTGGTGGGGAATCTGCAGTTACAAGGTAACCTAAGGGATAGTGACCCTCAATTGATTGAATTCACTATCCAGCAAAGGGTGGGTAAACTAACCAGCAGGGCTGAAGTGCAAGACTTCAGAAAGGCTAACGTCAGTGTGCTCAGGGGATTAGTTAGTGAGCCATTAAAGCTCAAGAGCACTGGCAAAATGGGGGTCCAGGAAGGGTGGCTGTTCCTGAAAAGAGAGATCCTACAGGCGCAGAAGGAGACAATCCCATTGCACATAAAAAGGGGCAAAGGGACCAAAAAGCCCTCTTGGCTGAACAGGGAAGTCCAGGAAAGCCTAAGGGCAAAGAAAGAGGTATCCAGACTGTGGAAACAGGGGGTAGCTGCGAAGGAGGAGTACAGCTCCCTGGCTCGTGCTTGCAGGGAATCAGGAAGGCCAAAGCAGCATTAGGTGTCAGGCTGGTGACAAAAATTAAGGACAACAAAAAGTCCTTCTTCAGGTATATAGGGAGCAAAGGGAAGGCGCAGGGTAGCATAGGACCAACTAGGGCAATTGGTGACAGAGAGGGGGGACAAAGCTGAGCTCTGCAATGAGTTCTTTGCATCTGTATTCCTAGACAGAGATCAAGACAAATCTCCCAGTTGGATCACAGGTAGACACAGGAGGGACACAAGCCCACCAACTGTTAGCACAGCCTTAGTGAAGGGGCACTTGGAGGGGTTGGATGTGTTCAAATCATCAGGGCCGGATGAACTTCATCCAAGGGTGCTGGAGGAATTGGCCAGTGTCATAGCAGAGCCGCTGGCACGGCTGTTCGAGCACTCATGGTGCTCCAGGCAGGTCCCAGAGGACTGGAAAAGGGCCAATGTGGTCCCTATTTTCAAGAAGGGGTGGAGGGAGGAACCAGTGTTGCCATGGATGTAGTCTTTCTAGACTTCAGCAAGGCCTTTGACACTGTCTCCCACCCCATCCTCATTAAAAAATTGGGCAACTGTGGCATTGATGCCTACACCGTTAGATGGATTGCGGATTGGCTGAAGGGTCATACTCAGAGGATGGTGGTGGATGGGTCATATTCAACCTGGGGAGAAGTGGGCAGTGGAGTCCCCCTGGGCTCGGTCCTTGGGCCCGTGCTGTTCAATTTCTTTATCAGCAATTTGGACGACGGGGTGAAAAGCACCTTGTTTAAATTCGCTAATGATACCAAAATTTGGGGTGAGGTGAGCACGCTAGTAGGGAGAGAAAGACTGCAGCAAGACTTAGATAGGTTGCAGGGGTGGGCTAGCGAAAAAAGGATGCGCTTCAATACTGACAAGTGCAGGGTGCTGCACTTGGGCAGTAGTAACCAGCAGCACACTTATAAGATGGGAGACTCCCTTCTTGAGAGCATGGAAGCAGAAAGGGATCTTGGAGTCGTTATTGACTCCAAGATGAACATGGGCCGACAATGCGAGGTCACAGTTGGCAGGGCTAACTGGACCTTGTTGTGCATCCACAGATGCATCTCTAGCAGGGACAAGGAGGTGATCCTCCCCCTCTACGCGACACCGGTCAGGCCACAGCTGGAGTACTGCGTCCAGTTCTGTGCGCCCCACTTCAGGAGGGATGTGGACAACATTGAGAGGGTCCAGAGGAGGGCCACCCGAATGATCTGGGGACAACAGGGCAGACCCTGCAATGAGAGACTGCAGGACCTGAACCTGTTCAGCCTTCACAAGAGAAGGCTGAGAGGGGACCTGGCGACTGTCTATAAACTCACTACGGGGGGACCAGAAAGATTTGGGAGAGACCTTGTTTCCCCTAGCGCCCCCTGGCATAGCAAGGAATAACAGCCATAAATTGTTGGAGAGGAGGTTTAGATTAGACATCCGTAAGAACTACTTCACAGTCAGGGCGGCTAGGATCTGGAACCAACTTCCAAGGGAAGTGGTGCTGGCTCCTACCCTGGGGGTCTTTAAAAGGAGGCTTGATGCCTACACCTACCTGGGATCATTTGAGCACAGTTTTCTCTCCTACCCAAGGCAGGGGGTTGGACTTGAAGATCTACAAGGTCCCTTCCGACCCTACTTCTATGATTCTATGAATGGATCCAGGTGGATCAGGAAAGGTTGGAAAAATGGGCAGAATGAAATAGGATACAGTTCAACAAAGACAAGTGCAAAGTGCTGCACCTGGGCAAAAAGAACCACCAACACGCTTCAGGCCAGGGATGACCTTAGCAGCACAGCAGCAGAAAGGGATCTTGGAGTCACAGTTGGCTCCAAGATGAACATGAGTTGTCAATGTGACGAACTGATCAACAAGGCTAACCTCAATTTACCATGCATTAGCAGATGCATGGTGAACAGGTCCAGGGAGGTGATGCTTCCCCTCTATGAGGCACTGGTCAGGCTGCAGCAGGAGTACTGCGTCCAGTTTTGGGCACTGCACTTCCAGAGGGATGCAGAGAATCTTGAGAGGGTTCAGAGGAGGCCACGCGTATGGTCAGAGGCCTGCAGGCAAGGCCCTACGAGGAGGGACTGAGGGACCTAGATCTCTTCAGCCGTTGCAAGAGAAAGCTGAGAGATGATCTTGTGGCTGCATATAAATTCATCAGGGGAGGGCAGCAGGGAATAGGAGATGCTCTATTTACTAGGGCACCCCCTGGAGTAACTAGGAACAATGGCCATAAATTTATGGAGAGCAGATTTAGGTAGGCCTTTAGAAAGAACTTCTTCACAGTGAGGGCTGCCAGAATCTGGAATGGGCTCCCAAGGGAGGTGGTGCTCACCCCTACCCTGGGGGTCTTCAAGAGGAGACTGGACAAGCACCTAGGTGCTTCAACTGACCCCAGGTCTCTTTCCTGCCCAGGGCAGGGGGTCGGACTCGATGACCTACTGAGAGCTCTTCTGACCCTAACATCTATGAATCTATGAATATATATGTGTGCCCAGCTTGTCTGACCACACCTTAACTCAGGTGATCCCTGTAAATCTCATATAAACAGAGTTTCAAACCAGTGAGGAAGGAAGGTAAGCTGTGGAATCTGTGCGGACATGTCCTGAAGAGCCACAATTACTGTAAAGTAAGTATTTTTGTTTTTTTGAGGGATGATCTGTACTTAAAGGCTTGGCAGCCAGTCTGGAGGTGGGAAGAAGGGTCCTACTTAAAGAGTGGTGGCAGGAGAGCCCTACCAAAGTTGGAATCTGATCTGGAAGCCTCTAGGTTTATATGTGAGCAGAGCTGCAAGTGGCAGCCTTACGGACTTCAGATGTTGACATATTATCCACACAAGCAGCAGAGGCTGCCTGTGCCCTAGTGGAGAGAGCTTTTAGGTACCCCAGGGATCCTTCATAGCAATCTAACAGCACGTCTTTACAGTTTGAAGGCCATTTGGACAACCTCTGGGTGTAAACAGGCTGCCCTTGTGCTCACTCTGTAAATACCACATCCTGGAAGAAGATTTACCATTATTTCATGTCTAAATAATATGGTTTTGTCTATGCCGGGAACATAACACATTGTCTGAGGTTGCTATTAGTCTGAGATTTCAGGAAAGAAAAGTGGAAGATGAACTGATGGACCAAGGAGGAAATCAGAAAGGAGGTGTCTTAATATGAAACTTATAATTTCCTCAAATAGATCCAGAAATGGCCCTTAATTCAGTGTAGGGCACTGAAGAAGGTGGATTAACCATGTCACTAGGTTACATTATAACCATAAAAATGCCAGTGTCCACTCCTGCCAAGTGTTGCACAGCAACTGAGCTGATGAGATGGTCATTATCTCATTCAAGCTGAGCAACACCTTCCAATTTGTTAAAGCATCAACATTACCTCAACATTGCCAGTGACAATGGGGAGAAGAATGAAGAGAGAGGATGTGTGGTAAGAAAGGCCTGGAGGTATGGGTGTTTCTGGTATGGCTGTGTTTATGCATATCAGGGTTTAACAAGTAAGAACGGGATGATAAAAGTTGACTGTAAGTAGCCAGTACTAGTAAAAGTAATAGAAAAATAATAAATATGCAAAAAACAAAACAGTACAAAAACAATCAGGGGTAACAGCATCACCTGGGTTGTTGTTGGCCTTTGGTCACCCCATTTGTATAGCTGAAAGCCGTGGAGCTGGAGGTTTAAAGATTACCACCCTTCGGTGCTCCAACAAGGGGAACAATTGTACAATGCCTGAAGACAGTTTAGTTGATCTGGCAGAGGGTTTCAGTGCCAGGATGCCAGGTGCCAACAGAACTGCTGTGCAACTTCTGTGGATATGACTCAGGTCCCAGTTACTACTGAGAAAGCAAGGTAGCCAGGGCTGAACCCTGCGGTGGTGTAGTCAGGCAAGGCAGAATTGCAGTGCTGGATGCCTGTGGCAATCATTGCTGCCAGCTGGTTTGTATATGCTGGGTCACTGCTGTGGGTTTCAGAGACACAATCTTGCCTTGGAGGACTGCATGACCTCCCCTTCCAGCCCTGTCAGGTCCATGGTTATATGGCTTGTGGAGGACTTTTAAATGCCCCAGGGGAAGTTTGGAACCTCTGGCTCAGGGCTGGACAAAGCGGTCTGTGCCTGGGTCCTCAGCTGGAGAGATGCTTCTGCCTTCCCCGCTGAGAAATTTTAACTGAACAAAGACTGCAGGGTCTGGCCTCTTGCCAGCAGCAGCATTTCTTATAATTTTCCTCCTCAGTAACTCCCTCCCTTTCCAAATATTGTGTACAAAGCCAACCTTTTCTCTCTCTCTTCTTCTGTACCTTAAAATACTGCTTCCCCTTTTTTTTATCTATGTGACTCAGTAAAGCACTAGGAGAGAATTTGTATGAGACACCTTCTGCAAAAATGACACTGTCTATCATCTAAGATCCAGAGTTCATGTTCCTTTGGAGAAGTGCACAAGTGCTTCTGTTGACATGAGCCAATAGTCACAGCGAGCCTTGCATTTCAAAATTTTAAAGCTGCATTAGTGAGTTCTGCTTAAAATTTGGTGACAAGATACAGCCAAATGGCATTCCCTACAGCCATGAAGTCTATAGAGAAAGCAAAATGGAAACTTAGGAGGGTTTTTATTTTGTTCTGGATCATGAATGACACGTGCCCTCGGCAGCTGGGGGGACACAGCGGTGCTGGCAGTGGTGGCGGGAGTGCAGGAGCAGTAAGCAGGGAGCTTCCACAGACGCTGCTGGCAGTATTGGCGGCGCCTTTTCATAGGGGGGTGCACCACCATGCTCAGGGGGTGCACGTGCACCTAGGTGTACCCCCTATGCATTGCCAATGTTCTGGATAACATCTCCTTGTAGTCCTGCCATTCATCACCCCTCGAAAGCCCCAAGCAGGCTGAGAAAGAGGGCCGGGTGTAGACAAAATGAGAGGCATCTGTGCATGACACTTTAAAGCAGGCTAAATGCTTTTGCACTGTTTTAATGGTGTCAGGGTTTGCACGCCTCGGCAGCATATTGCGCATTAATTCCAGCCGCTGTAGGAAATTTGGCGGTGTAATGCACCTTTAATGACTCAGGGCACAGCAAACTAAAACTCCTTCGAGGAGGTTTAGTTTGCTGCCCCTACAGCCATGGAACGAAGCACCAGACTCCATGCGGCTCCACAGCTCTGCAGGAAGCCCTGCAGGAAGCCTGGCAGCAGCCCGGGAAAACAGTCTCCACCCAAGAAAAGTGGCAAGCCTGATCTTTTTTTTTTCTCCCCCCTGGAGCCTGCCTGCCTGAGCTGTGGTGCCCACTGGGACCATGCGAGCTGGGTGCTTGCAGATGGGTGCTGCCTGGGGCGGGGAGGGCACAGCTGGAGGGAAGCATCAGCTCCCCCCCGTACAGCCTAGGGACCGCTCTGCCCACCGTCAGCTTGCCCTCCCCTCCCCACCGGACAGGCAGGTAAGTGTGTGCGGGTGTGTGCATGACACAGGGGTTTAATCAGCCCTAAATCGAAGGGGTGTTTTTTAAAATCCACGGCTTGAATTTAGGGCCCCCCGTTTTATCTACACACACCTGAGATTACCTATGACTTGTCAACTGAAAATGACTCTTCACAAAAGTGAACACCTGCTATTTCTTACATCCTGATTAAGAAAAGAGACCTTTTCCCCCAGTGGTGACAGATGTTGGATCCCTTAAGTGTGCAAATAGAAATCCATACATGAATTAAGCTCTCTTAGGAAGAAAAGACTTAAACTGAAAGAAAAGATGAAGACATGCCGGGATGGAAGGAAAAGGAAGTGGCTGCTATAAGAGCTCTCTGGAGGTTTTAAGAACACTTGCAAAAGCCAGTGAAGATTTGCATGGGGTGTTTTCTGCCTCATTTATCATCTATAGGAACATGTGGCAATTTAACCATGACATACTTTGTTTCAAATCCCATGATTTAGAGGAAGGCTGTAGTGATCATATAGCTGGCTCTGACAAGGCACCCTGCAGTGAAATGAGAAAAAGCAGATACAAGAGCAAAATGGAGATATATAGTAGTGGAGTTGAGTGTAATTGAATTTTTAAAAGGTGGTGCATTTCAATGGCTTAAAAAGGACCTTTTGTGAAAGGTCTATGCAGAGAAAAAATGGGTAATCTGAGAGGTCTCACAGCTTTCTTTTAATTAAAATGAATATTACTGCTGCTTAAGAAGTTCTTTTCAAAGACTGACTTATGAGTTTAAAAAGATGGATTGGATGGTTGAAGTGACTAGTAATAATACTGTTTGGAGCTCTATGATACTGGCTTATATTGGACCTGGGCTATGTCTTTTTATCTTAACACATTTCCTAGCCCTGTAATTATTCACACATACAGGCAGTTCCTTTTATCTGTGTAGAAACCCAGTGTCTTAATTGGATTTATTGGACATCATGTCCCTGCAGGCAAATTCCAGAACAGGAACAGAGCCTTAGCTGGCAGAGACTAATAGTCTGCATGAAATGAGCTGGTGGGCAATTGTTCCTATTCCCAAGAGACAAGGACACATGCCACTGCCACTGACATACAGTTAGCTGGACTGAATAACAGGATGGTTCCTTAGCCATTGAAATGGTGTCTTCAGATCAGCTGAGGCATCCTGATGAATGAATGAGCAGATAACTTACAACGCTGCTAATCATGCTAACACTCCTAAACTGAAAATAAAGGACCCCTTTTCTGAGTTTCATTTTGTCTTCTTAAATAGAAAGACCAGTCATAGTCAGTTCCTTCTGACATGCTTTTCTCAGGAACAGCATGTGGGTCCAAAAGCGCCTACCATGTTTGTGGGCCAGTGGTTCAAGGGTTACTGCGAAACTGTTCTTCACACTACACTGGTCAGGTATATGCTAATTGCCATGTGTTCCTGAGACTCATTTCCTATGTATTTAGTTGTACTTATCTGCCGTGAGACAGATGTATTGTCCTAAGTCAGATTAATAAAGATTCTTCTTCCAATGAGCTAAATCATTGACAAGAGGCCTATAGTTATTTCATGAACTGTGGCCCACTTGACAAAAATATTGGAAAGATGCTGGTCTGAACACTAAGGGTATGTGCAGATGTTCTTTTTGGATTGATCTAGCTAGGGTTAGGTTGATCTAAGTGTCAATCTTTGCAGATGTTCAAGGAGGTCAAACTGGGTAAAAAGTGCCTGGTCTGATCAAAATTAGCTCACCTGAGGAGGTGAACTCAATTAGATCGGGATACGGTTAACCCAATCTAGTGAATGTCCGCACATATCTGAAGCACTGTCCTGGGGCTGGATAAGTCCCAGGGCTACATTCCTCCTACCCAGCCTAGCCTTGACTGGGCTATTTTTAACCCCTGACCACCCAGCACCCCAGACAACCTCCCCTGCAGACCCGCCAACCTCTCCTGCAGACCCGTCAGCCTCCCTTGATCCATTGAAAACCGCTGAACTTGTGAACCCCCTCACCCCAATCGTACCTGCATCTCCCTTCGCCCTGAGTTGCTTACCCTGGGTTCCCAGCACAGCTCCCTTAAAGTAAGATGCGTGATCATAGATTAGGTGTGGTGAATATCTGCATGTACCTTAAAACTGTGAGCAATGGGCCACATTAGTCTGCAGTGATATAACTTGACTACCTTCAGTGAAGTCACTCCTGATATACACCAGCATGATATCAGAATATCATCTGCAGTAAGGCTGAATGGAAGTTTTCCTCTGCTAATTTAAAAGCAGCACTTTCCATGGTAATATTTTCAAATAATGGTGCTAATATTATAGGTTCCATAATACCAAGCTGTTCTTACAAAGGCATACTCTAAATGAGGCCATTTTGTTTATCTTTCCTGTCAACAAGTAGAAATAATGACCGCATTTAGACCATTTTAGTATTACATTGTAAACCATAATGGAGCAAGCCCATAACACAGTCAGCATGAGATCCATACAAAATCTTCACGCTGCTACCTGAACACAGTATGGTTTTTAACCTGCCTTGGAGCACCGAGGTTGAAATGAAACGGAAGAACATGGGGCTAGATCTCAAATAGATGTAAGTGCCATTTTAGGGGCCTATGTCCATCATTTAGGCTCTTCTACAATCCTCAAACCCCACTGCTCCACCTGCCTCCCAACCCTGGAGGCACTGACAGTCCCTAAGGACTATAGCTGTCACCAGTAAAGTATCCTAGGGACTTATATTTCTGCCACTCAACATATACACAACCAGACATGTCCTGACAGCACTCAACTCCCAGGCACCTATGTGCTGCAGGATTCCCAACTGCCTCTGCTCACCTGATCTGCTATTTTCCGAATCCACCTACCACCATCCAAGGAGTCACAGGAGTGGCTGGTGAAGATGTTGTAAAATGGCAAGTGCCATCCTGGGCCAGACCAATGGTCCATCTAACCAAGTATTCATAGATTGGAAGGGGCTGGAAGGGACCCTGCAAGATCATCGGGTCCAGCCCCCCTGCACTAGGCAGAAAAGACAACTGGGGTCAGGTGACCCAAGCGAGGTGACCATCCAGTCTGCATTTGAAGATTTCCAGGGTAGGTGATTGCAGCACCTCTGGAGAGAGTTTATTCCACAGCCTGACTGTGAAGAAGTTTTTCCTAGTGTTGAGCCTGAAACGGTCTTCCAGGAGTTTGTGACCATCGCTCCTGGTTTTCCGTAAGGGTGCCCTGGTGAACAGTTGTTCACCGAGCCCTCAATGTATTCCCCTGATGTAGCGATAAGCTGCTATCAAGTCCCCTCTCAGCCTTCTCTTTTTTAGGCTGAAGAGGCCCAAGTCCCTCAGCCTTTCCTTGTATGGCTTGCCTTGCAAGTCTCTGATCATATGGGTGGCTCTTCTCTGGACTCTCAAGCTTTTCCACATCCTTGTTGTAGTGCAGTGCCAAGAACTGAATGCAGTGCTCCAGCTGCAGGCTCACCAATGCTGAGTAAAGCAGAAGAATCATTTCCTTGGTTTTACTTGAGATACATCGGTTGATGCATGATTGCATGCCCTGCTGGCTACAGCATCGTAAGGATGGCTCATGTTCTATGGTCTATTATTATCCCCAAATCCCTTTCAGTTGTGGTGCTAGTCAAATTGGAGCCACCAAGCAGGTAAGTATGTGTACTTAACATCATCCTGGTTAATGTTGTTTCACTATTATGTCGCTGATCCATTAGAGAACATACTTGTTTGAAGTCACGCAATGTTCAGTTATAATGTTGTTTGGCTGCCACCTGCTAGTAGGTAACTACTGTGACATAATAGGATTCACTGAACATTGTTTCATTTAAAACCTCATTTTTCAAGAACGTAACTATGACGTTAAGTAAGGAGTAGCTGTATGTTGGGGATTGTTTGTTCCCAGATGGAACACCTTATACTTCTCAATGTTGAACTTCATCTGGTTCTGATCTACACAACTTGCTGGCCTGTCCAAGTCTGCCTGTATCTGCAGCCTTTCTTCAAGCATGACCACGCTCCCCCATAGCTTGGTGTCATATTCTGCCTCCAACAGTGGCAGGAGAGGATGCTTTAGAGCAGGGGTGGACAAAACGGTGAATCTGGCTAACGGTTGGAATCCATTTCTCAGCAGCCCCTGCCTGTGTCGCAACAGCCACTTTCCATGGAGACCCCAGCAGCAGTGGGGCCATAACAGTGTGGGGCCAGGGCTTCCATGGAGACTGGCCCCAGCCCTTGCCCAGCTCCTCCTAGCTTCTCAGCCAGGGAGAGCTGGAGGCTGGGGCCTGCAGTCTTACCTGGTGACCAGGAGCACAGGCCAGGCAGCACGTTGACCTGGCCAGCAGCCAAAGCATTGCTCTGGATAGCCCGGCATCTGTGTGTGTCGGTGCATTCTTGTTGTGCGTGCATTGCACTGCTTTTTGCACCGGTTTTCTTTTTTGCTACCAGGAAATCCTGGTAGCAAATTTTGGCCCCATGCTGAAAATTTGCAGCTTGGGGCACATTTTAATGTTTGCCATGTGCAGTTTGCAGTGCCACAAAGAGGCTTATGACTCCACAAGCCGTACATGCCTACACATCAGGATGTGCCCTCTGAGCATAATGAAATTCACAGGGTAGAACTGTGAATCAATTCTGTGATCTCCCACCCACCCTCCTTGGAGCTAGAACTACACCTGATTATTATTTTATTTTTTATTTCATGCATTGGTTTTTGGATAGCTGATTCTACTGTACCAACAAAGCTACTGTAATGTAATTGGTACTAACACAGCTACTGTAATGTAACTGATACGTACAGTCTGCAGTCCTTCTGCCTAACCTTTAACAATAACCCAGAGAAGATGGATGGATTGTTTATATAGCAGCCTTGTAAGACAGAATTATGCATCTGATGTACAGTATCGATCCAATTAAAAAAATAAGTGCAAAGAGTCTCAATCTATGTCAGAATAGCTTGCACTGCACTTATGCCAGTCAAACAATCTAGCCTCATCCTTAGCTTTAGTTATAACCTGCAAATCAGAGCCCCTGCTAAATCTTTCAGGGCAGTTTTGCTTGCTCACCCATCCCATGAAATCTGGGTCTAACCATTCCACTTGTTTAATTTGGTAGGGAGATAGCACCATTAGAATCAAGGGGAGCTTTGCCACTGCTTCCTAAGGTGAAGAATGAAGCCCTGAGTCACAAAGAATTGCAATAAAGCATGAACGCAGACCAGAAAGTGAAGACTGGCCTGACACAAGGGCTATGGTAATTACACGGGCAGAGGTTTGTTAGGCCTCTACAGTGCCAGAGGTCTATGCGATTGCACCTGAAAGGGTTAATCCCTCAGAGTACTGGCCTGCGGCGTAGCCCAACCCTGAGGCCCACTACCATTAATGAAGACAAACACCGAAGTAAGGGTTAATAAGCAAATCTGTATTATAAGCCAAGAGTATTAACAATCATAACAATATGAACTAATCAACAACCACTGAACAGAACACTATCCAAATATGTATAGAGAGCAATATCCGCCTGTCACCAGCCGTGGCAGCCAAGAGCACTGACACAGGCTACAGGGCCTACTGTCAGGTCCCTTTCTATCTATTTCTATCCTTTCCTCCACGAGTGAAGTACTCAGAGACCACTGAGGGGAAAGGTGACACTGTACCCGTCCTTTGGGGGGCGGAACAAAGGTAAGTGTCTCTGGTGGAATTCAGGTGTATCTTGGTTGACTTGTCATTGTCCCTGCACACACCACTCAGCACCCGCATTCCCAAACTTGCCCCGCCTCTCACACACAGGCACCACTCACTTCTACCGCATCCCAGCAGATTCAAAACCGTACAAATCTCTCAGGTCTCAGCCACGACGCCCAGCGCATACAGACACCCAGGCATACAGCCCATCATGCCCCATCAGTCACATCTACCTGCATAGACACAGCTCCCACTGCCTCTTGATGCATGCACTCCCCACCGCATGCCACACGCGCACACACACACACACACACACACACGCTGAGGCAACGATCCAAACCTATTTTATGGTGGCTGCCTCATGCCACCTGTCAATCATGCCAGTGGTCCAATCGCAACTCATTCATTCCAATCAATCAATAACATCACTTTCTTGGACCAATCACATTAATTATTACCACAAAACTTATTAACATAATTTTTCCGCTCTGTTGTTATATAACAAGGTTCCAACTGCGCATGCCTCAGTTTCCTAAGTAGGTTATAGCGTCATCGAGGTCAGAAGTTTAGCTGATCCAGAGACATCTAACCTCTAGCCATCCTATGCATGCGTAATCAATATTATGACTAGGCCAGGACTCGCACTGTTTACAAAAGAGATTGCAAAACCCCAGATGTGGCTTCTATTTTCTCAATGCCAGCTGTCCATCACATTTCAAAGCCATGCAACAGTGCCCCTACTGCTGTTCTGTTTCTATTATGCATGGGAGCACCTCAGTATGGCTTCACTGACTCATTTTAAGGTTTGTGAAGGTGGTGGTGTTGGTGGAGGTACTCATGGGACGCTGTTGGGATGATAGTGTAGATACACCCTAATAACTCTTAGCCCCCCCTGTGCAGGCTGGGTAAGGGATACTTTGGACACTGGTTCTCCCTGGGGCCAACACATTCTCAGCTCGTTAAATCCTTTATCGAGTCTATCTTTAGTGACACTAATTAGCAGGCACTGAAAGAGCACTTGATATACACTGTCTCTGCTGATTTTCCCTCTATTTTAAGATGATGGCAACATCCTTAGGGCTGAGAGAGAGGTTGTGCTTTAAAAGGCAGTGTTAGGGCTGCTGAAGGAAAAAAATGAAGATCCTCACCCTTGTAAATGCCTCCTCAGAAAAACAAATGAATGATTTGCTCTTATTGAGGAAGGACAATGGTACATTTTACCTGACTGAATATGCCTCATTTTGATGAGGCCTCCTTTCCTGCCATTTATTGCAAATCAATTTATTTATTGAAAAATAAAATAATAATCAGGTGTAGTTCTAGCTCCAAGAAGTGGATGGGAGATCACAGAATCAATTCACAGCTCTATGCTGTGAAGTTCATTACACTCAGAGAGTGCATCCAGACATGCAGGCATGTGCAGTTTATGGTGCCACAAACCGCATGCAGCAAATGTTAAAACATGTCCTCCACTGCAAATTTGCAGCAACATTGTTCCCCCTCATATCCGATGGGAAGTTGCAACCAGCAAGCTACTGAAGAAGATCTATGCCAATCCAAGCTTGCCACTGTATGACAATCTCTTAAGCCTACCTGCTACATGTCTACCATCATGACACCCACTGTGGTCCAAACTGGACCACATGCAACAGACCCTCTGGTATGAGGAATGGAGGTCAACATCACCTTATCCAAACAAGTTCCTTAGTACAGATCCTCCAGTCTGCCCACCTGGCATCAATGTGCCATGCTGTCAGTGGGCCTTGCTGAATAGGTTCCAGACAAGGCAAGGTCTGTGCATGGCCAACCTCCACCACTGGGGTCTTCACAACAACCCAGACTGTAGCTGTGGCAAAACACACACCTTGGCGCATATTATGGATGACTGCCTGCTGGCTAAGTTCAGCGGTGGACTACAGGAACTGCACATGGCCATTGAGGACACTATCTGGTAGCTCAGCAATTATGCACGAGCTTGTGGACTAATCAAGCCAAAAAACTAAAAGACAGCATGTGAGGGGAAAATGTTTTGTCCCTTGGAGCAATTAAGGCATCCCTATTTGGAAATGAGCTTTTTTCAGGAGGCTGAGGCTGAGGCTGAGGAGGGGAAGGGAAGAGCTGGTTGTGCTTTGGTTTGGCCACAGTCTTTGTAAACCTCTGTTGAAGGTCTGAGTAGCTGAGCATCTCCCAAGCTGTAGTCTCTCATCCTTTCAGCAGCCATGTGAATTAGGGGAAGGCAATCATTCTCATTGTGAAAATGGGAACTGAGACACAGAGCGACTAGAGCTATGGGCAAGTGAATTTGAGTGAAAAGGCAGGTGCCGATTTGGTGTGCATCAGATGTTCCACGGTGACGCTCCCATCTGTCTGCTCTCCTCTGGTACGCAGCAGCTAAACTACAGTGGTAACCCTTCATTTAAAAGATCTGTGAAGCAATTAAATCTTCTTTATGGAACCAGGTGGCTGAAACAATATAACCAAAGCACAGGCCTATGACAGCCCCAAATGAAGTCATGTACTAGAATTTGAATGGCATGGGCCCAAAGGCTTTGCTGGGAATTGTTCTAGGTTAGGTGGGAGGGCTGGAGGATATGTGTGGGCAATAGAAAATGAAAGACATGCAGCCAGAGAAGTTTGCAATCAGAAGTTACGAGGAGTAACTGGTAACACTTGAGAAAAGGCCAAGAGAGAGACATCCTGGGTAAAGGGCTGTGGGCCTGGACTTCTGGGCAGTGAAACTATCTTCCGTTGCTTGATTGCTGGTTGGGTCCAAGGAACTGGAACTGTATACAGTTTGCATCACAGAAGTAACCAACTCCATTACTAATTTTACTTCCTACCAGAAACAGAAGTTGCAAGGTCCCTTTTGGTCTTACTGGATTAACAGTACCTTTAGACACCTGAAGCTGCAAACTGGGTCTGGATGAGATTTCAAAATCACATGGGCACTTAGCTTCAGAAGTGTTTTTGGAAAATGCCCATTGAACAGCCGTCCAAGCCCAGAGGCACCAAGAACCACCCTTTAAAATATGGCCTAAGTAGATGATAAAAAAACACAGGAAGTTGGCAAGCTCGCCAAATCCCACTTCCATATACAAATACCATTGCCAAGCTACCACCCTGTTTGCTGAGCCATCCTTCAAACTCAGTTACTGCTAGCACTGCCTCATTTGAATGGATACAACCTTTAACAGGCTAGTGCTAATGTAACCAAGTTTTGTGTATGGAACTGGTGGCAAGGAGGGGCTCCAAGCACTGGTACTACTGGGCTGTCTCTCAGTTATAGCCTTCACACACACACACACACACATACACACACACACACATACACACACACACACACACACCGCAGGAGCAAAGATCGGTGCTCTACCACTTCTCCAGGAACAACGGAGGCCCTTGCAAGGCAGAAGGATTCATGTTATTGAGCAGCTCCCTGCAGCACAGTGAACCCAAGGAGCCATTCATAAGGCTGTCCAGTGTGGGCCCCCCCCCTCCAGCCCATTGCTGAAGGGCTGGTATATGGGCACCCCCTGAACTACTCTTTAGGGAGCCCCAAGTCTCAGACTGCTTGGGCAGGGGTGAAGTCTCCCCAAGAGGGTGCCACCTATAGACTTTGCCTTGCAATTAATAGTGTTTTAAAATTATATGTAGTGTTGTCTTTTGGAGGGGGGGTTGTCTTTATTTTCTGTAATACATTTGGGTTTGTGTGTTTATACTGCTTGCAAGGAGAGGGGGATTGTTTATATGGGATGTCCCAGGAAATTTAGTATTCCAGATTTCTGGGTGGGAGCTTGAGCCACTGGTACAATTCATTTGGTACCCCGAAATGTGAACCCAACCCTTATTGCTGCTGACTGATGCCTGGCAGAAGTGCCTATAAGCCTGGCTATACAGTACCTCTGCTGGATCCACAAATAACATATTGGCATGAATGAAATTGCAAGGGTATTTGGAAGCCACCTAAGGGGAGGGAAGGGAAGAAGGCTGTGGTCACTCATAGTCTTATGCTAATCCTATATACTCATGGCAGTACATAAAATAGTACACAAAAGAAAAGACTGAGAGAAAATACGGTTGCTAGAACAGACAAGGTTATTTGGTTAAATGTGATAGCTTTGGCATACCTCATACATGTTGCCAGAACAAGGGTTTGGGCTGATTTCCTGAGCACCTGTACCCAGACAGAAGTCAATAAGAGCTTAGCACATCTGGAACCACTTCAGACCACCTGTTTCCATAGGCTTACTGCCTGCTTCGAGGCATCTGAGTTTGATTATTTTGACGTGCATCTGTTTAGGGGTCAGAAAGATTGTTCTATTGACACACCAGGGAAGAGACACTGAGAAAATCTGTATCTAAGGGACCTTCAGAAAATGCTCTCCCAAGGGAAGATGGTGTCGTGGAGGCTGTCTAGAATTTTACTTACTGAAGGAACATTATCTTCTACAAATTCTTCCATTTGAAATTGAAATAATCTGATTTATAAGAAGTATAATATAAAATACTTAAAATATGTACTTTAAATATGGTTGTACTCAGATGTTATATCACACCTCTCTGCCAAAACCAGGCCAGCTGTCCTAGGTAAGGTGAGATTCTGAGGTTATTATATTTAAAGCTCTGCTGTTTCAGCTGCCAGGGTGAGGAAATGGGCTCCCCTGCATAGGGCTGCTGGGCCATAGCCTATTTCCCCCTTATTGCTGGTACTGGGGAAGAGGGAAGGGGGCAGTATAGATGCTTGGTGTGTCCCCTGGGAGGTTCCTTTAGACTTTGAGACTTGCTGGAGACCCTCTGTGGTTCCATTTTAGGGAATAGCACAAAGAATGATGTAGACTAAATACAGGACCCCAGAATCAAAGCAACACATGGAGAGGTGCCCAGTACAGATGTATGCAAGCTTTTGGTGTATGGAAAGCAGGCTTTGGATGTATGGACAGTTTAATAGGCATTATATTTCAAATTTCTGATGTGCCAGAAGCAGGCATTTCTCTATCTGGGATGAGCTGTGGATGGCTGCACCTGCTGCAGCAGTGATGGTTGCTTTAAAAAGCCAGTAAGCATATTGCAGCATACACGTGGGGAAGCTATTTAAGGTAGGCCAAAGCAAATGGAATTATTATTATCAGTTTCCCTCTATGTCATGCAACACTAGGGTCCCATAAGGTGTCACTGGCCTCATGGTTCGAGGGTCATTTAGGCTGATGCAGGGCATGGCACAGACATATCAGCATTTCTGGGCATTTGCAAAAGTAAGATCTTTATTTAAAGTGTTCTCAAAATGTACTGAATTAATTATGACAGTAATGGATTATCTCAGCCATTCATCAGAGCAGCAGTGCACAGCTGTTCAATCATTCTTGTGTAATTAATTTATACTTTCCTTTGATTAATCCAAGACAGTTGCATATGAAGAGCTTGTGCAATCCCATGCTTATTAGCTGGAGTCCAATCATTTCCTTCTCTTTTTCGGCGCTGTAAGCAGAAAGGGTCAAATGATGTAACCAGCACAACTCTAGAGACTAGAGTTGGACTAGAGCTGGAATGATGGGTCCCAGGTTGCTCAGAGGTAAAAGGAAGCATAATTGGGCTTCAGAGGGAAGCAGAGACTGTGGAACGCAATTTAAGGTTTAACAAAGCAACTCTGTACACGCTGAGCATGGAGCCTTCCAGTTCATCCTTTCCATATTAACGATGACTAGTTTTAATGGGGGTTAAACTGAAATCAGGAGCCCCCAGCTGTTACCTTGCATGGAATTACAGGGCTGGATGGAACGTGATCATACACGGGCAGAGGAACATGCAAGAAGCCCTTTCTGCTTATATGGTTTTGCTGCACACAACAGCAGTCCTGAGCCCTCTGAGGAGTGTGGGATAGCTCCTGCTCTCCTGTGGAAAGGATGCTGAAACAGGGGTAAGGAGGGAGCCAGGGTCGCAGAAACACCATTTCTCAGTGGCTCATCCCCGCTCAATGCTGTCCCTTACACTGGAATGTGATCTAAAAGCCACTGGAAGAGGTCCAAATCATGCCATGATTTCCCTTCATACTGCATGAGCTTCCTGCAGTCTATAGCCTAGCACTCAGTTTGTTTTTCAACTTCCTTGTGCCAGTATTTTATTAGCAAAAGCCTTCAGAACAAGAACTGCCTGTATATAACCTACAAAGGAAAACTACTGCACCGTCAGCAGATATCTGTCTATCTATCCATTATAAACAAAGTTTTGCAGGAAGATTTCTTGCATCTGTTACAGACTTTGAGTGAGGCAGAAATAATACAGTACTTTTAACTGCATTTTTATACATCCAAAGACATGGAATGAAATCAAACAAGCCCATCACTTGACTTCCTTTCTTGGGCACCAGTAGGACCAGACAGACACCTAAGCAGGAAAGCACTTCAGAGCTGCAAAGAAAAGACAGCTATGCCATGCTGGGGCACACTTGTGTGCAATGAACATATGGAATTTTGCCATGTCATTGCTTTGCTACCAACAAAAATACCCACATTGGCAGAAAGACAACGGTCTTCAGAGGGCTGTGCAGTTCTTCAGCTGCAGCAGTTAGGTGGTAAGTATTTGTTACTGCTAGTGCTCGTTTGCAGCTGCTGCAAAGAAAGGAACAACTCATCATTACCTCTAATTGTATACTGTCAAAATAGTAAAGTGATGCCCAAGTCCAGCACAACAGAATAAGCCTTAAAAAGCAAAAACAGAAGAGTCAGGGCTTGGTCCAAAGCTTACTGAAAGCAATGTGTACCGAAACTCGCAACCCCCAAAACTGCACAGAAGCTGGCAAGGGAAGCTCTCACTTTTATATAGGGGTGCTGGGGATTAGGTTCACAAGACAATGGGTTGAGGAGAGGGGGACAGACACAGGTGAATAAACATTAACATTAAGGTTCATATAGGTAGGATCTGGGTAACAGGAAGCAAACAGTGACACTGTGGTGAAATCACCCAAGAACAAGTAACTGATAGAAAACGCTGACACAGATATATATATACATTTGAGAAACTTAAGCCTCCCACAGCTTTGGAGGGCACCAAACCAGTCTCTGGGCCCCAGCATAAAATGCTTAATTGCTGTTTGCCCAGGCTCCACATCTGAGCCTTGCTGCTGCAGCTTACACTCCCAGCGCTGTCACTCCTTCCGGCTCTCTGGCCACGCGCCTCCTTCACCGCCACCTGGCCCACACGGTGACGCTGCTCCTTCTGCTTCCTCCTGCCCCATGTTACAGCCCCCGAGCAGGGACCTACTGAGTTCAGGGCAGCACAGTCCAAGCATGGCACTGGAAACCATTATCATGGCAGAGCACAGCACAACACCTCCCCCCATGCCTCTGATTGGCTAAGGGGCCCCAGAAGTCCCACCCCTCCCTGGAGATTGACAAATGGCCTGAATGTAGGGTTGGTAGGGCTCTCCATAGGTCATCTAGTCCAGCCCCCTCCCTGAGTCAGAATCACCCCCATCCAAGCCATCCCATACAAATCCACAATCGGATCCCCTCAGTAATCTAACCCTCCCCTTCCCCCCTCCAGCTCACTGGCTGGTTTTTTGTTGGTTTTTTTGCAGGGGACCTGCAATTTCTGCAAAAATTGTGAATTTGGTAGGTTCCTACATTCAGGCATTGTAGGTCATGTTACAACATTACGGTACACCACATTCACCATCACTGTAAATTACAAATGGAAAGGCTCCCACTTTGTGCAGAGGACTCAGAAGGAAGTCAACAGAGCAAAGAAGTATGAATGTGCAAGTTGTATATTATTTCTGCTGACAGGCCAAGTAGGGGAGCTAAACATGAGATGAAAGAGAGGAACGTCCTATGCTAACATGATGAAAATCTGAGACTTGGGTGATGAACTGTGCCAGTTTTTGCCTTCCCTGGGGTGAGTGACATGGCCTTTTACACATATATTAACTTTTTACAGATGCAGGATGTTGGCTGTTGTGGTCCCCCTGCTTTGCCTGTGGCAGGTAATGTTGTGTTATGTCCTGTGTTGTGTCAGGGTTAACTAATTATACTAAGGTTAGATTATGGATTTGTATGGTTTGTATAGGGGTGATCCTGACTCAGGCAGGTGGTTGGACTAGATGACGTATGGAGAGCCCTATTAGCCTTATGATTCTGTGATATATGAAAATCGAGCTAGTCACACTGAGTAACCTGTGCTGTAAGGGACTGAGTGGTCATTTAAAAACCAATCCTTTTCAGATTTAACCAACAACACTCTCTAACAATACATCGTTACTATTTTCATAGGAAACGGAAGACATTGTTCCAATATTTTCCCTTCAGCAATTGCTTTCGACTCCTCAACAATTTTTTAAAACAATTATTGCAAACTTTTTTCTTAAAAAACAGAACCAAACTCACAGCTTAGAGGATTCAGTATAACTATGGGGAAGCATCAGGATGGAAACAAAAGTAAGTTCTGTTAGCTTTTTCTTTTTTCCAAATTGGGTGTTCTTTGACCCCGCAAGCCTTTCATTAGTCAGAATAAAAAACAGAACAAGCCAAGTGAGAGCATTTTGCTCACTGCTGCTGTTAAATTTATCATGCAGATCAGGGCTGGTTTCCTTCATAGGAAACAATCCTGCACAAGACACATAGATAAAGCATTAAATTACTCACGCCTCAGCTACTCTTCTTGTTTCAAAGCACTGCTCTTATATTTCACAGTCCTTAATGCTACCCAGTTCCACAGCTTTCTGCTTTACACCAGAATGCCTCCTCAATGTGTTTTTTTAAACACTGAAAAATAACTTGGTTGTGAAGTCTTCACACCTCAGAGGGCTGAAATCTGAGTTTTGCATACTTATAGTTTGAGATGAGTATAGTTTTCATGGAAGAGGTCTTGGTCTTTCTTTTCCACAAAGTGAAAAAGTCACCTCCAAGGGCAAATCTGTTGTGGGGGACTGGCATTGACACACTCCCCTGCCCATCCACCACATGGTGGGAGCAGCAACCAAGTCCCCAAAGCAAGTAAGAATCCCTGCCTTCCATCCTCTCCATGCTCAGAGGCACGTTCCCTTCCCCCTTCTCCCCTTTCCTCCCTCGCCTCATGCTGCTGGTCTCTCCAGCTGCCGCACAGTAGGGGTGGCGGAGGAGCTTCAGAGCTGCTCCTGTCCTCTACAGCTGGGCTCTGCACAAAACCCAGCTCAGCCAGGGCAGCAGCAGTAGCAAGGTCCATCCTCCCTGCCTAGTCCCCACAGATGCTCCCTGCCAGCCTGGGAGCAGGCGCAAGGGAAGGGAACCCACCCACTGCTACCATTATCTCTATGTGAGCCTGGAGTGGGGCAGGAGTAGCTCTGTAACCCCCACCCTTGCCCCCTGCTCAGCTGGGGAGAGTGGCAGCAGTGGGCAGGGGAAAGTGGGGCAGAGGAAGTAGCATACCTCTGAGCATGGAAGGAAAGGGATGGAAGAGTTTTACTTGCTTGAGGAACTTAAAAAAGCCCCTGCTACTGCTCCTGTGGCTCAGCCTGCCTGGAGAGAGTGTGTGTGTGGGAGGGTGGGGGTGGCAGGGGTGCAGCCACTTCTGCAGTGTGGGCTCCTGCTCCCACACCCTCCTTACTAAATCACCTCCAACAGCTTTTAACAGAAGTCTGCTACCTCCCGAGTATGAGAAGAATTGTGGGGTCATCTTCTCCTGTGCTGTTCCCACCATGGTTTGTCCTATACATGAGCATTGGCTTAACTCTTCAAGACTTAGTTTCCCTCATGTAATGTCACAACTACTCAGATTTATCTTTGAGCTGTTCTGTCATGTTTGCAAACCAGTGTAAAAGCAGATTTATGCATGTATTTTATTTGAGACTGTTAGAAAAGCCCATTGTTTGCTGTTGGCTGGCTCTATCATGGTATGAACAAGTGAGGTGTCATTTATATTTACTGAAGGCATCCTACTAAGGACCTTGAAGTAGCTGTCTCATCAAGACTTGTACTTGTCTATATTAAAAGGGAGGCATCGGTAACAGAGTCTGAACCAGTGCTCAGTTCTGTCTTCCATCCCTGCTTCTTGATTGGAGGAACTGATTTTACTTGCAAACTGGGACTGTTGCTGGAGTAGGGCCTGAAAAGAGTTCTATCAAGAAGTTTGGGAAATGCCAGATCAAGGATCCCTATTTGCTACATAAGTACCTTCCTAATTAAAGCTTTAAAATATTTCTTAAGGACCTGCAATCCAGATGGCAGCAATCCCAACAATTAAAAAAACCCTGGTTTTTCAATCTGGCGCTGAGCGTACCTGGCATTTTTCACACATTCCATCAGACCCTCCATTGGAGCATGACTGGAGGCTTGTGAATTTTGCACTCTCTGTCCCCATTGTTTCCTTATGCCATTCTCCATAGCTTGAGAGGAGAGATGGAAGAATCTGGCCAAGTGCCCTTTAGTCTGACTGGGGGTTCAAATGATCTCATGCTAAATTGGGATTTGAACCTGGGTCTCCCATTATAAATGCCTAAGCCACTAGTACCACCCACTCAATGTTATAGATGACACCAAAGTCCAGCATTTCATTGCTTTTCTTTTGCCAAAAATGTCTGAAATAGGAAATGTTTTGTTTCAGGCCAAATACAACATTTCAATTATCCTGATACGGATTTTTTTTTCAGGTTTTAAAAAAAATAATTTCAGGTCAATCCAAACCAAAATTTTGTTTTGATTTTTTTTTGGTTTTGGTGTGGGAGCTGAACAACTGGTTACTTGCACGCCCTCCCAGTGTCTCATAATGCAACACACCCCACCAGTTACTTTACTAGGTGCTGTACAAACTCAGAAGTGACTAACACAGGTGTTTCAAAAGCCAAGGTATAGTCTCCTTAGCACATCATGTTTTCCTAGTAAGCCATGTGCAATGGGAAAAAAAGATTTATTGGGACTGAAGGAAAGGAAAGGACTCAACTACCAGAGATTCAATGTGTAGATGCAGTCAGAGACTGACACTTAATTTGGCTATAATGGATGCACTTAATTTTCTTCTGTCTTGAAACTATTATATCCCTGCTAGTAGTGATCCCCTCAGCTGAGTTTACCTCAAAATGAATTAGGAGCTAGAAGTCAATTACCTATAACTCCATCCTCTTTCCTGCACTTCAGCACAGCCGCATTTATCTTTTTCAGGACTATTCAAAAACCATTAGAGGCAACCCTTTAGTGCTATTATATGCAACACCTCGAATGGAGATGTTAACAACAGCTCCAAGTCAGCTTCAAAGTGAATATATGAAACACGTTTAATGCATACACATAAAAACCCAGTGGAAAAATAATACACAACATGAGCAAGAATGACATGAAAACCCCAATGTTTCCCATAGGCAAGGCTCTTAGAATCACCTAAAATATTTACAGTTTCTCACCTCACTAAACTTTGCTCTTTGTCACTTTAAAAGAGATACATTTAAGGCAATGAGCTAAAGGATACAGCATAATTTCCATAGGCTCTGTAACATCTAAGACAGCCGGCCCTGAAATTTTCTACTAGCAGCTCCATTTCTGGGGTCAGGCGCCACTTCCAGTTGCAAACCTCTCTTCTACAATTGAATTTCCATTAAGTTTACAATCCTGCTCCTAAATACCGCAACTCTTGGTTTGGGAACCGCTGCTTGGGATACAATATGGACTCCCCCCCGCTCTCTCCCACCAGGTCCATGGATCACACTGTGATGGAACATACATTAAAACAGTAGGCCTGTGTGAAGCTCCGGTCCCTGATCTGATTCAGTGGAGATTCGGCCCAATTTGGTGGCAGAATCTCCAAATCTGAATCAAATCAGAGGACCCTTTAATCTCTCCGAATCGAATCGAATCGGAACCCTCTGAATCAATGCGGAGAGATTTGGAAAGATTCAATGATTTGGACATAGACACAGCTTTAAATGTTTTTTCTACGTACCTCTAGGTAGCAAGCGTCTTGTGAATGCTGCGATGCTGGGGTGGATGGAGCGTCCCACAGGAGCATGGGGGGCTCCCCAGCGTGCTTGGCAGCAGGCCTGGAAATGGAACAGAAGCAGTTCTGGTCCACTTCCGGGTCCACCGGGGAGCGCGCAGGGCCCCCCCCACTCCCCTGCTTGGTGACTGGTGCCCCCTGGGGTGGCACCCAGGGTCCCCCCGCAGCCACTCACTGAGTCAGGAGGGGCTTCCAGTCCACTTCTGGGCTCGCCACTGAGCACGTGGAGGGCCCCCCGCCACTCCTGTGGGATGCCCCATCTGCCCCAGCATCACAGTGTTCACAAGCTGTGGTGGTACCTTGAGGTATGTAGAAAAAACTTTCAAAGCTGTGGCTATGTCCAAATCGCTGATTCTCTGAATCAGCATCGAATCAATGAATCAAATCGCTGTCCCCAGTTCGGGCCAAATTCAAATCTGAATCGAATAGGGCCCGCTTCACACACCCTTATAAAACAGCCTTTACTTGTACCCAAATGTAGACTAGGAAAAGGGGCCCAGTCCTCCCAGCAGACCCATCTCCAACTCCTGCGTTAATCTGCTGCTGAGTCCTCAGGACTGACCTGAGCACTTACCTTTATAGCCTGTTCTCACCTGCACTCTGATTGGTTCAGCCAGCAGGTGGTAAACATGTGACACTTCAAAAGTGCTTATCGCTATTGGAAGTTTCCCAGGTAGCCCAGCTACTGAGTATATTTTGTGTATACCCTTCCCGTGGATGTTTCTGTGCTCATCTGGCTGGGTCACCTTGCCCCTCTGTTCTTTGTATAGAAACTGAGAGTTCAAGATAAAATCCAAGTTTTCTCTGCTCTGATTTTCTCTCTTTCTTTAGATTTATAAAAGCCACATTGTGCAGTAGAAGGCATGAGGATTATGTGCCCCTTGTGCCCCTGTACTCTATTCCTATAATACTCACCGGCACATTATCGGTACATCTCTAATATATATAAGCAGACCTGGCTGTTCATCACACCCCAGAAGGCTGTTCTGTACATGGGCACAAGGATAATTTTGCCCTCTGTTTACTTGAATTCCTGGCTCCAGGCAGCATTTGCTTCCAGGACGTGGCTCATCAGTTCTGCCAGAATTTGTCCAAATGTGAAGGTCCATTCCAGGAGTTCGTCACTGTTCATCATCTGAGGAGTACAAAGGGGAGACCAAACTGCTGCTTCCCGTGCCATAAAATATCCTTCATAGCTAGGCCCAAATCCTATTTCACCTCCCAGGGGCCTGCTTCCCTGTGCTGCGTGTCCATTATATTCTGTAACTATGTGATATACGATACATAAACAATTGATAGTACATGCAAGAGCAAGCCTGACTGTATCCCAGTGGTTAGGGCACTTAGCTGGGAAGCAGGGTTCAGGCTATAGTCCTTGCTGGGAGGATGTCTGCTCCTGGCTCAGGATGGTGAGTGTGGTGGTCATACTCCACCTCCCCCTGTTTAGTTCCCCTAACCTCTGTTGGCCCATTGCTCTGCTGGGACATACAGACCATGAGGTTGCTCCCTAGACACCTGCTACCTCTGAGTAAATAAAGGTCCTCTCACAACTGTATTCCCAGCCCACTCCTCTGCCCAGCATTAGCTCAGCTCTGCTGGTGACAGGCATGGCTCTCAGGAACTCTTTCAGGCCTCTCCCTGCTGGCTGTCCCATTCATCTTTTACTCTTCTAAGGAACTGGCTCTCCTCTTCCCAGGACCAGTCCATTTCCACACAGTAAGTACAACATCTCCACCTCCTAGAAATCCTCATCTCACATTTAAACTTCTGCTTCTCGCAAAAACCTGACTCCCCCTAAAATTCTGCTATGACTAAAGGTCTCCTGGCTTTCCAGCCCTCCACCCATCTGAAATCAAAGTCATCTCCAAAGGCTGCTCTCACCATGGCCAGGCCCAACTTTACACCCTCTCTCCATCTCCCTGTTCTGCAGCCCCAGGGACAGGGAAGGGATTGGGGAGCAGGAGGTTCCTATGGGGATGGCAGGGAAGGACTTCTCTCTGTCGTCTCCCAGTACTGCCTTCTACGTGTGCTCAGGGGATGGGAGCCTGGTATCAGGCCTAGAGGCAGCAGAGGTGGTGGGCTAGCATGCTCTTGAATGGGAGGGAGAGTTCTAAAGTAATCCAAAGCTGCGGGGGAAGAAGGTAGGAAGCACAGAGATACCTGCTGTAGGTACTAAAATCTATATGCTATAGTCCTCAAAGACTT
The DNA here is from genome assembly GCF_052110815.1 of Crocodylus siamensis. Lineage (NCBI taxonomy): Eukaryota > Metazoa > Chordata > Crocodylia > Crocodylidae > Crocodylus > Crocodylus siamensis. Next base: position 240,945,411 of record NC_143397.1, on the reverse strand, counting down.
CCAGAGGCAATCAAGCACTGGCTTGCCCCACTGGCTGTAGTCAGCTCTTGTGTGTGAGGTTTTGTTGAGTCCCACCTGCCTTCACGGCCTCTACCTCTAGTGTATTTTCCTTCTCCAGCTGCTGACTGCAGATTCTCACCAGCAATGAGCTGCTTCTCAGGCTGTTCCCTCCCCAGCCACCCTCACATAGCTGGTTTCCAGTCGACAGTCTCTTGCAGTCTCTACCCATCTTGGTTCCTTCTGTTCTCAGGCTGTTACTTTCTTTTCCTCATATTCAGGGACCTCCCCTGGATAAGTTCTTCCTTTCCAATGCACATATGGTGGTGGTAGACTCAGTGCCATAGCAAGGGTTTGGGGAGTGGTGGGGGAAGGCAGCAGCGTGACCGCCCTGGAAACCAAAGCAAAGGGGCACTAACGAGCACTGGTCAGCCAGGGTGAGGCATAGGGCAGAGCTGCGAGTTGCTTGTTTGTGGGGGGTAGGAATGGAGGGAGGGCAGCTCCCACTGCTATGCACACTTCTGGGCAAGCATGGGGGGGCATGTGCCCCCTGGATGTGTGTGAGGGTGGGGGCGGGCTGCTGCTGCAGGCTTTGCCCCAGACACCAAACTTCCTTGTCATGGCACTGGGTAGACTGTCCAGTAATGAGCCAGTGAGTTCTCAAGTCTATGCTCAAGAGAGCATGAAAGGTTAGGAAACCATCACTGGAACACAGAGATCCTTGAAACATGAGTGTAGTCTAAATAAATATATTAAACTTATATACACCATGTGTTTTAAAGTTAGACTAAATCTCCCTGCCTTCTTTTTAATGACCTAATTGCAAAGAATCATTTTTCTATAATTTAATTGCTATCAGCTCTGCAATAGTGTGTATTTGCTTTTTCAAGGAGCAGAGCTCCAGGGGTGGGTGTTTTTTTCCTTTCGAGTAAATGAAATGAAGTTCATACTCTGCCAACACCATCATGCCCTAACTTCATGCTCTAACTACTGTGACAAGCCTAGAAATTCCTTTTAATAACAGCTTTCTTCTAAAAGACTTCTTCAGAAAGCTATAACAATACAACAGCAAACAGCTTGTTCAATGAACAGTAAATCAAGAAAAGGGAGCAGATGATCATAAATTATGTAAACTAGACAGTTTTTGCCCTTTACTGGGAATAATCAATTTACACACTGCAAATTGGGCCACAGTGGAGCAAGATATACATTTCCAATAAATGAGAGGCAACAAAAGACTTATAGCAGGAGGCTTCTCAAGTTCATTAGTAAGGCTTCTTGCAGAAAAAGCACAATGGGGGATCACTGATAAAAATTGACATGCCAAAACAATGGAGTTCAACTGGTGTTCATAATGGAACCTCATAAATGATATGCTATAAGCTTTTCCATTTTGCTCAGTTTGGTTTTATTCTTTATCTTTACTCAATTTCACAGTGAATTGTTTCAATTTTGTAAAGATGGCAATGTGAAGCTGGTCCTATAAATGAGGGAATGATTATGATTTGCAGCTCTTGCAATGAAATGGTCAGAAGCAGCAAAGCAAATTCCACATGGGTTCATCTATCTAACCTACCTTGTACTCATCCTTGTTGCACGGAACCATAACCATGTCAGCTTATTTCTTGGGTTTGTCAAAACTGCTTTCTGCTCATACCCCAGTGCCAAGCTCGGTGGATCCAGACTCAGGGGGGTTTCTCTTGCATGAATCTTTCTGTGGTGAATCTTTCTGTGGTGAAGGATGGTTCTTTCTAGTGAGCTGGAAAAAAAAGGCGTATCTATACTTCTGCAATCCCAAACCAACTTCTTGGACCTAGACACACAGTAGTTCCTCTAGGTTTTATGGTAACAGTCTTTATCATCACCACCATCATAGTTTCATAGTTTCATAGTTGGTAGGGTCGGAAGGGACCTGAGCAGATCATTGAGTCCGACCCCCTGCCATGACGGGAAAGAGTACTGGGGTCAAACAACCCCAGCAAGGTGATTGTCTAGTCTTGTCTTAAAGACCCCCAGGGCAGGAGCCAGCACCACTTCTCTTGGAAGTTGGTTCCAGATCCTGGCCGCCCTGACCGTGAAGTAGCGCCTCCTGATATCTAGCCTAAATCTACCCTCTGCCAGCTTGTGACCGTTATTCCTGGTCACTCCTGGTCGTGCTCAGGGGAACAGGGACTCCCCCAGTGCCTGCTGGTCCCCTCTGACTAGTTCGTAACAGGCCACTAGATCCCCCGTCACCCAACAGGTTCAGGTCCCGTAGCCTCTCCTCGTAGGGCCTGCCCTGCTACCCCCGGATCATGCGGGTGGCCCTCCTCTGGACCCTTTCCATGCTGTCTACATCCCTCCTGACGTGCAGCATCCAGAACTGGGCGCAGTACTCCAGCTGCGGCTTGACCAGTGCCGCATAGAGGGGGAGGATCACCTCCTTGGACCTGCTCGAGATGCACCTGTGGATGCATGACAAGGTGTGGTTGGTCTTCCTGACTGCCTCCCCACACTGCCGGCCCATGTTCATCTTGCCATCGATGATGACTCCAAGATCCTTTTCTGCCTCTGTACTGAAAAGAAGGGAGTTCCCAAGCCTGTAGGTATGGTGCTGGTTGTTCCTCCTCAGGTGCAATACCTTGCACTTGTTGGTGTTGAATCCCATCCTGTTCTCATCCACCCACCCCTGTAACCTGTCTAGGTCCAATTACAGCCTATTCCTTCCTTCTAGCATCAGCAAATTTGAACAGGGTACTTTTTACCCCCTTGTCCAAGTTACTGATGGAGATGTTGAACAGTGCAGGCCCGAGGACCGAGCCCTGGGAGACCCCACTGCCCACATCCCTCCAGGTCAAAAATGACCCATCCACCACCACTCTCTGCGTGCAGCCCTCCAGCCAGTTGGTGACCCATTTGACTGTGCGGGTGTCAACATCAGGGTGCTTGTACATGTGACACAGCAGTAGCACTGGGAGCGGGGCTATGGGTTTTGCAGTCCCCCCAAATTCACCGTATTCCCCACAACTGCCTTTCCCAGTGCCACCACTGCCTGCCCTGAGCACTGCCCAGCCCAGCCCAGTTCAGCCTCCTGCCGGGAAGAACTCAGTGCCATTCTGGCCTCAGCCAACAGTGGCAGCCCACCCTCACTCCGTGTGCAGATCCAGGGGCACACGTCCCCTATGCCCTCCTGGGTTACATGCAACATCGGAAGCTACCCCCCCCCCCCCCCCCATTCCCGTGCACCCTGGACAAGCCACTCACAGCTCTGTCTCATGCCCTGTCCTGGTTGTGCAGCGCCTGCCCCAGCCCCGGCCCTAGCCTTATCACTGGGGCCTCAATCTTGACCCTGACTTGACGCTATCTGGTGCCAAAATGGCCCAGGAGGTTGGCAGCAAAACTTGCAACAGTTGCAGAGCCTAGGTCTTGCACCTAGACTTTTCCTATCAACAACAGTGAGGAACCCCTGTGCCTCCCCACCCTGCACTTCTAAAAAAAGCACATTACTTTTCACATAGCTGTGGCATAATTTTCCCCCTAATGCCATTAATTAATTTGCTGGTTTTATGTGAACCCCACAAGCAGAGTTCTGTGAACCTACTTGTGAGCCTTAAGCACACCCACTTTATGAATAGTGGGTGAGTTCTGTCACCATTCATTCCTTCACGGGCTGCATCTGAAATGCTCAGCATTTTATATCATGTCCTGCTGGGAGCAGTGTCTTGACACTTGGGTCACTGGGCAGCCTGCTACTGTGCCATGGCAGGCAGAGGGCTAAAGGACCTGGAAGGGTTAAAGCACGTCCTAAACGGTCATGCTTATAAGATACAAAAAGTTTCCATGGGGAGCACATTATCAGAGCTCCAATTAGTGCACCACAGCACTCCAATATGCTTGGGAAGATATGTATAAGAAATTCATGGGGTGTAGGTTTTTACACATATTATAAATGATAGGAGAATGTCAGTGCCCTACTCATAGGGGTGAATAGGCGACTGGTGCCGCCTTAGTTAGGGGGGGCATATGCCCCCTGCTACCAGTCTTGCTGCCCGGGATCTCGCTGCCCATGGGGAGCTCCCCCATGGCCAATCGCTGCAGCCAATCACTGCAAATGCTTCCAGGAGTGGCTGTAGCCACTTCTGGGAGTGGCTGCATCGATCAGCCGGCACTTGCAGGGGGAGCACCGGCACTCCCACCTGCCCCCACTACCCATCACCTAAGCGGCAAGCGCGGCCAATCAGGGGATGCACCGGCTCTCTTGGGGTTCAAGTGCACCTCTGTGGACCCTCTACGTGTCACCACTGTAGAGGTGGTTGTTTGAGGGAAATAAAAAAAAAGTGGATTTACACCCAAAATAAAGTGTACTTGATGACATGCAAATAGGAAAAAGAAAATAAGATAAGAATAAGAAGAAAGATAGGAATAAAAAGAATAAAAATAAAATAAGAAAAATAAATAAATTTTGGTGAAAAAATTCAAAAAATAAAAATGTGTAAAATATGTGTAAAATTAATTAAATTAAGGAAATGGCACTATAAATGAATGAAATCACACCACTTTCAATCATCTGTACATATCAGTTTGCTGTGAGTTACAGGTGCCCCCTGCTGTACTTTAGTACGAAGAGATCAGTGGGGTGGATTGTTATGTGCTGCCTCCTGCAGTAATTTACTGTGAATAGCACACTGAGCATTTAATGAGATTTAAGAGCGATGACGTGTATACAGGGACAGAAAAATAAAATCCACCGTTTTAATATAGGGGCCATAGAATGCAACCTTGAAGGACTAAATCCCCATCATGTGTACAAGCGTCGCTGGTCACCAGCCAGCCGTAGGTCAGACTAGATCTCAGTGTTTTAAGAACTGCTGGAGTCAGATAAGTGGAGAGCTGGCCTCAAGATTAGAAAGAGGGTGACAAGGACTCCTTTGTGCTACTCATTCCTACTAAACTTCACCCCGTGCTTTCTTGGAACAGCTGAAAATCTGTTTCTGTAGCTGCAGTACCTCTGCATTCTTATAGCGGCCTTTCTCCATTCCCAGCTTGATAGGTAAGAGATTTATGAATGTAATTTGCATTAGCATTAGTGGGATTTATGCACATAGCTCCCCTGTTCATCAAGATGAGCATAAGCCTCATTAGTGGTACTTATCAGAAATGAGCTGACTCTGTTTAAGAACATTTGGGTAGCTGGCAGCAGAGTAGCTCATGGAAGCCTGTAGCAAGACTGGTCAGTTTTTCTCATCAACCATTTCATGTGGTCAAGACAAAAAAAGCTACCTTAGTGAAAGGAAGGTAAGGGGTATAGCAGCACTGTTAAGCAGCCTCATGGATATTTGTCCTCTCTCGTCACTTTTGGGTCCTGTGGAATTCTTTCTTCTTCACCCCTGGGAAAAAATGGAACAAACTCAATAATTATCTGATAGCTGTAACCTTTTTATGTTACTTTCTCAATTGTCTTGGTTATTTGAAACTACCCAACACCCCCTTTGAATGGACATTCAGCATTAGCCTAAATCTCCTTCTGCAGTTTACAAGAACTCCATTATCTTCAGTGGGAGCAGAGGTAGGTAATATTGGGTCTTTTGGAAAATTCCAGTTTTCCCTTCATCAATTTTGAATCAAATCCTTGTAGAGTAATATTTTTGCTCAGCATTCAAAGCTGTGCTAATTGTGATTGGTCAGATAAGTCACATGCTCCCTCTAAATTATATATGCACATCTGCACACAAATGTTTCAGCTCATTTAATTTGATTTCAGGTTTCAAAATAGAATCTGTCAGGTTGTAGCCTATACCCTAGTTTATATTCCCAGCTGGGTTTACCATTGACTGGGTGATCTTTGGCAGGTAATTGAAATTCTCATTCATTTTACTTCTCAGTACAATTGGTATACAGTAATAATCAGGGATTCTGGTTTTCTCTGTTTAAAAATCAGAGAAATTCTCTGATAAAAATCCCAAATTCTGATTTAATAACCCAAAATCCACGTTCTTCTGTGATTAAAATGAAACACCACTATATATATATATAGGTATCAATTTAATGCAATGTTGTATTGATATATTTACAATTTTAAAACAATTTGGAAGCCTACCAGTGCCTCAATCATTATAATAAAATAATTACTAAATACCTATATATTTTGGTGTTTGATTTTTTTTTATCATAGAAAATCAGAGCTCCCCTGCCCCCTTCACTCACCAGGATGTGGGTCCAGTTGCAGCTGTTCCTCCATTGCTTTGTGGCACTGAACAACCCTGACATGTCAGTGCCCTGCCCTGTGCCTGCCATTGCCTCTTACTGTCAAGCCATACCCCCCCTGCCATGGTGGGGATGCATGCAGCGCATCTCACGTGGAACCACAGTCATTGGCTGGGGCACCACCTACTGCCTCATGCATGGTCACGCCCCCCAGACAGTGTCTGCCAGCCACCCCACCCCTAACAGCATGGGCACAGGCACCGGGCCTTGGCACCACTGACCTAACCATGCAGCTCCCCACCTCCTCCAAAGGACGCCTCCCACCCCTTTCACCCATAGGAGCAGCAGGCGCCTCCAGGCAGGCCCAGCTAGCAACAGCCTGAAGCTGGGCTTGCTGGCAGCACTGAGTACTGCCTCAGACCCCCCTACCCCACCATAGACCTGGTGCCGTGACACCTTCCCCCCCTCCACACCCCCCCCCCACTCCATGAACCCCTGCCACCTACCCACCCACACACACCCATGCCCCACACAGCCCCCTGGACAGTCTCCAAGCCCTGGCCCTCCAACCCCCCCCATAGACATACCTGTATCCAGCTGCTAAACCTGCTCACACCATCCTGCCTGGCTGTAAGCCGGCCATGTGCATGTGCCCATGCAAATGCATGTGGGGCCCCCTGGCTCCAGTCACCTTCTTCCTGCTGCTCACAGCCCCAAGCAGCTCCTTGAAGGCTAGAAGGCTGCCAGCCTGCAAGGGGAAATCCAACATTTCCCACATTTTTCTCCTTTTTAATGGGAAAATTGATGATTTTCTCCTTTAAAGGAGTTTTTTCATAGATTTCATAGATTTCGTAGACATCAGGGCTGGAAGGGACCTCGGGAGATCCTCGAGTCCAGCCCCCTGCCCAAAGGGCAGGAAGTCAGCTGGGGTCATAGGATCCCAGCAAGATAAGCATCCAATTTACTCCTGAAGATGTTCAATGTAGGTGCTTGAACCACCTCCACTGGCAGACTGTTCCAGACCTTGGGGGCTCGGACAGTAAAGAAAGTCTTCCTTATGTCCAGCCTGAAATGGTCTTGCAGGAGTTTGTGACTGTTCGACCTCGTCATCCCTTGGGGCGCTCTGGTGAACAGACGTTCCCCCAGATCCTGGTGGTCACCTCTGATAAACTTATAGGTGGCCATCAGATCAACCCTGAGCCTACGCTTTTCCAGGCTAAAGAGTCCCATGTCTCTCAGCCTATCATCGTAAGATCTGTTTTCCTGACCTCTGATCATGTGCGTGGCTCATCTCTGGACTCTTTCAAGCTTCTCCACATCCTTTTTGAATTGTGGAGCCCAAAACTGGACGCAGTACTCCAGCTGCGGCCTCACCAAGGCTGAGTACGAGGGGAGAATGACATCCCCGGATTTGCTTGAGAAGCATCTATGGATGCACGCCAGCATTTTGGTCGCTTTAGTAGCCATAGCATCGCATTGAAGACTCATGTTCATCTTGTGGTCAATGATGACCCCCAAGTCTCTTTCTTCTGTAGTGCTAGCCAGCGTAGCACTGCCGAGCCTATAAGGATGCTGTAGGTTTTTCTTCCCAAGGTGGAGAACCTTGCATTTTTTGGTGTTAAACACCATGAGGTTCTCGTCCACCCATTTGCTGAGCCTGTCCAGGTCAGCCTGGATCACCCGCCTGTCTTCTGGCATGGATGCTTTGCCCCAAAGTTTGGTGTCATCAGCAAACTTGGCCAGTCCGCTCCTGCCTCCAATGTCCACATCATTAATGAAGATGTTGAACAATATGAGCCCAAGCACAGAGCCTTGGGAGACCCCACTGGTCACAGGACACCATGACGATTGACTCCCATCAATTACCACCCTCTGGGCCTGACCACAGAGCCAATTTCCCAGCCAGCAGATCATGGTGGACCCAAGGGCACAACTGGCCAGTTTTGCCAAGAAGTGATCATGGGATACCAGATCGAAGGCTTTTTTGAAGTCAAGATATATGACATCAATCTCTTCTCCCCCTTGTCCAGGTGATAGGTCACCTGGTCGTAGGAAATGAGATGGCGGACTACCACACTCTGGGGTGCGTCCTAAAGGAGATAGGCACACAGTTGGTTTTCTCTTCTATCCTACCAGTGAGTGGACATGGAAGACAGCATGCAACGTGCATCACGGAGACCAAGTGGCGGATTCAGGAATGGTGTCTTGAGGCGGGCTTTGGCTTCCTCAACAATGACCGGCACATCATGACAAGAGACATGCTCAGATGGGATGGGCTCTACCTTTCCCCTGAAGGTAAGCATGTGTTTTCTTCTAGGTTGGCGGACCTCCTCCGATGGGCTTTAAAGTAGGCTCATAGGGGGAAGGGGAAGAAGAGGGTGGAGGAATCATCGGACTGCCAGACCAAGCAACACCCACAAGTACAGCCCAGCCTAGAGCAACAAGCGAAACATATACACAGGTAAGCGGCAGGGGCCAGAGTAATGCTGAAAGTAGGGGGCCAGTAAACACATCCACAGGAGGCCTCAAATGCCTCTACACAAACACTCATAGTATGGGAAACAAGCAGGAGGAACTCACCCTCCTGCTAGCTGACACCAACCCAGACATAGTGGGGATCACTGAAATGTGGTGGGACTCAACGCATGACTGGGCGGTGAATATCACGGGCTATCAGTTGTACAGGAGGGACATGATAGGAAGGAAAGGTGGGGGTGTGGCACTGTGTATTAAGGAGGAATACCCATCCTCGTCAATTAACAAAGAATCAGAGGAGGGGCACTCTGAAATGCTTTGGGTTAGAGTACAAGGCAGTCAAGGGGAAAGAGACTTAACGGTGGGGGTCTACTACAGACCACCCAACCAAGCTGAACCAGGAATTCTTAAGTCAGCTCACGGAGGTAGTGAAGTCAAAGGATGTGGTAGTCTAGGGGGACCTGAACTTCCCGGACATCTGCTGGGAAGAGCAATCAGCCAGATCTGACTGCTTACATAGGTTCTTAGGCAGAATGCAGGACCTCCATCTAACCCAGGAGGTGCACAGCCCCACCAGGGGAGACCTGGTGCTGGCCACAGCAGACGAACTGATGAGGGGGCTGTGGGTGCTCAACCACCTGGGCAACAGCGATCATCGCCTGCTGGAATTCACCATCCAGCGCAAGGTGGCAAAGGCCTACAGCAAGGCAGCAGCCCTAGATTTCAGGAGGGCGGACTGCAATGAGCTAAGAAGAATAGTCAGGGAAGCACTGAAGTCCCAGAGGGGAGGGGAGCCAGGTGTCCAAGGAGAGTGGTCTCTCCTTAAGGAGGCAATCTTCCAAGCCCAAAGGGAGGTAATCCCAACACGGATCAAAGGGAGCAGGAGGGCACACAAGCCCCCATCGCTCACCAAAAGCATCTGGGACTGTCTCCTAGCAAAAAGGGAGTCATACACCCAGTGGGAAGGAGGGTCCATCACCAGGGATGACTATACTGCGGTTGCTCGGGGATGTATGGGGACAGTCAGGAAGGCCAAGGCAGAGATGGAACTGGGACTAGCTTCCCAGATTAAGGACAACAAGAAGTCCTTTTTTAAACACATAGGGGGTAAAAAGAAGGTTCCGGGTAATGTGGGGCCCCTGCAGGACACGTTAGGAAATTTGGTCATCACACCAGACGACAAAGCCAACATATTTAACGATTTCTTTGCCTCCATTTTCCTAAGCAGGGACCGGAACAGTCACCCCCCGCTGGGTCCCACTCAGGCCCCAGGGGAGGCACACCTAGGCCAAGGGTTAGTGAGGAACCAGTTAGGGAACTTCTGGAGGGACTGGATGTATTCAAGTCAGCTGGTCTGGACTATCTCCACCCTAGAGTACAGAGGGAATTGGCTAACATAATTGCAGGACCCCTGGCATGGCTTTACGAGCACTCGTGGTGCTCTGGTGTGGTGCCAGAGGACTGGAAGAGGGCCAGTTGGTTCCCATCTTCCAAAAGGGGAAGGAGGACCCGGGAAACTATAGGCTACTTAGTCTTACCTCGATACTGGGCAAGCTTTTTGAGAAAATTACTCTGACACATATCCACGAGGGGCCAGCAGGGGAGATCATGCTTAGGGGCAACCAACACGGGTTCATTAGCAGCACATCCTGTCAAACCAACCTGGTGGCCTTCTATGATCAGATCACCAGATCATTAGATGGAGGGGTAGTAGTGGATATCGTCTTCCTGGACTTTCGGAAGGCCTTCGACACTGTCTCTCACCCTGTTCTCATTAAGAAACTGGGGGACTGTGGTGTCAACACCCACACAATCAATTGGGTCGCCAAGTGGCTGAAGGGCAGCACCCAGAGAGTGGTGGTGGATGGGTCATTTTTGCCTGGAGGGATGTGAGCAGAGGGGTCCCCCAGGGCTGAGTCCTCGGGCCCGCACTGTTCAACATCTTCATCAGTGACTTGGACAGGGGGTAAAAAGCACCCTGTTCAAATTTGCTGATGACACTAAGATGTGGAGGGATGTGGGCACTTTAGAAGGGAGGAATAGGCTGCAATAAGACCTAGACAGGTGACAGGGGTGGGTGGATGAGAATAAGATGGGATTCAACACCAACAGGTGCAAAGTGATGCACCTGGGGAGGAAGAACCAGCACCATACCTACAGGCTTGGGAACTCCATTCTTGTCAGTACAGAGACAGAAAAGGATCTTGGAGTCATCATTGACTCCAAGATGAACATGAGGGATACAGTCAGGAAGGCCAACCGTACCTTGTCATGCATCCACCCCCGCCCCTTCCTTAACACCCCCGCCCCTTTTGTCTACACGATCCCTCCTGTACAGGGTATAGTCTATATCTGACGTCCAGTCATGAGTGGAGTCCCACCAGGTCTCCGTTCTCCCTATGACATGATAATTATTTGCACTGAGCAGGAGGACGAGCTCCTCCTGCTTATTCCCCAAGCTCCTGGCACTAGTGTACAGGCAGGCAAGTGTCCCCTTGGGGCCTATTGCCTTGCCCACAGATTGTACCAGGGCTAGGCCAAGGGTGGGCTCCCTTAAGTGCCTTGGCCTGCTGGCTTTGCAAGTGTTGCTCAGCAGGTCAGCAGTGGCGGTAGTCCCCCCGTCCCCCAACGAGCTTAGTTTAAAGCCCGGTGGATCAGGTCAGCCAGCCTGGCTGAGAAGAGCCTCCTCCCCAGGGGAGAGAGGTGAAGGCCATCTCTTCCCAGCTGCTCGCTGCCTCTCTCACGAAAGCGCAGGCTGTGGTCATGGAAGCCAAAGCCTTCCCGATGACACCTGCGCCATAGTCTTTGGTTGACTATGTGGATCCTCCTCTCCCTCCTCAGCCCATAGCCTGAGACTGGGAGGATCAACGAGAACACCACCTGTGCCACCAGACCCTTTAGCCCCACTCCCAGATCCCTGTAGTGCCTCATGACCGGGCTGGGAGCACTCCAAGCCATGTCATTGGTGCTGGGGGGCAATCAGGAAGGCCAAGATGGAGATGGAACTGGGACTAGCTTCCCAGATCAAGGACAACAGGAAGTCCTCTTCTAAATACATAGGGGGCAAAAAGAAGGTTTCGGGTAACATGGGGGCCCAGCAAGACATGCTAGGAAATTTGGTTGTCACACCAGACGACAATGCTAACATATTTAATGATTTCTTTGCCTCCATTTTCCTGAGCAGGGACCGGAATAGCCACCCCGCCTCTAGGTCCCACTTAGACCTTAGGGGAGGCGCACCTAAGCCAAGGGTTAGTGAGGAACTAGTTAGGGAACTTCTGAAGGGACTGGGTGTATTCAAATCACCTGGTCCAGACTCCACTCTTGAGTACTGAGGGAATTGGCTGAGGTCATTGCGGGACCCCTGGCACAGCTTTACAAGCACTCGTGGTGCTCTGGTGTGGTGCCAGAGGACTGGAAGAGGGCCAATGTTGTTCCCATCTTCAAAAAGGGGAGGGAAGAGGACCTGGGAAACTATAGACTAGTTAGTCTTACCTCAATCCTGGGTAAGCTTCTTGAGAGAATTATTCTGGCACATGTCCACAAAGGGCCAGCCGGGGAGATAAGGCTTACGGGCAACCAACACAGGTTCATTAGAGACAGGTCCTGTCAAACCAACCTGGTGGCCTTCTACAACCAGGTCACCAAATCCTTAGATGCAGGGGTAGCAGTGGACATAGTCTTGGACTTTTGGAAGGCCTTTGACACTGTCTCTCACCCTGTTCTCATTAAGAAACTGGGGGACTGTGGTGTCAACGCCCACACAGTCAGATGGGTCGCCAACTGGCTGGAGGGCCGCACCCAGAGAGTGGTGGTGGATGGGTCATTTTCGACCTGGAGGGATGTGGGCAGTGGGGTCCCCCAGGGCTCGGTCCTCAGGCCCGCACTGTTGAACACCTTCATCAGTGCTTGGACGAGGGGGTAAAAAGCACCCTGCTCAAATTTGCTGATGACACTAAGATGTGGGGGGCTGCGGGCATGCTAGAAGGAAGGAATAGGCTACAATCGGACCTAGACAGGTTACAAGGGTGGGTGGATGAGAATAGGATGGGATTCAACACTGACAAGTGCGAGGTGCTGCACCTAGGGAGGAACAACTGGCACCATACCTACAGGCTGGGGAACTCCCTTCTCGTCAGCACAGAGGCAGAAAAGGATCTTGGAGTCATCATTGATTCCAAGATGAACATGGGCCGGCAGTGTGGGGAGGCAGTCAGGAAGGCCAACCGCACCTTGTCATGTATCCACAGATGCATCTCGAGCAGGTCAAAGGAGGTGATCCTCCCACTCTTTGTGACACTGGTCAGGCCACAGCTGGAGTACTGCATCCAGTTCTGGGCGCCGCACTTCAGGAGGGATGTGGACAACATGGAGAGGGTCCAGAGGAGGCCACTCACATGATCCGAGGGCAGCAGGGCAGGCCGTACGAGGAGAGGTTTCGGGACCTGAACCTGTTCAGCCTCCATAAGAGAAGGCTGAGGGGGGATCTAGTGGCCTGTTACAAACTGGTCAGGGGGGACCAGCAGGCATTGTGGGAGTCCCTGTTCCCCCAAGCACTACCAGGAGTGACTAGGAATAACGGTCACAAGCTGGCAGAGGGCAGGTTTAGGTTAGATATCAGGAGGCGCTACTTCACTGTCAAGGCGGCTAGGATCTGGAACCAACTTCCAAGCAAAGTGGTGCTGGCTCCTACCCTGGGGGTCTTTAAGACAAGGCTAGACAATCACCTTGCTGGGGTCATTTGACCCCGGTACTCTTTCCTGCCATGGCAGGGGGTCGGACTTGATGATCTGCTCGGGTCCCTTCCAGGCCTACTAACTGTGAAACTATGAAACTATAATTCTGAAACAGAAGGTTATATTTGGAGGATCAGGAATGTTGTCTTTATGATTGTTATAACATGGCAGAAATTACTGTGTTATGAGCATTTTTATTAAAATAATTTTATTTAGTCTTAACAATATCAGCATTATTAAATCATTGATCCTGGACATAGCAAAGTTTACTGGAAGAAACAGAATTTGCACATCAGGGTAACACAAAACTATGTACACAAGGGAATAAAGCAGCTGAGTTAGAAGTGCATCACAAATGTGTGCAAGCCTGTAGTGTATGTGAGGAAGCACTGGTCTAGCGAGGTGTGGAATGTCCTCAGCCCTGACTCGGGTCACTTGATGTTGATGACAGTCAGCACCTTGCAGCATCACCTTATTCTGTGCCCATACAACTTCAACAAGGCGTATGCTCTGAAACTCTCTTGGCATAAATACATTGTCTCGGGGAGTGCAAAGATCTTGAAAGCCAGGTCTATTATATAGTTAACCAGATATCAGCCCAATGGAAATTGTATGACTGTTAAAAGAATCCTATTCATAGAGTTTAAGGTTTAGGAGGAAACTTTATATCATCTAGTCCAGTGGTGCTCAACCTTTTGGCCCTGCAGGCTGGATGAGTGACGTGGAGTCAGTCCACAGGCCTGGATTAGGTTCTGCCCCACCTCTACCCTGCGCAGTGGGGGGCTCTGTGCTGCCCTGATTGGCCCTGTGTTGTCCCAATCAGCCCTGCATGCTACATGGGGCATGCAGGGCCAACACCATCCAACTTGCAGGGCTCTCTCCAGGTCTGGAAGTTGGGCAGCAGAGGAGCAGTAATTAGCTGCTACCATTCCCCCGCTACTGAATTTTCAAAGCTATGGTGAGCCTGGTAGCCCAGATGTGGGTTAGATATGGCCATGGACCAGGGATTGAGCACCTCTGTTCTAGTCTGACCTAGCCTGACACAGGCGATGGAGCACTCTGTAGTTTGGACCAGGATGAAAGTTTTGCCACTGACTAAAATGGGACCAGGTTTTCACCCTTTGCCTTTTAACTGCTCTGTGACTTGTACCTGCCTACATCCTGCCCTTTTCCCCTTCCCACACTCCTGCAGTTCACCTAGCAATGTGCTGTATCTCCACTCCATGAGCTTTCCAGCAGTTTTCAAACTGCAGATAAAAACTGCTCTTGCCTTCTTTGTCTACTTCTCATTCCTTCTCTCTCCCTTCTGTTATTTATATGCATGCGATAGTCTGTGCCTTTGCAGCATAATCATTTTCTTTTAAATTCGTAATTCTTTTTTAGATTTCTGCCCTGAATGAGAGAACTCAGCCTTTGATTTTTTTCACTAACAATTTCTCTTTTAAAAAATCATTTACATTACCATAAAAGCCATAAAATACTCTAAAATAATCAGTTATAAAATGGTGCAAAGACCAAACAAGGCAACTTTTCTTGTTTTCATGCGGACAAATATTTCTCTCTTGATGCTTGATAATGTAGAGACTTGTTACAATAAATCCTCGCATCATATTCAAGAATGCATTTTCATATTTAATCTTGGGCACAGAATTGGAGCTTTCATGGTCAATGAAACGATGGCAATGCCTTAATGATAATGTACATTAGGGTTGGTTAGGAATGAGAAGAATGTTAGAACGCTGCAAGTTAGTTCCAAGGGCTAAAGTGAACGGTTGCATCTTATCTTTACAGGGAGCAAAATGTGTTTCAGCCTCATTCATTCTGAGGCCAGGTTTTTAGTTTTAATTGCAGTACTTGCATGTGATTAGTTACAATGGGAGATGTAATTGCCTAAGTTCCCACGACAATCCTGCGACTGATTGCACCAGGCAGCGTGTAGATGAAAAGCACCAGGAAGATGATCAGAATAAGCAGAATGAGCCCAATAATGATATACTTCTTGTAGTTTCGCCAGATGAGATGATACAAGCACTTGAAAGGATTTACAAACCAGGAGAAGGATGTGTCAGGTCGGCTGAATGAAAGGAAAAGAAAAACAAAACCTTGGTAAGGACAAATCCAACTGTTTCCAAACTTTGTTATGTAATAAAATTAATGCCATGTAAAAAATATCCCTTTCCAAAACAAGACCATTTAACCCCTGGGAACACATTAATTTGGGGTGGCCAACTTGTGGCATATATGCCAGAAGTGCCACGGGCCGCCTGTATGTGCATCATGCAGGAAATTGGGGAGAGGACATGAACACAGCAGCAGATAGGGCAGGAAGTAGAAAGCAACGAAACAGATTGGGTGGGGAGCACAGGGCAGGAAGCAGAAAGCAGAGCAGCAGATTGGGCAGAGGAAGGGGACCTTAGTGGCACTCTGGGAGGGTTTGGGGCTCATTTGTGGGACACCTGCCAAAAAGGTTGGCCCCCACGGCATTAATTGTTCCTAATATCCAGTAAACTTCAGAGTATTCTCTGGATCACTCAACATACTGTCAACCACCAACTACCAAAGCCATACACGCCATACACCACTGCGTAGAGTGAAACATGTTCTTCACCATTCATAGCTATGCAAATTAAGACAAGATGTACGATCCTAATTGATGTGGTAACCCACAGCAAATTTTAAATGGGAAACTGGGGTTCCACAAGGTCTGATCCAAAGCTTAGAGAAATTCCTGTTAGCTTCAGTGGAACAGGATCAGAGTTTTAACACATAGCCAATGCCATTAAAACCAATCTGCTTCCCGGGTTATAATTGTTCAAGTACATGCAACATTTGGGAATCAGTTCAGGCATAGTGCTGGGATTATGCCACCCACACAAATGCAGTTTTAAATGCAGTCTTGACCACAGATCATTGAGAAACAACCTTCAAGGCTCAGGTTGTGATGGTTCTTTGCATGAATTCAAAAGGAAGGAAGGAGCATTAGAAACTTTTCCCCTATACACAGGACAACGACATTTTCCATCCCCAAATGTCCTGAGTGCAAGGATGCTTTGTCCTGCCTCTGCCTCTGCTAAACCAGTCAGAAGAGGCAGGATCACGGCTCTGACCTTCTTCAAATGATCCAGCAGTACTGGCTGATCCAAGGAGAATAAGAATTTGAAGCCAAAGGGATGGTGTACAGCAGCCAGCTCCTCATAGCATGAGGAAATCTTTGCAAAAGGTTTTTTAATGCATTGTGCATCATGCGTACAGTTTAAAATGCCCCAAAAGGCTCTGTGCCTCTCTAACTGAATTGGACTAGAGCCTGTCAGCTGTGTATAATGGGGCTATTCCCAGAGTAAAAAGCTCTTCAGCATAATGAAAGGTGGCAGAATTGGGTGCTTGGAGATTTTTAGCTGATTATTATGTTACCAAGTATGTCACATGCTTGTGCAGATGCTACAATCGGGGGAATAAAATTAAAAGGCTACATCATGAACAGTGGTATTTAAGAAAAAGGCTGCTAAGGGCCTGTAAGTAACTCATGGGCACCTTGAGAACATGGTATGTACCACAATTCAATACCAGCCTGCTAGAGGGTTAGAAACCCTAAATGCTTCAGTGATCATTGTTTTGGTATCAAGGGTGAAATCTATAATTAATATGAACCTGACTAAAAACTATTATCACACATAGCAGCATCGATTGAACCACAACCTCAGTCCAACGCAACATATTCACAGCCTGCTCCCAGCTCATTTAGTGAACATGTCCCTACTCACTTGGGTTTCTCCAGAGGTTCAGGCTCCTTCCGAGCTTTCCCAACAGGGTTCTTCTTAGCTTCCTCTTCAGTGACTAAGTGGAACTCTGCTTCCACCTTGCCCTAGAATATTGATTACATATTTAATCCGGGGTTATTAACCAGTGACCAACTATTGACCAATTAGCATATGTGAGCTATTCCCCCGAAAGAGATAAGAAGAGTTTTCAATCCGTTGATTGAATCACATTGTGAGGATTGTGGGGAATCCCCCTCTTACCGTTTAGGAGTCCAGTTTGGTTGTATGATCTGTTAACCATCTTCATGTTTTAGGGCCACCTTTTTCTGCCTTACACTGCTTGTGCTAAGGGGCAAGGGGTGGCACTGGTCCATGAGTTTAGATTGGTCCTTAAAGACACTCAGGACCTCAGAAGATCTGGCCTGGGGCAGAAGAAAGAAATAACTGCACCCTACACAAAACAGGTTCTTTCAACTTCTGTGCCAAGATCTAAGGTGTGAAGGAGGCAAATCCAAAGAGAAGGAGCAAAACAGCACTGGTACAGCCCTTATTTACCCACACGTAGGCTGGGTAGATCCAAAAGAAGCTTGGGGCAGGTCTGTGGAGGAACAAAGGGACTAGCTTAGGCTGAAGGAAGCTGGCCACAGGAGGGAGAGAGAGAGACACCTCAGTCTGGAGTAGTTCATGGGCTGCAGGAGGGAGGATAGGACCAAATCCCAAAGAACACTCCAAAATGGTGAGGAGACTTGGGCAGGGAAAGGCTTCTGAGTAGTTCAGTGTTTTTACCTAAATCTGTCTGTATCTCTTGTGCTTTCTAAAGCACAGAGTAGCTGAGGTAGAAATCTCTTTTGCAAAGCTTGTGCTTGTTTATTGCACCTAGCCCATGTCCTCGAAGTGGTGAACTGTATAATGAAGCGCTGGCAAAGCTGGGATTCTGGGAAAGGTTGTGCTTATACAACTTAAGCATATTGGCAAGGGGCACTGGTCTCTGTGCTTAAGAAATTGGGTGAAGATTAAGAAATTGGGCAAACTCTTGGCTCTCAGAAAGGGTTGCCAAAATGGGAAACGTCATCCTAGGAGTATGCCTAGAAGCTCAGAGCCAGAGGAAGTGCCTGGAGTCTGCTCCCAGAAAGAAAATGTTGAAAGTAGAGCAGTCCAGTGTATGTGGCCCAAACACATCAGCCTGTGTGTCTAGAAGGGGGAGCCTGACCCAGACAATGACAACTGGATATCTCTTATTCATTAAAGATCCTTCCAGTTTCAAGAAATGGTCCATAAGACCACAGTTGTAAGTTGGATCCCGAGTTGGACTAGATGATCTCTTGAGGTCCCTTCCAGCTTTACTTTTCTATGAAACTATTACAATTTTAACACTTGAGTAGCACTTTGATTCTCATTTTCTCGTTCTTAGTAATCACAATAGACCTAAAATTGGAGAGCTCAGTCATAAAACATTAATGCAGAGGAAAGATCAAGGGGTTGGGATTGTCTAGTAAAATGACACTACTTGAAGTATTCATGTGCTTTATTCATGTGCTTAACTGTAATTTTAGTCATGGGAGTAGCAGATTCTAACATGGCAGTCAGGCCTGGAAGATCGCTACAAAAACAAATCTTTTAATAATTGTGTGTACCAGCTGGGCTAAAGTGCTATATTACAGCTATTGCTTATCTGGTGCCTGACACAAAGCATCTGGATCTTTAATGGAAAGTCTTTCCATTGCATCTCAGGTGCTGTTAAAGTCCAAACCAGCTGTTTGCTGTTCAAAATGGAATTGACTTTTGCATGTTAATTGGTCATATGGCTGCTAAGCTTTCAACTATTTCTTGTTTATCCCAAGTCTATAGTCAATATGTAAACCTTTCATCATCTTCCAGACTGATCTACTATGCAGTTCTTCCGGAGCTCTTCCCTGATAGTCTTTTATCTCTTTATTTCACTTGCATGCAAATAAAACTTGAGATAAGCTCTCCATGGATCTGGTTGAAAATAACACTGTACAAAATAACTCAAGGTACTTCCAAGCACCTTTCAGCTTGTTAACAGAGCTCTGATAATAATAATACTTCACACTTAGCAGGCTCCATCTGAAGAAATCAAAATGCTTTGCACAAAGTAAGCTGCATCATCAACGTGGGTATATACCTGGAAACTGCTCAGCCAGGTCAGTCTGAGTTTGGACAGGTATTATCCTGGGAATTGTCAGGAAAATAGCTATTTCCACACTGAATCAGTTTTTTAAATTTTCCGTGCTGCTTCTAACAAGTATAATTTACCATACCATCTGAGTTCACAGCTTACATTTTATAATTCAATTTATGGTGATCATTGAAAAGTCAGAATTTCCCACCCTGCAGCATATGGCTTTATGTCTTAATCATTATGCTGACAAATTCCATATGTTTTACACATCTCTGTAGTATATTTGTTTTCAAGGATTATAATTCAGGGTAGAATTTAAGCTTAAATACAGGCAGGTCCACAACATATCATAATAAGGTAAATGAATAGTTGGTTGTTGTTGTTATTTTCGTTCCCTTTAATGAGCTATGTAAATACATAAAGATCTATGAAATAAGCAAGACCTGACTGGTAAAAAACATGCCAGATACATGCCAGTAGACTATATCAACTGCATTACTCAATGTACCAAGTCCAGTCTAACAGCAAAGTAATAAATTATTAATATTAATACACCAGGCATTAAAATCCTTGCAAGACATTAATGACACAGAATTATTCCTTATCAAGATGTATCCATCTAGGTGTTTATATGCTCCTCATTATCTCC
Organism: Crocodylus siamensis; assembly: GCF_052110815.1. Taxonomy (NCBI): domain Eukaryota; kingdom Metazoa; phylum Chordata; order Crocodylia; family Crocodylidae; genus Crocodylus; species Crocodylus siamensis. Next base: position 240,925,470 of record NC_143397.1, on the reverse strand, counting down.
ACTGTGAACTTAACTAGGCCAAACGAAAAACTTTAAAGCTTTTATGGCGAACCTGGTAATAGTAAGAATAAAAAGAGTGCATAGGTCAGATTGGAGAGGTTGGACACAAACTGTGATGGATTAATTCTTTGGCTGCTTTTCTTCTATGTTGCTAAGTTGGAAATACTTTGTTTTCAAAAGAATGAGTATATTATTTAAATGTCCAGCTTCCACATGAATGACAAGACACTACACAAATTATTAGTATTGCCTGGCCTGCCATAGGCTCCATAGGCAATTTAGTTTACTGGGTGGCAATAGAGTTAAAGGAAAATAAATCACTGAAGTCACAGCTACAGAGCAAGTAAAGCTGTCTCCAAGCTATTGTAGATATGACCCTCATCTGTTCACTGAATTAAGCACGTCTCTTGACAGCCTTCACAGTAAATCCAATCAACAGAGATCCTGAAGCCATAAAAGCATCCTTGGAAGACGGATCTACTGAGCAAACAAGAGCATTCCTGTCTATCTGTTTTCTCAAGGACAGCCTCTTTCCACTGTTTATGAAAGCTCATCCTATACATCTGATTTAGTCTATAGGCACATCTACACACAGTTCTACAGTGACATTATTACTGTGCCTTTTGGAAGTACTAAAGCACAGTGCAGTAACCGTGCACCCGTACTGCACCATACGCATGGCGCACGGTTATTTTTACCAGCTACTTGCTAGGTGTGTGCAAAGAGGGCAGTATTCAGTTTGGATTAAACCCAATTTACAGGTTAGTGATTCGATTTGCTGATTTGGATCGCTGTCCCAATTCAATTTGGCTGAATCTGAATCTGAAGAATCGATTCTGATTCAGAGAATCAGCGATTTGGCCATAGACACAGCTTTATACGTTTTTTTTATGTACCTCAAGGTACCAGGCGCGGCTCATGAATGCTGAGATGGTGGGATGGATGGAGTGTCCCACAGGACCGTGGGGGGGGGGCCCTTGTGCACTCAGCGGTGGACCCCCACCTCCCTGTGACCGCCTGATCTAGTCCAATTCTCTGCTGAAGGCAGGATCATCCCTGACTAAGCCATCCCTGCTAAGTGGCTGTCTCGCCTGCTCTTGCAAATTTCCAGGGATATACCACTTTTTCTAATGGAAAAGGGAGAATGTCCAGAGACTTCCTGAAACCCACTGGAGACTTCACTATGGCTATTAGTGTTAAGCAATATAACAGTGGAAGCCAGCAGTAGGAAACACAAAGGTAGATGGATACCTGGGACATATGATCTCAGCTCATTTGAAAACATTTTTGCCCTGCTGAAGCCCTCACCATAAATGAAATTTGGCAATAAGCTCGTTTAGCATGCATAACGTGCCCTATAGATTTGCACACCCTGGAGTTATAGTTATATCCTTCTGGGGACTCCTGAAATGTAATGGGTTTAACAGCCTTTTGATGCTTCAGGAAGTTTGTCATTTCCCCTTGCAATTGTGTACAATCTCATTGTGCCACTGCATCAGGGAAATACCGGGCTTAAAACATGCTGAAAAATGTAAAGCATGTTTTGTATGCTCCTATTAGGAGGTATTCTGTAATACATCTCTTGCAAAAGTAAGAGTAGACTCTTAAGTAATGCTTAATGAAGTCGCTACTCAGCTGAGGTTGAGCACTGTACTAATGAAGCTAGACTGCTTCTGATACTTGTGCTACCTTGTTCGAAAGCTGCCTCAGGTCTCTCCCCATGACACTGTATTGTGTCATGAAGACAAACCCTAAGAACCAGACTCTTGGCCTGCTTAAATCACAAGATAAAGGGGGACTTAATGTGACCTGGATGACACAGATGGCAATTCCCCCAGGGCAGGGGAATCCTGAGACGACTTAAAGTTAGCTTGATGCATCTGCTTCACTCCACGCTATCTTTCCACTGCAGCTCTGGCATGTGAGAGACAGGAGCGGGCAAAGCCATAAAAGAGTGTACTCAGATGACCCAGGGCAGCATGCCCAGAAAACCGTTCTAATCAGTGTGAATTAGAGCAGCCCTGTGGATGTACAACATACGGCATAATGTTGCTCTTCAGTTGCCCAGCATCTTTGTTTCATATTTGTGAGGCACCTCTCACCAGAGTGTCTGTACACGAAACAAAGCTCCACAACCTTAGATCATCCTTCTAAATCAAAAGGGCTCTGCCTACCGTGAGCGCCCCAGCTTTGATGAAAGGCCACCAGCCTCTGACACGCTTCTGCTGAAATATGGAGATTGTGTTTTCTTCACTTGTTGCTGTTGCCATGCTTAAGTCACAGCTCTTGGCTGACTTGGCTGCCCGAGGAAATCCGTTCAGGTTCATTTCGAGGGAGCCTGGGGGGAAAACAACCCACAGCATCATGCAGAGACAAACCAGATGTAAAGATAATCAACCACTTTCAACGAAGACAAGGACAGCACCTCTCCTGAAGCTTGAACAGGATAGTAAACCAGTCTAGTCTGAAACTATCTTTGCACCATTGATCATCTGCTTGTATAGCCCCTATCTGAGTACATAACCGTTCAAGCACATGGCTTATATTTAAATACAGTGATCAGATGCTATCTAGACCTGGTTTGACAAATCCCCCAAAACTACCTCATATACAGTTCAAAGTAGTAGTTCTCAAAAATGTTTGTTAAATAGTGGTGTGAAGAGCCTAGGAAGGAGACTGAACAGGACCTCGACCTTCAGAGTATCCTGTACCACCCTCACTGGGGAGGAAGGACAAGAAGACTTGGCTCCACCAAACTTCTGAAAAACATTCACAGCTTGGATATACTGATCTGCCATTGCACATACCAGCATAATGAAATCCTTCGTGAAAAAAAGTCAGAGAGATGTGGAATGCGTGTTATTGATCTGCCTAGTGTTTATTTCAGTTTCTACCTTTCTGTCTAGCTATATTGTAAAATCAATGAAAATGGAGCCATGAACAGGAAGGCAGCAAACATGACTTCCAAAGGGGGTTTGCAGAGAAAAAAGGATAACGCACTCTGACAGGATCCAGCAAAGATAAAATGCCCTGCTTAAATCTCCGTCAATAGCACAAAGGGGCCAAAATGTTCAAAGGTGGCTACGGATCTGGAGTGCATTGATTTTTTGGGTACCTAACCTAAGGCACCTTAAAAAGGCCCAATTTTCAGAGTTGGTCTTCAGCCCTTTTGAATGTGATAGCTCAGACTCTATTGCAGCTCTAAGGCTGGAAACAGGCGTTGCCTTTGTGCTGCCATAAACATTTTAAGGACAACACAAAGGCCAAGTAAACAGATGTTCAGAACAAGGCTGGAGGTGAAAGCCTAGCCCTATTGGAGTGAATTAGAGCTTTCCCACTGACTTCTTGAGCCTAGGATTTCATCCCAGATCTTTATTTATTTGAAGAACCACATTTTAGATGCTCAAAAATGAGCAATATTGAAACAACTTCTTGTTCTTTTCAGGACACACTGCAGCACTCACCTTTTAACCTTAGTATTTCTTAATCCTGACCTGACAGAGAACAACGTAAATATGTAGATGGGGCAGCAATACATAGATAACATAAACAGGGAAGAGAAAGGAGAAGGAAAGCAAGCATTTGTCTAGATCAGTGCTTCTCAAACTATCTGATGTGGCACACTGGCAATTTTTTTTCCAGTGGGCCAGGGACCAGTGCCCAGTTCAGCCGGTGGCAGCAAATGCATGCAACAGCGCTACACAAATGTGCAACTGGCTGTTTCTTTCTCTTTCCTCACTTCGCACGACATGATGTCACCTGGAGTGTTGGAAAGTATGAACAGTGGAGCTATGACATATCGATGTTATGCTTCTGAAAATATATTTCTTTCTTTCCTGGCAACTCGCTGCAGACCAGCAACCGGTGGCTTGCGGACCGGCACTGGTCTGCAGACCACCACTTTGAGAAGCACTGGTCTAGATGATCTTTTAAGGTCTGAAGACTGTAAATCCTAATGAAAAGAATTTTCAGTGTCCTAATCAATCTGATTAAAAGATATGTTGGGATGAATATGATGAAATGTTTCCAAACAGGGAAAGTAGGTGATAATTCTTAAAGGGATGTGTTGGAAAGTCAGTAATGAAAGATTGTACACTGAAAAAGGTAAAATGCTCAAGACTATATTCCTGAAAGACAAGTGGGAAATCCATTGTTGTTGGGGTGCTTGACTGAAAGAGGCTGTTTTCATATGTAATTTCTAGGATTTTTTATAAACAAGGTTACAGCAAATTGCCTAGACTTAAGATCATATTAAATAATGGCTGATATTACTGAAAAATGTGATTATCATTTCATCACTGGTGTTGAAAAGGGCAACTATTAAATAAGTCCCATAAATAAACCACGACAGGCCTATCCTTTTGTGGGCCAAAACCGTGCACTTAGACATTCTAGGAGTTAAACGGATTGGAGGAGGACAATTGAAAGTTGGGCTCTGGAAAACTCTGCATGTTTTCCTACAAAACAAAGGACTATGATAATTTTAGCTGAAGTTCAGTGGGCCGCACTTACCAAGGAAATCATCTGATGAAAGCCTTTCAAAATCCCAAACCTGTAATACTAGCACTGCTGGGATTTTGCGTTCTGTTTTGTCCAAGGAAAATATGTTCTCTCTTTTACTGACTACCATTTGTTTCTCAGCCGGGAGGTAGTGGAATGGGTACACAAACCGCCAGTTGAAGTTCCCTTCTCCAGTCAAGGAGTTGTAATGCACATCTGTCTCCTGCTTGTCATCTTCCAGGCCTTTTAACCAGCTGCAGCATTCATATATTTGAAGACATTCATGTTAGTAGGGGGGCTGTATTGTAGCCGCTAACTTTCAATGACAAAAAAATCATTATATATATGTATTTTTCATAACCAATGATAGTGGAGCAACCAGAAGGTTCATGGAGTATAAATAACCATTCAAAATATGTCTCAGGCTTACAGATGATACAAAGTGATGCCAAAAGTTTAGTGATATGAAGTGAATTCTATTTAGATCAGACTTGCAAAATTCTAATTCACCCACTCACCAATGGTTAGTATTTTTTTCTAAGACAGGCAAACAAAATATCATTATCACTTTCATTATTAATCACCAAGAATAGATTTTGCACTTGGCTGGTAAATTTCGTGAGTGTCACAAGGCTGATTTGTGGCCTTGATATCAGAGTGAAGATCATTTGTAGCTGCAACTGCTGTAGATTGAAGGATGTCAAGCTGACTCATTTCCCGAAAGTTATCTTTTCTTTTTTTTTTATTATTTTCTTATGCAGCACAGACCATGTGGATTGGCATACTACATAAATAATATGTGTTTCCCTAAAAACATATTCCTTTTGAAGGTGTTATTTAAACGTACATGTCCTTAACTTTTCATAAATAGACCTTTAATAAATATTTAAATAGTATACTATAGCCCCAAAATAGTTATCCTGTTCCCAAAGTGGCATGGTCACAAGAAGGTAATTTGGAAATATTAGTTGTGACATAGCTTATACGAAACACAGGTACAACAAATGCTCACTGGTGTCCAGATTGCTAGAAGTTCATGTTGTATAAAATGTATTGCAGTCTAGTTATTAGGCATTCAGACTGGGTAACAAGAAGCTCATTACTATCTTTGGATTAGATCGTATCCCTGGATCAAGAGAATAACTCAGGGCATATTTACATTAGTCACTGCTATGACTGCAGTTCAGTAGACATAACAAGCTAGCTTTAAACTATTTAGCTTAGGTACTGAAAGTAGTGTAACAGTGGTGGCATAGGGCTCCATGTGTGCTAGGTACCTTAGTATTTACTAAGCTTCTGGCCCATTCTGTGTTTGAGTTTCACAGTTGTGTGCTATTGCTGTTGTGCTGCTGGTATTATCTGAGTACACTTGTTTAAAGCTAGCCTACGTACGTCTCCATGAGTTGTAGTGACTTCAGTGAAGACGTACACCTGAGGGAAGTAGAATGGAGTATGCACATGCTACCAAGCTACTGTGTCTCTATATGTAGCTTGACTTTCTCATTATCCTCAAGGGTCTTTCAGAATGAGCAAACCTAATAAAATCTCCCAGTGAAAACACCAGAGCATAAATAAATCTAACTGTTCTTCCTCCATCTCTTTGCACCAATCATTGGCAACAGACAAACTTCATACAGTCTTCAGACTCATTTTTTGGTTCACGTAAGTCCCTTAGGCTAAGGACAGAAGTTACATAAACTTGTTTAAGTCATCAAAAACTGGTTTAAACCTGTAACAGAACAAAAATTCAGTGCACACAAACCAGTTTCAAAATGGCTGAAACTGGCCTAAGATAAACCTCGTTGAATGTAGTATCAGACTTAACTGATTTAGGTCAAACCAGTTTATGAAACTTCTGTTCCAGACTCCTTCCTGGTTAAAGTTAAATCACAGCCACACAGCATCCCAGCATGCTTTCCAGCCCTGGGCTGGGCTGGGCTGGGCTGGGCTGGGTTGTCTGCTCCAGCAGAGAAGGGTTGGAGTGGGGCGGAGGGGGTTAGGGACTGCCCTGCCAAGGCAAACCCCAGGTGGCAGCTGGGGCCAGGTAAGGGGATTAAACTTCCCTTCCCCAAGTACAGAGCTGCCCTGACCTGCTAATAACTTACAGTGGGCTATGACTGTGGACTATACATCCCAGAGGCAGCTGGAAGCAGGAAGAGGAAGTGATGAGCATCCCTGAAGAATCCTGCTGCTGTGATTCTGGAATGCAAATCCCAGAGACCTCGAGGGCAGCAGGAAGAAGAAGTGAACATGTAGCCCACACTGGCTATGTACCAGAGAGCCATGCTTTAGTGCACCCTGGCTTCTGGCCTAAGCCATTGCAGGCATGTGGCTGCATTTTCTGAATCAAAAGTGAATGTCTGTCCAGTTGTTTCTCAGTTTAATTTCTGTAGCTTAGACTAACTTGCAAAGACTGAATCAATTCAGCCTCAGGCTTTTCACTGTCTGTACTTAGCTTTAAAGTCCCATGCTCAAAAAACTGAGGCAGTAACACACATCTAATCTACATAGTCTTCTCTTGATCTGTGAAACTACATGAAACATCTCAAGAGATACTCACAGGCCTTTTATGCTGAAAGACTTGGGACTGTTCAGCCTGGAGAAGAGAAGACTCATAGGGGACTTGGTGGCAGTCTTTATGCATATTAGGGATGTACATCAGGGCCTGGGGGAGCATCTATTCACCATGGCACCCCATGGGAAGACAAGAAACAATGGGCACAAACTGAGGATTGCTTCAGATTGGACACAAGGAAAAATTTCTTTACAAGTCGAGTGCTGAGGGTCTGGAACAGACTCCCCCCCAGAGCTGGTACAGTCACCCACCTTGGTGATCTTCAAAAAGTGTCCAGATGCCCACTTTGCTGGGGTCATCTTACCCCAGCAATCTTTCCTGCCTAAGTGCAGGGGGGCTGGACCCAATAATCTTGTAAGGTCACTTCCAGCCCCTAACATCTATGAATCTATGAATACTTCCTGCTTCCATTTATGACGTAATTATTTTCCTTTTATGGCATATTGGCACTTCCATTCAAGTCCTCTCTAAAAGCAGAAAGTGCAGAGAACCACACAAAAAAAGGAAAAATCATTTCTAACAGGTAATCTGAACTTTTTGTCAAAAATGTAGTTCGTTCCCTTTTCAAGTTTAAGTCAGCTCTGCTTTAATTTTGTTCAGTGAATTCATTCATCCCTGCTGACTATGCTTCATTACTGCTCCAAAGGTAAAACAGGGCTTTCATTTCCAATATAGCATAGAGAGAACACGAAAAAGAAGCTAGAAATGCTAATGAAACATACATACTGACTCCTGCCATTCATACATGCACCTACTTTAATCAACAAACAGGTGATTAAAATATGTCTCCCAAAGGGATCTCCTACATTACTGCTCTTTTCTTATTAATAATTTCTCTACCCTGGTTATAATTCCTTTCACCTCAATAAATAACAATGTAATGTAGACATCCCTTAGGCCCTTCAGATTTAAAACAATGAAGTCTTTTACATTTTACCTGTTTATATTTTAGATTTGATTTGTATGCATTTATTCCTGATTATTGTTTGTGTGAGAAATGAATCAGCCCTGTGTTTACATTTAAAATTCTTTGACTTTAAAAGAGAAAGAACACTAGACATTATCCAGAATGGCTGGCTACTCTTGGCAGGCACTTTACAGTAAATCACCAAGTTCACAGCAAGGTTTTATAAGGACAGCTATATTAACACAACAGCATAATATGTGACACTGATTTTTCTAAAATAAAATGTTAATGGTTTTGTTAAAGGATAAATAAGAAAGAAGGGGTGTTCAGATGAACCTACCCTTTAACATAGATATCACTTGATTTTTGTCCCGTGAAGATATTTTCATCCTCTAAAATGACATCTTCTGTATTCCAGATTATTATTCTTAATTCATAACTGAAAGAAAGGAATCAGATGTTTGTATACTTGAATTTAAAGGCCTTCTTGTTCATCTGCATTCAACTCACCTGAGTATGCATTAGGTGTGATCAGACAATAGTCAAAACCAACATTGCCTTCATTGAACTAATTAATAACATACAAACTGATTTAAATGGATCTAAATCAGGCCCCTTTTGTGTCCTGTGATAGAACAGGACCTGGTCTCTAGGCATTCAAAGCAAAGTGATGGAGGGTATCACTGGCAGCCTCAGAAGAGTGGAAAATTCCTTGCTGATTGTCTGCATATGAGCCTTTTTTAGTTCTATTCATAAAAATACTGCAGTGAGATAGGTCTGACAGTATCCTCTCCACAGCGCACAAAATACTGAGCAACTTTTTAATGAGAACAAAACCCATGTAGGAAGACATGGGGTTTCAGTTTTAGAAAAATGTGTTGATGACATATGATTTTTTTTTAATCTGGTGCATTAAAATGGAAGGAAAGTGCTGTTTAGAAATATCTGTAAGGTACAGGAGACAATAAACGTCTTCAGGGAGGACATTTTCAAGTGCTCTGAAAAAGGAGACACATTCTCCCTTACTCTTTTCACTTTGACTACTTATGGGTGTGGGAAGCTCTAAAAACTACAGCTGGCCTGAACTCAAGATTTCTGAGTAAATAGTGATATTTCAAAATTTGAGTTTATTCTGAGATAGAATAAACATGTAGTTTGAAAAATCTTCCATAAATGTAAAATTAAAAAAAGAATTGATTAGGCAGCGCATGATGTATCTGAAACATGTTCCTTTAGGAAATGTGTGTGAGCCACAGTGAAACTGACAAACACATCAATTTCAATCAGTCATGCTGGAACCTCCCCGGGCTGCTGCTCCAGGGCCGTCCTTTGCGGATGCCTGCAGGCTCAGAATCCTTCCACGTGTCCACACTGTCTGGTTCCTTTGGCTGTCTGCTTGGGAACTGGGCAGCCCGAGGAATAGCCTGGTCCAGAAATCTGGAAGCTCTGGGGCCTGCTTGACAGGACAGCCCTGGAGCTTTGGGCCCTGGAAACCCACCAGAAAACCAGGCCGAGCTTTCATCAGTATCTGCCTAGAACCAGGCCTGTGGTTTGATAAAACTTCCTCAAGCCTAAGATATTTCTGTGAAACATTTCAGATTCTACAAATCAGCATTTTCTGACAAAACTCTGTTTCAGTGTCAGATTTCCAACCAGCTGCCCTAGGAACAAACACAGCTACATGTTTGCCTAGCTATAGATCGTGGTCACTGTTCCTATGCTCTACTTCTTCGGCCCAACTGGCATTGAGCATATCCCAAAATGTAAGCCTCTTGCAGATACGTAAACCTCTCTTATTTGTTCTAATGACTAATATTTTAATAATATTTGTCTACGTTTCTGTAGGCTGTAAATTGGCAACAGTATTTTGCTCTTGCAAATATTACCAAGTTCCTGCTTTGAAAACTGCCTGCTGACAAGCAGCCTCACATAAAATCCCTGTCTAATGAAAATACTCATTATAGAGGTTTCTTCTTGTCAAAGTTTGAAACTTAGTTAAATATACATAGAAAGGAGAAAAATATTATTTTATAGCATTGCCTTTTGCTTCAACATAAACAATGAACTAATGACAGCTGTGAAACTGTTCCAGACACAAAGATTACTCAAGAAAGCCCTTCTTAAAATACAGGATTAAAGTTCTTTTGGAATGAGCAAACAATTCTCTTTTATTATTTGCCCAACAGTTTACCAAGTTAACTCATTCAATGAAATGTCACAGAGGGGAGGAGATATGTGTCATAATTTTGCTTTAGCTGTGATGGACTAGGGAGCATATAAAAAGCAAGATTTGGTGATATCTGTTATGGGAACACATGTATAGCTGGGAGAGATGGGAGACAAGCTTTTAGGTGCAAAATGTATTTCAAGATATTGACCAGTGGTCATGTACTTCATAAAAGTGGGAAAGCTAACGTGGCATAGAAAGCACATTACAACTTTGGAATAGAGTTCAAAATAGGGGTAATAACTGTAAGAGTTACTGCACTGCTGCTTGTACTTTAGTCTGTTTAGCATTGCTGAATAAATCACTTCAAATCATTTAATCAAGACTGGACACCTTTCTAAAAAGATATGCTGCCACTCTAACAGAAGATATGTGCTTAATACATAGATTCCAGGGTGGCTTAGGTTACACAGGAGGCCAGACTGGATAACTGTAATGGTCTCTTCTGCCTTTGTGGCAGTGATCCACAGTTTAAATAGTGGTGTGAGATTCCACTTCTTGCCAGGCCCTTAGAAAGAGAGAATACTTGCAGACTGATGCCAGTACACTGTCAGGAATTACATACCCTTTGGGTTTTCTTGGGGAAATATCAACAGGAGGTCCTGGTAGAGGCATGTCTTTGGGAAACATGTCCACCCACATCTGCACACGACCCTTTAAAAAAAAAAAAAAGAAACAAGCAACACTGTTACCCTTCCTTAGCAAGAGTTTAAAGGGCACTAAAAATGTAGTGCTAAATTACAAAAAGTCAGCACAAGAAAAAATTATCTTGGGATCATCTGTGTCATCAAGCTTCTTGCACTGTGTTGTTCTTCAGACACAAGTGACCTGGATTTCAGTATAGACTATTGCTGATATTTTTGTAGTTGATTCTTTGGTCTTTCCCCTCCTTCCTATAAAGTTCTCTATGTTGAGGCCTGGTTCATCTCTGCTGCCTGCCTCTCCTCCAGTGGTACATACTTTAACCTGCAAAATAACTTGGGTTGATCCCAACCCTAGTCTTACGACTAGACCTCATGCTTATACAGGCTACATGCAACATAGACACCTCCACAGCTGATGTGTTCAATCTCTGACACTGCCCCACTGGTACCACTACTTATTTTATCAGGGGCAGAGTTTGTCTGAACAGTAAACTGGACCGAGGTTTCTATGAACAAACTCCAGCTTGATTCTGCTCAGGAGCTTCACATTTTCATTTGTTCTGTGCACTCAGGATTCCCAGCAGTGCCCAACATGCTGAAACACTGCAAACCAGTTCTTGTGGTATTTTCAAGTCAGAACCCAGGTGGAACCATTTGAAATGTTGTGAGAAAGACTTTTTGTGAACTTTCTAGCTCAATTCCAGAGACTCAAAAGGTTCGGATAACTTTGGGTGCTTACCTAAATGGAATCCAGATTTTGATGTTTTCTGGTTTGGTTATCACAAGAAATGTTGTATGGAATCAATGGCTATCTAGAAATTTTACCTTTTTAACTGTACTACACACTATCAGAACACCGTAGCAGTGATGAGGACAAAGGCCAAATCCTTGTGTTCCCAAATGACCCGTATGTGGGAACTAGCCATTGGCTAGGCTGCAGTACTGGACAAAAAGACCTAGGGATTACAGTGGACCATACACTGGACACAGCCCAACAGAGTGCTCTTGTTCCAAAAAAAAAACCCGAAAAAAAGAAAAGATAGCCAATAGCATACTGGGTTGTATAAGCAGGAGTGTCACTTCCAGATAAAGGGAAATGATCCTTCTGCTCTGACACTGATGAGGCTTCACTGGGAATGCTAGAAACAACAGTAATTGGAGCAGAGGAATCCCTCTCTTGTGCTTGGGGCTTCCATCACCTGTAGGCTTATCTACCTGCTCCATGCCCGGTTTATCCTTGTGATAGAGGGGCCTGGTTTCAATGTGTTCTGGAACCAGCTTGCATCCAACCTCAGGGATTTCTTCCCAGGAGCGTAAAACCTTTAAGGCAAGGTGTTCATAAGATTCCACTGGCTCTTCTAAACAAAAGAAAAAAACAGAGCTGAATTAGTATACAAGGGCTCTAACAAACGTGGCCTGACTGTTATTAAAGACACTCATTATAAGCCTGCTTATGTTTAAAGCAAGGCTTATTGCTTCCCAAGAGAAAAGAGAGGTGTCATAAACACATTTAATTCCTGTAAGTAAGAGCACTCGGGGGGGTGACTGGAAGTTTAGTGCTTAGAATGAAGCTAAGCTGTAAAACACAGTGAATTGTTTCAGCATTGTAACAGCCTGTTTCAGGGCTAAATCTAACATTAGAATGATAAAGTTTTGTCAGTTTGCTTTCATCTTCTTAGAAATAGATCCTTAAGTTAGATTTAAAAGAAAAAAGTTTTGGTTTTTCAAAGAAAGGGGGACCTGCCATTTTCTTGAAGCATCAGAAAATGTCAGTGATTAAGTGCTAGAGCCTGTATATCACATCTTTTGTCTTGGGATGGCAGCAGTGGAGAGCCCTGGGGAGCCAAAGTCATATCCTGAGTGAAGAACGCTTAAGCTGAAAGATGATAAAAAGTAAACTCCATGGACAAAAGTCTGCCTTGTCCTGGGCAGTGGCATGCTGGGCAGGGGAAAGAAAGGGCCTTACTAGCAGTGGCCATTGATGCTGTGCCTTTGAGAGGCATACTGACTCAGCAACGGTTCAGTAACAATGGTCACAAACTGACAGAGAGCAGATTTAGACTAGACACCAGGAAAAACTTCACGGTAAGGGTGGCCAAAATTTGGAATGGGCTTCCAAGGGAAGTGGTGCTCTCCCCTAGCCTGGGGGTCTTTAAGAGAAGGCTGGATAGGCATCTGGCTGGGCTCATCTGACCCCACCACTCTTTCCAGCCTAGGCAGGGGGTCGGATTCGATGATCTGTTGAGGTCCCTTCTGCCCCTAGCATCTATGAATCTATGAACCGGCACAAGGGGGCAAGTCGGAAGCAGCTACTACAAGCACTCCTCCCAGTGAACCCTGGGAGGCAGAGGATCAAGTCTAATCCTGTTCTTCCAAAGGTCTCTTGGAGTCATTAGTGTTTAAACAATTCTCCTGCTTGATGCATCTTTGGAGGCACAGCCATAATGTAGCCTTCTTTTACTAAAGATGTTGCCTGAGTCCTATGTCCCTGGCCTGCTTGGGCAAAGGAGGAACAGGAGAGATGGGTACGACATATCTGAATGAAGGAAAAGTTCAGACTTTGCAGATGAAATGGACACTGAAAGGAAGAAAAAAAAACCAGAAGGTAGATTCCTGCTACGGTTACATTTAACTTGTGCTATCTGCCCTCTGAGCATCTCAAAGTTACACCACTTCAGGTGAGAATTAACATGTGCTACCTAGCTTGTGTTAGGGTAACTTCAGTCTTTTCCACAGAGATAAAATGAGCAATTTGTAATCTTCTAGCATCCCAGAATGCACCACTTCCAGCCTCCTCCTCCCCACCCAGAGGAGGGATAGAAGTCCTAGCTGCACCCCTTCTTACCGGCTCTTTAGTGGCAAGTCAGAGCTGCATAGACAAGAAACAGTATTACTCATAACGTGCAACCGCTCACCACACATCCTAACTTTAACGCAGCTTAACATTCCCCAGATTTACTGTGTTCTAAGTGTAATGTGTAACTTCACCCATTTGTCTAACCTACTCTGAAAACCTTCAAATATCATTGCAGAATGCCAAAATCTCATCTGCAGTTAATGAGTTTGCTGCTATGCTACAAAATCTTTACTTCTGGTGGAAAGACAGTGGGGCGAATATCTTGTCTAGCTCTTTCAGAAGGAAGGAGGGACAGAGCTGTGGTTCCAACACTGAAGCAGCAACTGGGTTTTAAACCCAGCACTGATACAACCTTGCTTTTCAACCTTTGGCCTGCCACTTAAATTCTCCATCTCTCAACTTCCCCACCTATAAAAAGGAAGTAATTATACTTCCCTCCCTTGCAACTACTGCCCTTCCCTCCCAAATCAGCTACTGGCTAAGATGTTCAGATTCTAGCAATGAGCACCGTAGAAACCCCTGTGTGAAAATACCTTTATTGATTCTTTTTGGAATACCAGTTTGGATCAGGAGCATACAGCATGCTCAGTGCCATACTTGTACCTGCTATGGGTAATACGGATTGAGCTATCTGTGCTTTTGTTTATATGATCTTATCTGCTGCTGTTGAAGTCCTAAGGCTTGTTTTGGTAATAAAGCAGAGTACTACAAAGTCTGGTGTTGGGAATTGCACCTCTTCCCCCACCCAGTGAAGAAAATAAGTGGGAGTTTTGAAGTCATGCAACATAAACCTCTCTGGCTAGCAAACCCTAAGCGGGCTTCATTCCTTCCCTCAATGGTGGAGCATCAGCAATAGCTTCCAGTGTAAGAGTAGACAGTAGTTAGGTATCTATTAAGTAGAATCTCGTAAGCACAACTGAAGTTTCCCCAGGCAAAACCAGAGGCTCCTACATAACTGCAAAGAGCCTCCCACTCCCTTGTGTACCATTCCACTCTTGTTAGCCATTCAAGGTATCCATCTGAGTCCATCATTATCTCCCAACCCATTCTCAAATCACCTCCTACATAATCACTGCTAGCTCTGGCACCCCTCACCTCCCCCACATGTGCAACCAAGACCTGAGCTCTCTGCTATTCTTAGCTTGCACCTTGAATTCCTCACCTTCACAGAAGCAGCAACTTCTGCAATGCCTCGTGATTCACAAGGCAACAAGCTCCCTGGAAAGGCCAAGAGTAGAACTCAAGCCACTGTCCTAATACAGCTATGGTGCTGCAGAAATAGTGAGGATAATAGTATAAATAATAACAACCAAGAAGGGTAACATTTTGGGGGGAGCATGTTTTAGTGGGTAAGGCACTGGATTACAGCCTATTGACCTGCTGTGTGACTTTGTGTGAGTTTGTTTCTCTTTGTACTTGTGTTTCCCCTCCCATCCCTGTGTACTGAGGTTGGCAGGTTTTCAGGGCAGAGACTGTCACTTGCCATTTGCTCCTATGGTGCCTGGCAGAGAGGGAATACAATCTCAGCTGCAAACTCAATGAACCATTGTATGATTAAACAAAGAAAGCACATAGTTACCATTCTCGTCTTCACTGAAGAGCGTTTGCCCCTTAAAGATTTTGGTTCCTACTTGTATCTGTCCTGGTTGCATGTAGGGCCCATTCACTTTGTTGTCCCTGCACAACTTGGTGAGGATTTCAGTGGGTTTGGTTGCATCTCTCCAGGCATTGTACCCTTCTCTGCAGTGAGGGGAGAAAGAGGAGAGAAAAATGGGGAAGGCACTCTATACAACTAGATGCTGTAACTGGTCAAGAGCACTACGCTGAATGCCAGGGTCCCTGGCCAATGGGCTTGTTGTATGGGAACACAAGGATGAATGGAAAAAAAAAAATGTTATGCAAGTGACACAAGCCAGAGTTGCACAAGTCCTATGAATCTGCTGCATAGCATTATAGATCCATCCCAGTGAGCATGACATCTCAGCACCACTTCTCTGGCCAAGAAACATCGAGCAGGACTTCTGGAGCTGGCAAATGCCACACCTTCCTCAAGGAGTTTCCTCTGTGTACCTGGAATCCAGAATCCTGATCCCTCTTTCTTTCAAAATAAACTGAGCAGGGCTCACTCTTTTCTTTTAAAATCCTCGAGAAGATGATGTCTCCACAGCTGTCTTTTGTATAATAGTTTGGTGGCTGTAGCACTTGCCTATAAGGCTAGGGACAGACATTACACATAAACCAGTTTAAGTGATCATAAACTGGTTTAAACCTGTAACAGAACAGATGTTCAGTGCACATAAACCAGTCTGAGAATGGCTGAAACTGGTTTGAGATAAACATGACTGAATGTAGTATCAAACTTAACTAATTTGGATCAAGCCAGTTTATGCAATGTCTGTCCCAGACTCCTTGCTGGTTTAAGCTAAACCAGACACTCCTAGCATCCTGGCATGCTTTCTGGGTTGAGTGGGGCTCTCTGCTCTACAGCAGGGCTGGCCCCTCCCCTCTGCTCTCTGGCTGCAGCTCTGGCACAGAATCATAGAATTGTAGAAGTTGGGTCGGAAGGGACCTTGTAGATCTTCAAGTCCGACCCCCTGCCTGGGCGGGAGAAAAGACTGGACTCAAATGAGTCCAGCCAGGTAGTCATCAAGCCTCTTCTTGAAGACCCCCAGGGTAGGAGCCAGCACCAGTTCCCTAGGAAGTTGGTTCCAGTTCCTAGCCGCCCTGACTGTGACGTAGTTCTTGCGGATGTCTAATCTAAATCTACTCTCTAATAACTTGTGTCCACTGTTCTGTGTCATGCCAGGGGGCACTAGGGGAAACAGTGTCTCCCCTAAACCCTTCTGGTCCCCCCTAGTGAGTTTATAGACAGTCGCCAGGTCCCCAGACAGTCACCAGGTCCCCACAGACTGTGGGCTGCTCTCCCCTCCCCTCACCACTCTCTGCTAAGCAGGAATTTCCCCCTCCTCTCTGCCTTGCTGAGGAGGTGTCTGCATATTAGCTAGCAGACCACATGCTGGCTGCAGTCCCTGCTGAGTCAACGGGGAGAATCAACAGGGAGAATCAACAAGTAGCTGGTAATGCCTCTCTATTGTTTTCTTATTTGGGTGATAAACACTGTTATCAATTCCCTCTGGGCTAATCAGAACTTCTGCCACACCCCACTCAGCTCCATGCTGTGGGAGGAAGGGAGGGCTCCTCTAATGCCCCGCTAGCTTCTAGCCTGAGCCACTGCGGGCATATGCCTGTATTTCTGGGATGGCTGTCCGGTTACAAAACTGATTTAGCCTAGCCAGGTTATATTAACCTGCAAGGATTGAATCAATTCAGGCTCATGCTTTTTGAATGTCTGTCCCTAGCATAAGAAGAAGACCTAGGTTCAATTTTCACCTCTGCCTGAGGGTATTAAAGCCCACAGCTCCCAGGAGAGTGCCCCAGCCACAAGACCAAAGGTTGTTCTGGATGGGGGCAAAGGCCACCCTTCCTGTGGAAACAGGGCTAACTCAGTGGCCAAGAGTACAAGAGTCATTGGGTAAGAAAGTGAGAGCACACACACAAAAAAGTCTGACTGCAACGTAGCAGTGAGGAGTCCTGGCTTTCTGCCTGGGCTCTCAGGTCTGTTTCTTTACTTTATCCAATGTCTTTGTAAGGTAAGACACAGAACAGGCAGCAGAACCCAGGACTCCCCCCTCCCAGAGAAGTACTGAACCCCCAGGCTAGATTCAGTCTCCTTCTTGGGTTTTCTCTGACTAAATGAGTCTTAAATCCTTTTCTATATAGTGTATTATACATTAAACCCAGGCCCAGGTCATGAAACAACACTCAGTCTGACTACTGAAGTAGAACATGGCCTTATTTCCACTATCTCCAAAATCCAGAAGCAAATCCTCTTCTCTCATATATATCTGAAATTGCAGAGAGGTTTTACTGGTTGTGATATAATTACTCTGCATTTCTACATACAAAATCAAGAGCAGGATGGAGTCTGTTCACTGCTGCACAGCCATCCCTGACAGCTATATTTATTTACACTTTTAGCCAGTAAAATTTCCAATTGAAGTTTCTTCAGTGGAGGCATTTAAATACAGATCGTTGGCTTGTTAGAACATTTTGTGAGCAAACATTGCTCTTAGTTTTAAAAATCAAATGGTGTCCATACAGATTGTCAACTACTTTAAAGCCACTACTGAACTCTGTGGCAGGATTCAATTTAGCAAACACTACAAATGTAATGGTTGGAAAAAAGGCACTATTTGGTTGCATGCAGAAACTTCTCCACAGATCACTTATTTACCATGCAGGCCCACGACAAGCACCTGAAGAGAATCTTACATTTCATATTTACTCTGGAGCCCGCAGGTAGCTCGGTGCCTGCTGTAGAAACGATTTTCCAGATCAATTTTTGTTTCTCCAATGAGGTCATCTGTTCCAATCAAGTCATGGTCATAGATCAAGATGGAGAGCAGGGAATCCTTTGGGAAAGTGGCCTGTATTTCAAAAGACCTAGGACAAAAATGAGTGAGCACTTGTCAGCCAAATCATTTTTAAAGCTAAATCAATTAAGATATAGCACAGTTAACACATGAATCAAGCAACACATGCTGAACCAAGTGTTCAGAAGAGGTGAGATCTGTAAGAGGTAGAGATGCTCAGTGCTTCTGGAAAACCAGCTTTACTGGCCAGATTTTCAAAAACTCTTGAAAATGTGGCCTCCATGGGCACGTACAGATGAGCGTGCATGTGTGGTATGCGGTGCTTCAAACCACATGCACCACACAACGCAGCATTTGTCACACTGCTGATTTGTAGTGTGGTGGGTTTTTTGACACCTAGAGCTCCCAGCAGCAGTGTGCACCACCTGAAACTGGAGCTTGCCGGCTGGAGCCACACTGACTGCCGGCCAGGCTCCATGCACCGTACTGCTGCTGCCAGAGCCCTGGGAAGCCCCCAGCACCCCAGGTAAGGCTTCTGGGGCCACAGCCTTCTCTACCCCACCCAGGGCAGCTTGTCATGTGTCAGAGTGTGTGTGCATGAGTGTTGCCCAGGGTCAAGTGGCAGTGGCACCACTATGTACTGCTGCTATTTGTCCCCAGGAGAACGCATGTGCATGCTGGTTTAGGTGCACCCCGTGTGTCTAAAGCTGGGAAGCCATAGCTAGGGCTACTTTTGAATAATGTACAGACTGCTCTTTTGGTTGATCCTAAAGGTAAGAATTTATTTCCATGCAATACTTAGATTTAAAAGATAATGCACAATTTTAAAATAGGCTTTATTGTCCCAGTATCCATTTTTCTTTAACTTAAATAATAGAGTCATTAATATGAGCTGACTAGATCATTTGTTGCTTCATTTCTTCTTGTGCAATAACATGCAAAGCTTTCTGCAGATTGAATTTCAGGAAGTGTTGGGCCAGCATGGAAAGTGAATAATTTCTGATCATGCAACATGACACAAATTCTTGGGATTTAATCAGTACAATTATATGACATCCAAACAGATATGCATCAGTGTATAACAAATGCACTCAGCTCTTCATAACAGCAGAAATATCTGTTGAAAACTATAAGGCAGGAGGCACCATGAATCAAAATAAAGCTATTACTAACCTCCCAAAAATTGGATTTAGCTGTTTGGGGATGTAGTTTTCACGGTCTTTAATTTCAGTTTTGCCTAGTCTCAGCACAATATATGGATCTGATTTGCCATCTGGATCAGCTGGGCTAAGGTTAACTGCCTGGTAAGAACAAAAGACTGTTACATCATTGCTTCATGAAAGGTCACAGTTAAATGGTTTGTGTTCTGCCGGAGTCAGCCGCTCACTGGTGCAGGAGGTGCTCTGAAAATGCAAACGCTTAGCCAGCCCCATCTGCTAACATCACTACTACTGCTAACTGGTGGTGGCTGTGGCTATGACTGTTGCTGAGGCTGCTGGTCATGGTTGCTGCTGTGGTGGTTGTAGCTGTGTTTAGGGTTGCTGGTGGCAGTTTAGGTTGTTAACACCAGTTAAGCACTGGGGGCAGACTGTTTAGAGGATGCCTAGCCCCTGACTGCAAGTGGCTAGAGAGGTTATGAGGGGGCTGCTTCTGGTCAGAATGGAGTGGATGAAGAGACACAAAGTGGAAAGGCCAAGGCAAGAAGCTGACTTTGCTTGAGGCTTTCAAGTCCAAACTACCTTGAGGAAAGCTTGCCCTCGCCGCTTTTTCTCTTGTTGCTTCTTCTCCCTTTCCCTCTCTTGTTCTTTCCAAAACCCCCCTAAATGTCGTCTTCTCAGGCTTGACCAGCATCCCCAAGATTTTCAATGAGAAAGTCACAGAATCATAGAGAAGTCTCATAGAGAAGTAGGGCTGGAAGGAACCTCCATAGGTCATCTACCTACTCCGTTTCAGGGTCACTAACTGCACATCAGGGATGACCTTTGAGATGTGCTCAAAGTCCAGTGCTGCTGTTCACTGCTCTTGCTGTAATGGAATTGTGCCACGTGGATAAAACTTTTGAGAAGCTCTCTTAAACACAAACCAGAAGAAGACTTTGAGTATCAAACCTCCCATTATTTCAAGGCAGAAAGAGTTGCTGTCTACTTACTGCCACAATGTACACCCTGATCAGGACTTTGATGGGGTGGTTCGGTGGTACCCCGAGCAGAACCTTAGGCTGCCCTCCGTCCATCAAGCTGGAGTCTTCAGGACTTTTGTAGATGCAGAAAGAGCCCTGTGAGTACACAGTTATTTATTTCTCTTGTAAGCACAGTATAAGCCTTTTAGGGTGCTTAGCCATTTGCCAATTTCCATGGATTTCAACATTAAAGGCACTGCTTCGGCCAATTTAAATGCACCTGCTCTTTCATGCAGGAGCGGCTTACTCTCAAGCTTTTAACATATTAAAACTCCCCGTAACATTGTTTCTCAGAGCCTGTGTTGCTCAGCTCTCTGGCCCCATGAAGACCTTACCCAGTGTGGGGTCAGCCCACCGGTATGATCCAGTGCTGGCCGAGTTGCATATGCCAGATATAGCCATATGCTGGCTTGATACCACACACTGGACAGGGCTGCGTGCTGACCCAGTCCTGCGTGTCAGATTCTGCCATGTGCTTTCCTAACCTTATGCATCAGATATGGCCACAGAGTGACCTCACACACCACCCCCCTGCATGTTGGCATGTGTAGTGCTCAGACTCACACCTATTTTACAGTGCATCATGAAGAAGATATTGCTTTGGCAAATGGAAAAGTAATATCCTGACGACCAAAGTTTTGTGCCTTTCATTAGTCCCCCAGCTCACTGCCTTTCAATAACTGTATTTCATTATTTCCAAGCCATTCCAAGAAATACCTGCAAGCTCCACTTCACAATTTTATTAAAGAAATGTACATGACAGCTGTGGCCATTTCCATGTCCCAAATACTAATACCCTAAAGCTCACATCTTGCTCTTCATTACACTGGTCTAAGCTGAGTGTAATTTCAGTTGCTTTAAATCAGGAGTGTCACATTCATCTGACCTTGTGAGGTGGATGAAGGGTGTGGGGCTGGTTTGCAGGCTGGATTGGGCCCATGCACTGGATCCAGCTCAGAGGGCTGGTCCAATGCGGGCACCTCATGCAGCGCATGCCTTGGACCAGCTTTGTACATTGCATGCAGCATGTGCCAACCCTGGTGCGGGGCTCTCACACAGAGCTGGCATGGGGTGCCTGCTGTATGAGGTGGTCATTCCAGACTAGCCGTAGGTGCTAGCTCTGTTGCGTGGGGCTGGTCTGTGGGCCTAATCAGGACTGGCCTCAGAGCCAGTGTGCAGGGCTGGTCCAGCAGGGCACTGCATGCAGTGCATTCCCTAGACTGACCCACTATGCCATGTGCAGTGCCTACAGCCCCAGGTGCAGCCCCGCACATTATGTGTGGTGTGTGGGCTGGCACATGCTGTATGCAGCATGTGGGGTCAGTCCAAGACCCACAGGCAGGATCACAGAGCTCCACAGGCTGGATCTGACCCACAGGCCATCTCTTTGATGCCCCTAATTTAAACAGTAACTTGTTAATGATGCTTTTATAACATGGAATACAATCTGCCACTAAAAAAACTTAAAAAGGGGTAGCCCCAATGCCTAGAACACAAACAAAAGCTTGTGCTTTAACAACTTGACCACTTCAAATAAATTAGCAAAACATCTTTAAACAGACACTTGCACAGCAATGTACATGTTCAAGACATTGATTCTCCTGAAGCACAGAGGACGTCAGTCTGAAAGCAGGAAACTATTACTTTCATTGTGCTTGGAATTACATTTGCAGATTTTCCCAACATGTAAGAAATGTGGAGTTGTCTCCCTGTGGATGTAAGTAGAAGCTTCATCATTTAAGCTGTTCAGTGTATTTGAAATTATCTTTTGGAAATGCAGTCACGTTAGTAGTGGCTGGACTGCATAGCACAGTCATTCTGTTCTGGCTCTAATTACCACAGCGCAGTGCAGCTCTGGAATTGTAGCTGTGTGCTCTGATTCACAACAGTAGTAAACACAGTGGGCTGGAAACTGACTTCATAGAAGAGATCATAAAACACCAAACTTCTTAAAACTTCAGACTTTTCTGCAACACATTGTGACTTTGGCTGCAACAGGAGAGCTAATCATTGGACTAGACTACCAATGTTTTTTGAAAAACATTCCCTATACACGTGGAACGTCAATGAAAACATGCCCCTCTTTAAATTGCCAGGCACCAAATCAGCATTTAAGCTCACCTTAAATTTTCCTATTTTTCTGTCTTCATGGTCACCATGGTCTTCGTCACTGGATTTGCCTCTTAAGAGTTCAAAGGTTTTCACCCAGTCTTCAAAGTTATTAAATTCACTCTCTAGGTCTCCGTCGTAGATCTTGAAACATGGGAGAATGCTCATTTCTTAAGACGTACTAAGTACATGCACAACCATTGTTGCAGTAGAGGGTAAGCCCAAGATCAGTTTTAGCTCGGAAAAACGGTTTTATAAAATCAAGTATTTGCAAAACTCTTTGGGAACCAACAGGAAAAGATCCCCTCCTCCACTGCTGCTGAGAAATGTTTTATTTTTAACATATGTGCGTGGTATTTTGCCACCCCAATATTTTAGCAGCACCTTAATGACAAGAAGCATGGCAGCATGACAAAAAAAGAAAAAGAAGTATTGTCAATAGCAATCTTCCTGCACTAGATAATGCAATCCATTTATTATCTAAAAGAGAGTTTTCCACCTCTGTCTGCTACAGTATTATTCTGTGTAAATTTGAATGTAAAGGTGAAAAGGGTACTCCATTTCTGTTGCTCAAGGTGAAGCCTTTCTATTTTAAAAGATGATATAAAGGCTATCATTTCATTATATTATAAACCTGTTTCATGTCCCCTTTCGTTCAACTCCTAGGTTTCTAATCATTTTCCTTGTTCCTAATCTTTTCTTTGAACATCCTCTATTGTTACTTTGTTTTTTATAAGATAGGGAGAATAGCATCTAATATATTATTCCCAGTAAGAGCAGACTATCCATTTATATAAGACTTTGAATACTATTTACTTTCCCAATTCTTATACACCTCACATTTCTGAAACATTTAATCTCTAGTAACTGCATTCCTGTGCTGATGTTAGTACAAGTAGATGTTTTAGACTAAATCACTGAACATGTTTAATTGCATTGATACGATAAGGTGTGGAAAAATTCATTTAATTAGCTATATCCAAGGTGAAACTATAACAAAGGGAAACAAAAAAGGAGTAGGAGTCTAATATTTAGTAAGGGTGACATTCAACCCTCTTCTGAGTAGCAGCACAATGACTAAATTCCACTCAAGACTCACTGTAGGCTAAGTCCTGGGTACAACAGTCAATTTTGAGTTTATAGGATAAAAACAAAGCAATGAAATATTTTTCACCTGCAAAGTTGCCAGATTTGGGGCTTCTTCCTTTCCTTTCTTTTGGAGTAACTTATTTTTCTTCTTTTTTTCTGGTGTCTCTTCAATGTTTAATGTTACCTGGTCAGAAGTCTGCTTAGCTACAGAGATTTGATAACATCATTTAGGCGTTAGTGATTGCAATGATGGACCAACCTCAAATGTTTTAGCTGAGTTAGTAAAAAAACCATACAGATGTCTTACTCCCTTCCTTCTTCTCCACTTACACTCTCTCATCTCAAGCAAGTCAGAGATCCCTCTCCTTTTTCATGCCTTTTCCTTAACAGAAACACAATTTTTATACCTCTCTGCTGCTGAGCACTGTCAGATGACAGGATTATGCTTATTCCCCAAACCTGGTGACTTCCATTCTCACTCTATCCACCATGCACACATTATTTTCTTCTTGTCCCCCTTTTAATCCTTCTTCTTCAGCACTCCTTTTCAGGGAGAGGCTTATCTTGGTGGACTGCCACTGCCAGGATGACTGCTTCTTTGTGGTCTCATATAATCCAGATTTTCCTCAAGGCAAAGGCAGCACAGAACACATCTCAGCATGCCTCTGATCTTGAGGAAGCCCCAGAGAATGCGAGCTGCAATGATTGCAACGGCTAAGCAGAAACAAATTGGTTGAAGCACCACCAAATACCAAAAAAGGCAGGAAAGACCTTTGAAGTCTAGGTATTTATTCCAATTTTTCACATTTATTCTGGCTTGGTTGTATCTAGGCTTAAATTTGGGTCAGTCTCGCCTTATCAACTGCACTAGCTCTAACATAAATAAGACATGATTATTATTATTAGGAATAACTTTATAACTATGCAGCATTTAAGCACTGGGACAGATTATCTAGAGAAGTTGTGGAATCTCCCTCCTTGAAAGTTTTTAAAAGGAAGTTAGGCAAACACTTAACTGGAAGAGTTTAAATAGGAATGTCCTGCCTTAAGAGGGAGGTTGGACTAGATGACCTCCTGAGGTCCGTGCCAGCCCTACTTTTCTATGATTTATCTATATTTTATATTAGGTATATATTTATATTTAAGGGTATATTTATACATTGATTTGTATTTATATAAGAGTATATGTATCTGTACACTTATATTAACGATATAGGATTGGAAGGGATGGATATCAAGCTCAGTCCTAGTTGTATAAATCTAGGTACAAATATGAAACATATCAAATAAAAATACTAGTGCTTTTCAGTTTTCAAGCTGTCAGCTTGGTCAACTGCAATAGAAACTCTATCAAATACATATCATTGTACATGGATATGATGTCAGACTTTTGTACAGCATTCCCTGTCTATCAAAACATTTATCTCATGTAGACTGATACGAAATCATCCATACTACTAAGGTAATGGAAACTCTAGTCAGCTGCTGCTCCCAGCATAAATAACAACTGATATAGAAAGATCCTCAAAATGCTTTGGAAACTCTAAATTACTTCAACCACTAGAAAAATGCTGTCACCTCTAGGATGGGAATGAAGGCAGCTTTTTAAATGTGAACAGCAACTCTGCACAGCCAGTACAAACATTAGACTTCCCTTCCTTGTCAAATTTAAGAAATTGGATTAGCAAAATATTTGCTAGAGGCATGGGTCACTATTACAGTGACTTCCAAAGCAACAGATTACTTTGTTTTATTAATGCATTTACTGTCTATTCTTGGCAAATCTCTCCAAGTGCTGATGCTAAACATTCTTGAGTCGACATTGAGTTGGACACAGCAGTGGTAAAGCCTCTCAATTCTGTAATCCTTCATAGTCTATTTGTAGTGTTTTGGTTCTGAGTTGCACTAAAAATTTGTCTTATATTTGGGACACAATACAGCTGCTGCCCAAGAATGTAGTTGTCTCCTTACAGCATGCAACCTTGTACATTCATCCATCATTTTGAGGCTGAAATCTGCAAAGAACTGCTCACGACATTTTAATATATTTAATATCTAACCCAAACATAACTTAATCCAGTATGGATCAGAATCTGAAGACTTCACCCATGGTGCAATGCTACTAAAAATAACTATGAACCATGAACAGTGGTAATATTCTTCAATTATCACTGAAACAAATCATTACAAGTAAAAATTATGCAAATGTATTTCTCACTGTTGTTGGGTTTTCCATCACTGGGATAGATTCCCTTTGCCTATCAAAACAAAAAGAGAATGGACAATATAAATATAAAAGGAATAATAAAAGTGAAGTCATTTAGCATACAACCTGGTTTTCAAACACCATTCATCTACTCAGTTGCATGTTTAATTGATGCACTGACCTTTTGCATTTTTAGCACAGAAGCAAAGTACTTTGACCACCAGTCAATAACATTTTCAGCAGATTCATCCACTAGAGTTCTCTTTTTTCTCTTGGTAGATTGTCCAGAACATTTCCTTAAGTCCTAAGAAAAATGTAAGGAAAATGATGTTAAATTCAAAGATTGTGAACTCTTAAAAGCCAAATCGATTATGAAGACAAGAGGAACAATGTGGGTAGACTGGATTTTCTCTTCTAAGAACTAAGTAAATGTTACATTACTTTGCTTCTCCCTCTTTATGATCTAACAGAGAAACTGTTGTGGTTAACATTTATCCATGAAATTGCTACATTATTTTGACTGACACCAAAATAGTGTACTTCTAAAATGTGATACAAAGCAAACCATTTAAAGGAAAGCTTTGCCATAAAGAAATATTCACGAAAACACACTTTTTGCTCTGCCCTAGTTTCTTTACTCCTCCCGACTGAATTTGGGACAGTTTGCAGACATACTCAGGACTTTCAGTATTGCCAACACACGAGTTATGAAGCCAATAAGGATTCTCAATGGCCATTGAAAACACAGCCATTTTGCCCTTAGAAAAGTAAAAGACAGTACCTGCAAACCAACTGCTTGTGCAAGCAGTCCCACTGCCTTCAGTTAGATTACTCATATAACTAAGTATTGGGCCCTATTAAATTTGCATTCAACCATTCATACCAGTAAGGAGTTGCAGCGTGTCATTGGCATGTATTTAGCAGTGCAGTTACAACAGCAGCTATCATAACCTGTATTAGATGCACACAATTGAATCACCTGGCTCTGTTTATGCACTGCTCTTTATTGTATTGCCCTTATATCTTTAAATGCAATGGTAAAAGGTGAAAAACACACAAAGGTGTGTATATAGAGGGTCTAAACATCACTGCATTTCTTAGACCTTCAAATTATAAAATAAACTAGCAGGGTGTAATTACAAGAGGCTGCTTTCTTTATCCCACTGCCAAAACCAACTGCAACAGAACACAAAGGCCTCCAGTTGAGTCATGGTCTGTTTCTAATATTAAAAATGAAAGAATGACTATTATCAGTGAAACTGAAACCAAAAAAAAGAAAGAAACAGTTGCTGGCCCATAATTTACACAAACAACTGATCAGAAAAAACATATTTTTCCAGTCTAAAATATATACTGCCCACCATAATAGCCAATATTATCTCACTGTTCCTTGGTGCTTCCCCATCCATTTATTCCCCAGTGGTCTCTGGTCTGATATTTGGATTGCAAGTGCTGTGGGGACAAAAAGGGACCACCTTTTTGTTCTATCTTGGTACCTTTAGAACAAAAAGGGACCACCTTTTTGTTCTATCTTTGTATAGCATCTAGCCAGAGTGGCATCCTGTTCCATGACTAGAACTGCTAGGCTCGAAGACAACATCAGTAATATAAATAATGAGAAATTACTTCCAAATAACTCTTAGCTGATGGCTTCAGCTGTGCCCACCTTTTGTTTTCCATCTTTTGTTCGTTGAGATGAGGCCAATGAAGATTTAGGAGCAGGTGGAGTCAATGAAGAGGTAGCAGGTAAAGTTGCTGGAGAAGGAGATGGTGCTGGAACTGGTTCTGGCATTCCTACTGCAGCAGTATCATGCTCCACATCAACATATATATGATCTGTTGGGGGAGGCTGTTCTTGGGGTGATTCAAGTAGCTTTGATGACTCAGGGGATGCTGAAATTGGAGGCAGAGCAAGCTGGGTAAGACTTTGCCAGAAATGATGGTCATCATGTTGATGCTTAAACAGTTATTAACAATAATGCCTGTCCTTATTCATGGATAGTGCACAATCTGGCAAGGAGCTAAACAATTATCCCCAACCCAGAAATCCTTTAAGTAATGTTTTGCTTTAAGACGCACTGCAATAAATTATCAAATGACAAGTGTTTCACCAAAATTATTACTTGGTATTTTTATTTGGGAATCTAGAATTTACCTCTGCCAGTTTCTACAACTTCCACTGCCTTTGCTGTAGCTTCAGGAAGGCCCTTAGGCTTATATAGAAACTGCTTCAGGCAGTTGATGGTGTGTGTTCCAACAAGCGTGCTGCGACCAAAGGCTCTCCAGTCCACAACACAGATACTAAGGGGCGGGTGCAGAAGTTCATTTTCAGGTAATTCCTATCAGAAGAGAACAAACAACCCATTTGTTTCATTTGTTTGCTCCTGGACTAAGTAGTCATGAAATGCAATAGTTTGCCCTGGTTATTAAATGCATCAATGTGAACAAAATGGTTTAGAGCAGGGGTGGCCAACCTGTGGCCTGCATGCCAAAAATGGCACAGGTAGCTGCTGTGTTTGGCTCATGGCAGATCAAGTTGGGGGTAGAGATCAGAGTGGCAGATCAGGTAGAAAGTTGGGGAGCAGAGTAGCACTGGTGGGGGTGGGGGGGCAAGGTTTAATTTGTGACACCTGCCAAAAAGGTTGGCCACCACTGGTCTAGAGCAGTGAAGAAGAGTGATGTTGAGAGGAAAGAATGTATCAGTCCAATAATAATGTCCCTGCTGTGACTTTGCCCTTGTACCTCCTAGGCTCTCCTTCCATAACGTGAGGACAATAAATACTTACCTATCATGAAAGGCTTTGGTGAGGATCAACTAGGTAATGACTCAGTGGCAATGTGTAGGGAATGCATGGGGGTGCATGTGCACCCCCTGACAGGCTGCGCTCCCCGCTCAGGCGATGGGCGGCAGGAGGCAGGCAGGAGTACCGGCCCCCCCCCGTGAGTGCGGGCTGGGGAGTGCAAGTGCTGGATGCAGACAGCTTCCAGGAGTGCCACGGCCGCTTTCGGGAGCAGCGCAGCAGCTCACTGGTTGGAAAATTCTGCCATGGGATGACCCATCCCACACCTCTGGTTGGCGAGATTGGCCATGGGGGGACCCCCCGGTTGGTGAGACTGGCCGCACTGACTGGTCACTGGGGAGGCGGCATATGCCCGCCCTGACTAAGGCGGCACCAGTCACCCATGTAATGTCTATATAGCACTTTAAACGTGTCAAGTGCAACAGAAGTTAAAGATACCAAGATAAAACAGAAAGAATTTAGGTATTACTGCCACCCCTGAGATAGCATTGTGCTTTATGAATACTTTAATAGATCTTCATCTCTGCTGTCAGTTCCTATCCTACAGGCCAGTGGACAGTAATTAAAATGTCCAAGCATGCCTAATAAGGGATAGATTCAAGTCAACAATATAAACGTCTCCAGTGCTCTTGGGCCACTTAACTGCCCAGTATGGTAACAAGGGCTTAAAAAGGAAAGAAATCCAAACCATAACATATCTTTGGGAAGAAAAAATTCCTGCTGTCTAGCAACAAGTTCCACCCAGTGGATCTAAATTTAATTGCAATGTGTTTCATTAATGATCTGGCCTAATTGAGAAGCAGCTTCTGAACAGTTTCTTCTTCTAGCAAAACATTAGTAATTGTATCCATCTGGAGCACCTTTAAACGATTAGGTTAATGTATAAATAATGATTTCTCTCAATGCATAATTAAGACACAGAGGAGTGGTCTGGCCGGGAATCACTGAAATGAGCCATTCATTTATGTCTTTCGCAGGGACCACACCATGGGCAGGGGCACCACATAGTACGCACCACTTCAAACCAATCTGCTTGGACGTTGAAGTTGGGGTTTTTCTTGTAGCTCTGGATGACGCACGATTTCGCGGCTTTCCCTGCACATTCAATGAGAACTTGGGGGCGGTCTACAGAAAGAAGCTGGACCTTCTTCAGTTCACGAACACCCCAGAACAGAACCTATATGGAAGGTTGAAGAGACATGGTCAGCAACATATAGCTACCACCAGGAACCAGGGGGCAGGTTCACTCTGGCAATACCGAGCAGCAGAGAGTACTTCTAAAGCTGGTGGGGAGGACTACAAGAACTTGCCTCAGACAACTGTCATTTTCTGCAGTAAAAAAATGGCATTACAAGTTAAAGCAATTAACAACTTCTAATCTTTAACCAAACACTGAGATCATCATCAGCAACAGCTGCAGCAATAGCAACAATAATAATTTTATTTGTAATATTCCTCTCCTTTATCAGGCACGCATGCTATTCACCTGAACAGCCACCTTCTCAGGAAACAACTTGGCATAGCCCATTGCCTATGTGATGGACGTATACAAACCTCACCCCAGCTGGGAAGAGGATAATAGCAGCTACCCTGCTCAACTAGGTCTCATGGCTACATCTAGATATGTGCAGGTAACTGAGTCAGCAGGCAGACCTTCAGAGGATGCAGCTTTCCTTTAGAAGGGGCTTGGAAAATGGAGGCAGCAAGGAGAGTTTTGAGTGGGGAAGAAGTTCACGTGTGAGAAGAGCAAGTGCCTGGTGTGAGCCCTTAAGAAGCCTAAAGAAGTAGGGCTGCTATTTTGCCAGGAACTGGGTGATGTGTCTAGAAAGGACTAGAAACACAGGCCTAGAGCTGGCAAATGACTGCGTTGAGTTTGATTTGATATTTTCTTGAGGGTAATTGATGTTAATGTACTCCTTGGTGGAGAACTAAGGTCATCTAGATGATGGGAGTAGCCAATCTGTTGCATGAGTGCCACAAATAGCAAGGGAAACCTGTGTGTGGCATGTGGCAGGTCAGGGAGGGAGCAGGGAATACAGTGACATATTGGGCAGATTGTGGGAAGCAGAGCGACTGGGCAGGAGAAAGGGAACGGACTGGCACTTGGAGATGGAGTAGGGTTTTGTCTGTGGCACAGCTACCAAAAAAGCTGGCCCCCATTAACATGGACAAGCTGTAGCTGAAATCTGGCCCCAGTTATTTTCAAGACCAAACTCAGGGGGCAAGTTACCCACAGCTTTCAGGGCTACCTGTCCTGGCCCTCTGAATTGTTTTCACAATCCCGTGGAATTTTACTTATGTGGCTAAATAAAAAGCTTGCACAGCTAAACCTTGTGGCCTACTATGACAACGTAGGCATCTGAGAGTCTGAAACAGTTAAAATATTGTTTTTGGCCACTTACCTCCACTCTGTATTTACTTAAAATGGGACGGATGTTGGCGGGAACTGGATAAATCTGGGTAACATCAGGTGGATCTACTGAGGGAAGGCTTTGGGGACCAGAATCAGGAACCTAAGAATGAAACGGTTGATAGCTCTTACTGGTCTGTGCAGAAATAAAGATCTGCTCAGAGCTTCCTGTGACTTGTACATAGAATAGAGCACTTCACAGAGACTAGAGTTGTCATGTAAATGCAACAGTGAGAAAATGCTTTGCATCACGAGAAAGAAAGGGAAAGATTTCATGGGGAGAAATCATTTTATGTTCAACAGCATGTATTCAGGCAGCTCTCCAGAAAGTGTCTCTCTTGACTTGATAGACCATAATCAGCTATAAGGAACACATTACATGCCCTGAGTAATTATACTTAATAATATAATAACTAAAAGGCTGTCAAAAATGATACTCTTTTAACTATGGTTCTTACTGGAAAACAAACTAAGAAGGGATGAACTGAATCATACACTGGCCACTATTTCAGAAGAACAGTCTAGAAAAAAATCCAGCAGACAACATTATTTAACCATCTTTTAAGGTGATCATGGCTCTGTTAACTCTGCCTGGAAGTCACACAAAGCCTGGCATAACAGGGGTGACTTGTCAAAGTAGAAATGCTGTGTTTGGGAACAACCAAGCCCTGGAAATGTCAAGGCTGAGTCCTCCCTCTATACAGCATCCCACCAAGACTCTGGATGCAGGCAGCCCTTGTGCTTCTTGTAAGTGAACTCACATGTTTGTATTCACCTTTGGGATGGGCAAAGATGCTGATATTCATATTTACCTCATATATCTATTTTGGATTGTGTGTGTATGTGTGGGTGGGGGGGTAGGTGGAAGGGATGTCATAATATTTGGATATTATCATTGACTTGAAGAATTCACTTAGTTGAATGACATTTACCTGTCACCATGCTCTGGTTCTCCCTTTTCCCTGCATTTTTATTTCTCAACCCACTGTAAGTTTTCAAGAGTTGTTTGGTTCCCTTCCTTCCTCCCAAGTGTCTATAAGGCAGATCTACACGCTGCCTGGTTTAGCAGAACTTTGCTTTTACTTGGTCAGACTATGTCAAAAGAGCACTGATCTCTTTAACAAGGATCTCTTCTCTACTAAAACAAACTATGAATTTCTAGTTTACGGATTACCTTGTGTCTTGCTTAGCAACTGTGCTCAGCTTCATTACAATACATGAAGAGGTGGATATGGGAGAGGATAAGATGTGAAGTGTTTTCAGGTTAACTAAGGGACTGGGCAAATAGATCAAACAGATGGGCTGTATTGTGATACACGCTCTCTACAAACAAAAGGACATAGATGGTAAGAAGCAGCAATGCTTTGTCAAAGGCACTTCATAATTGCAAAGATAAATTATTGCTACTGAAAGGTTAAGACTATCAGCTGCCATCACCAGGGGACCTGTGAATTGGTTCTTTTAAATAGGTGTCATCTGTCTTTTTTAGGTACTGATATGTGCTACTGTGTGGGAGGCTCAATTAACATAAGGAAGAAGAGATATTTTCCTGACTACCTTGTAGGTGCAGAGAACAGAAGGGTGTAAAATATATCTCCTAGTCATTGCTCTGCTGTAAGAAGTGATGGCAATAATAAAACTAACAGCAATAATTCACATTTATATACACTAGCACCTTTTACCTATATGAATCCCAAAGAACCTTGTTTATTAGATTTCATGGAGTTTAAGGTTAGAAACAGGCATTAGATCAGCTAGTGTGAGCTCCTTTATATAACAGGCCACAGAATTACACCTGTGTACCTCAACTAAACTCAATTAATTAGATTTCAGCATTTCACTCCTCAGAGCCACACACTGTTGCATGCCACAGAACAGGAGAAACTGGAGCATCACCCATGCCTGAGGTCCCTGCATCACAAGTGTACTCAACAGATAAGATATGCCCCAATGCTCTGAGCAGGCCTGCATACCCCATGGTGCAGAGGAAAACAAACCAGCTCCCTGTGGCCCTCACATCCCTGCCACTCTGATACCCCACCCTGTAGGTGTCAATCAGTCTGATCCCGAGAAAGTGAGCAGGATCTGCCAGCTGGGAATCTAAGATTTCTTGGATCACCTCAGAGCTCTGCCCAAACTGCTTGATGGTCTGTCTCCAGATGTAGCCAATCTCTGAAAAAAAAGTGGGGGAGGGGGGACGGAAAAAAACACATCTGGCCAGTGAAACATGTGTGTGGGGTTGGGGGATTTATTCCTGACTTCTGCAGGCAACACAGCAGCTGTTTAGCAGCAGCTCATAGGCCAAATCTTCTGTCTGCCACACTATGAAACCCTAAATAGAACTGCGTTTATATAACTTGAGTGGTTTTACTTCAGTGCCACACTACAACTATGTGAAGAAGTAAAGATTTGCACCCTCTTGGCTGGATCCAGATGTGCAGGCATGTTCAGTTTGTGGTGCTGCAAACCTCTTTGCGGTGCCACAAACTGCACGTGTTGTGTGTTTGACCGTGCTGGGGCAAAATTTGCTACTAGGATTTCCTACTCCCTTGTCTTGAGGCACACTGCCCCAGCCAGCTGGGGAGCTGTCCGCTCCCCCGTCTCCACGTGTTGATTGGGGCACAGGGTTGGGGCAGTGCCTCAGCATGGAGGCTGCATGCTGGCTAGCCCCCCACACTGAGGCACCCTATGCCCCAGCCAGCCCCCATCCTGAAGCACATGGAATAGCAAGACAATGTGTCCCTCTGCAAAGCACACGAGCAGGGGCACTCACTAAAGCACATAGTAGTGGCACAAAGTAGTGGCAAGTACACGCCCCTGCTTGTGTGGATGTGGCCATTAAGTTTATATTGCATGGAGAGTGCTAGGCGGTTAAGACACTGGCCGAGAAAGAGGAAGCTATTCTTTCACATGACTTCAAACATAAAAGTAAAGACATTTTGGTTAAAAAAACTGGACACATCTTTCTTTACAGAGCTTGTTTTGTGGTCACAATCCTAATTTCAAGCAAGGCCCATTCTGAGTCACAGGGGACTGTGAAATTGTGAAGTCAAAATTCCAAAGTTACCAATGTTCACAGGTTTGGGATGTGAAAATAGTCCTTTAATCCAAGTGAATTATGTACAAAGTGAAATAACTAAAAATAAAACGGCAACAGTTTTAATGCAAGGGGGGAGGGGGCAGGATTTTTATACAAATCTAGTAATTACACAGATGGGAACTGTTCCAAGATGTCTGGCCCAAAAACATCCCTAGTTCTTGAGAAAAGCACCTTGTGATCTTGAATGACTGCAAATGACCGAGACTGCAAGTGCTCATTAGTCATTCTCTTAATCTCGTGTTGCTTGAAGTCTCTTAAATGCTATTAAAATATTCAAATTTATTTTAACCCTTTTGTGGGAATAACAATCTTAATTTTGACAAAGGAGTGTTTCTCCCTAAATACTGCTACTCTAATGCAAAATGTCACCAAAGGGGTGACTGGTTGCCTCTGAAGCATAGAGTGAAATTGTGATTGTAGATTTATCATTTCCATTTTTCTTCTGAGTATTGTCAAGAACCCTTTGACAACAGGTGAGGCTACCAGCATGACAGGCCTCTGAGACTGAAACCTTTCAAATGTTTGAAAGTCTCTTGGCTTGAAACTGTTCTTTACTGTCCACATAGTTGAAAAATCTGAGGTGAGACTCTTCAGGCTCCAAACTGCTGGGATTAACCATAAACACCGCGAGAATGGCAACTGCTGGGTCATTTTTATATTTACTTCCCAGCTTTTAAATCGGGCTTTCGAGAGATGTTCAGATAAGTGCAGCCAAAGGCGCTGTTTTCTTTGGCCAAGTGAAATGAAATTGAATGTTTGCTTACTAGAAATGTAGATGAAATGTAAATTGAGGGGGAAAAATACTATTCTCCTATCCTCTGTCCTCAATTAAATCCCACACAGATGATGAGCTCCCTTCAGAAGCATCAAACAGACATCACTAAAAACAAAATTTAGCTCCACATGCTTCAAAGTGCAGTTTCACCCTGGAAAGTGACTGTCAAAATGGCCTCATGGTTTCAGGTTTTGCATCTTTCATTGATCCCAGAATACTCTGTTTATTAGTTAAATGATTTTTCTCCTAATTAGTAGCCCTGCAAACTCCCTGTAGGAACTGAAAGACACAGTATTGTAGCTTGTTGGCATCTCAGCAAGGTACCTTCCTTACCAGAATAAGGGCAGAATTTACCCTGCATTTGAAAACTAATTAACACTTGTTCAAATGCACTACAGCCAAACCAAAATCCAGCTCATTCACTCTCATCTGCCTTGGCTCCATATTGCTAACAGGCAGAAAAGCTGGCACGGGGGACTTTGCTAAAGCTGGCATGGGGGACTATGGACAAACACAAAAAGCTGCTCTGGGCAGCAAGAACATGCAGGGCCATTTCCCAGAACTGAAGCCCACTTTCAACTGAAGTCAACAACTGCAGCATGAGAGAGAGGGGAGTGAGGCCCAGATGATCACCAGGGCTGGCAGCTGTGAGAACAAGGGCAGGAAGTCTAGCTCCAACTTCAAGACACACAGGTGTGACAGTTACACTGGGGTCTAGGTATATAAGGTGTAAAAGGAGCTTAAAAAGGGAGTACCTGCTTAAGTGAGGGTGGGACTGGAGCCAAGGTATATCTCTACCCTAGATAAGGCTAAATCTTAATGGTCAAACAATTCTAGCTCACCTGTAGTAGCTCAAAGGTAGCAAGAAGATCCCCTCCAGAGAGATTTCCACAATACAATGGGTGATAAGTCAGTTTAGGTGGCTCATACTGCTGGTCAGCAAGTCTTACCACTGGAGAAGCCACTGTAGAGCCAATGTATTCAGATTTACCCTAAATAAATAAGAATACATACTTCAGTCTTTTCCGATGTAGTCCAAATCTAACAGCAGCCTTCAAGACCCAGTGGAGCATGTGCAAGACCCAAATGTATGAGACTGGCTTTTAATATCCTAAGCACTGCATGAAGCACACAGTAAGATACAGTGGAAGGCAGCTACTGAAATGAAGAGGGGTGAATTCCTTAAACCTATCTGAAGCTTACCAAACCTTTGGGTTCACCATTCAGCAATTCCAACGCCTATACTCTAAGTCAGTGAGATGACACCAGGCTTGCATGGGCCAGGTAAATTTGGTCTCTGTCTACATGTTGAAACAACGGTGTAATTGCATACAAATAAAATAATGCTTCTAAATGGTTCCCACTCATTACCCTCTTTAGATCTGAATTGAACAGGAATGAGTTGAATCTTGGGTTTGCAAAGATGTAACTGAAGGCCAAGAATAAATCTAAGCCTCAGACTGCACCCCACTACAATATTAAGCTCCATTCCAAAAAGCCAGAAACTGATGTATCTGGCTAGGGAAGCCTATGAAATAACATGGCTCTGTTCCTTTCAGAGACAGTAACACTGTGACAGCTCATGTATTTTAACAGGAAGTATTTCATGTTTACCACTGCATCATCGTCATACAGCTCTACAACAACCACTGGAGGGAATTCAGCAATTTCCTTTCCATCACCATGAAGTACAATGTTATTGAACAGCAGCATCTGATTCCAGGTAGGAGATAATGTCTGAGAAATAATCTAATGAAAAACAGAAAATAATACAAAAAGCGGGATAACAGTGTTACGGTACAGTGTACAACATGATAGACCCCCAGAGATGCCTCAAAAGTTACCTCTTGTCCTAATATTGTATGAGCGCTTCCTATTTCTAGAGCATCTTCTACATAAGGGTCTCAAAACCTGATAATTTGAGACTGATCAATCATTTAGCCAGTTTCAAAGGAGGACTGGGCAAATTCCTAGAGGATAAGTTCATCAGTGGGTATTCAACGTGATAGTTAGGAGTGCAACCCATGGATTAGATTTCTTGGCTCTCTGAATACTGGAAGCTGGAGAGGGCGAGGTGCAGAGGATAGAGCCATCTAGACAGGTCTTGCATAAATACTTTCTTCCTTAGTATCCACTCTCGTCCACTGGAAAGGACAGGATGCTTGTGGTGTTACCCAGCATTGAATTTCTTATGATCCTGAAGCCATTTATATGGTGTAACAAAATAAGCCTTATAACGTCCCTGTAAAGGAGTTAGTAGTTTTTAATTAAATATTATCTACATTTTACAGAGGGAAATGGAACCATTTGATACTGGCTGTCAGTGATGAGGGATTCAATTAAATAGATCTCTGTTCCTATTTGGTATGGCAAGTCCAATATGGCTTTGAAAAATTAATCTATCATCTCATTTTCACGGCTGAAATTAGACATCTCTGTTCCTTGATTATGCACGAATGAGGCAGCCTTCAGAACTTACCTTTGTGGTCTGGCAGTGTGAAACAAATGTCACTTTGGCAAAGGGATCAGAAAGTCCAGTGCTGTCTGCAGCAATGAGCCCCCTGGCCTGATACATGTGAGCTCTCAGCTGGAAGAAGTGCTGTGCTGTGTCATTACAAGAAGAAATACGGTCATCAACTTTGTGAGAATAACACCATGTGTGCATAGAAAGAAGATGCAAAAAGAGGTCCAGCCTCTACCATCCACTTCGGCTAGCCCAAAGCCTTTTGCAACATCTGAGCTTAACAACACGCTAATGGGATGGGGACATGTTACTGTCATCATCCTACAAGTGGAAATTTGAGGCTTATTCTCTGACATTTTCACTTTCGGTGTCAAAATGAAGATTATCAAGAGTCTGTTAATTTTCAGTCTATGGTCATTTGACCGGACTGTCTCATGTATGATCAGGGGACAGCAGGGCAGGCACTATGAAGAGAGGCTACGGGACCTGAACCTGTTCAGCCTCCAAAAGAGAAGGCTGAGGGGGGATCTTGTGGCCTGTTATAAACTAGTCAGGGGGGACCAGCAGGCACTGGGGAAGTCCCTGTTTCCCCGAGCACTGCCAGGAGTGACCAGGAATAACGGTTACAAGCTGGCAGAGGGTAGGTTTAGGTTAGATATCAGGAGGCGCTACTTCACAGTTAGGGCGGCTAGGATCTGGAACCAGCTTCCAAGAGAAGTGGTGCTGGCTTCTACCCTGGGGGTCTTTAAGAGGAGGTTAGATGAACATCTTGCTGGGGCCGTTTGACCCCAGTACTCTTTCCTGCCATGGCAGGGGGTCGGACTAGATGATCTGCTCAGGTCCCTTCCAACCCTACAAACTATGAAACTATGAAACTATGTACACATTTATTTATTACATAGCACGGTACATATGCTTTACCAAGAAAGCTGATAAGCCTCTCCCTCTGGGACATTTAACACTAGATAGTATAAATACTATAATCTGTGCTGTGCAGACCAAATGTAGAATGAGTGGAAGATAGAGGGAGTAGCGTAATATAACAGGCCCCTTCCTGCTCCAACACCTATGACTCCATGAAGCAAGTGGAGCTTCCATGAGGCTCATCTTTGCAAATGGTGAGTGCTCAGCAGCGCTGAACTCAGCAGCCAGAATCAGCCTCCAAGGATCAAAACATTTAGCATATCTTAAATAGAAAATGCAATGATTTCAAGCAGACATCTTGAAGGTTCACAGCCCTGCTAAATCAGAATATTTTGTATCTAATGCTCCTTACAACTACTAAGCTTCTTGGCTTCTATACTGCAGAAGTACTCTCTTACTTTTGTAGCGCAGATAGGCAGGGTCAGGGGCACCATGGTGCCCTGTGCTAGCTGTGGAGGGCACTTCAGTCTCATATCCAACAGGCAAGTTCTCCATAATGGCGTGGGCATACTTGACAGAACCAAGCCAGAGGTAGGTATCAACTTTTGCATGTACGTTCCAACCTGGTGGGCGTTTTCCTGGTAGCTGAAGAAATTCACACAGCAGTGACAAGTGCCAGAAAGAGAAATTGTTCAATGTTATGAACAGCTTAGACAAGGCATGGTAGACAAGGAATAGGTCCTCGGTGAATATACTGACAAATGCAATGCCTGCTTCACAGGAAGAATGGCTGTGGAACATACTTGCCTCTAAGCAAGAAAATAACTGACTTAGCTGGAAAAGTCTGCTTTCAGTGGCAACCCCAGTGTAGCGTGAAACCTGGTTTATTCTACAAAACACATGCAAATTTGTCTCTCCTGGTTGCTCTCTTAAATTTCCCATTCTTTAGTCCATTTTTCAATGGATGTTACTTTCCTGTGCTGCTGCTCCTGGTCTTAATATTACTGTATTACTGCATAGGCAGGGCAGGAAAAATTCATATAAAATGGTACCGTTTTTTTACAAAAAATTCCACAATATTGACCTCCTTTCTTCTCTCCCATTCCTTCTCTGCTTAGTCTGCATTTTACACTGTTTATTATTAGGAAATTCTTGGCATAAAAGCAACTAGACTATAATTACATTGCACTATTTTTCCAAGTCTCTAACAACTGAAGACTGCTTATCTGGTTTGGTTTGGTTTGTTTTTTGCCCCCTCCCTCCCACCCCCCCCCACACACATAGTGTACCTTTGGTATTTTAAAGAGAACAGAAACATCCCACCATTGGGATTTTCTGTCAAGTTTCCCAATTACAATTTGTTTTCAGATAACAGAACTGACCATACTGTGCCTATGAGGCTTAATCTAATTGACCAAAACAATTCTTATGCCAGATCCTCTCACTGAGCCTCATTTTGTGTTCAAAAGGACCGCTTCTAAAATGGGCTTTATCTAATTAAAATAAAATCAAACATTTGAATAGAAAGAGAAGTCATCTCCCATATGTAAGGTTTGAAAAAAATTAACAAGTTGCTTTAAAAAGAATGGTAAAAATAAATGCACTGAAAGGTTTTAAAAGGTAGTTAGAGGTGTGCATAGCAAACTACTTTGACAATTAGAAGAGGCTAGACACCCTATCTGCTCTCTAGATAAGCTTGTGTGAATAGTTTCAACTATTACAGAATAAGCTACTAACTGTCTGTTGTTTCAGTAAGTTCAGGCTTTTCAATCAAGCTATTGACAAGGGGCAGTGATTCAACTCTATGATATTTCATTGTGTGCTGTTACTGTACATACTGTTTCTGTATATAGCATCCACTCAGCCCATCTTGTCTGACACATACAGGCTGTAGTGCTTTATAAGTATTTCTGTATATGTGTGCATACACACATACATACATACATACATATATATACACACACACATACATGTATCACATATGCACACATACTTTAAATTGGAGCTATAAACAATTTTACATTCTATCTGAAACTGTGCTTCCTTGTTGTCTGAGCATAACTGTTAGCAACGTGTTGGCAATTCTCCATGGAGTTTTCAAAGTTTGCATTGCAATGCATTTGTTAGAGAATAAACATTTAGTGAGGCTGTACATATTGCATCTGTATATGCGTGTATATGGACTTATGACAGACACTGCAGCAACAAAAGGAATAAATCACTTAGTAGGATGGTGGACATGTATAAGAGAAGACGATAAACAGGTAAAGATAAAATATACAGTATTTCAACTACACATATAGTTGAAATATGAATACGCATAACATTGAAACAGAATATGTATATATATGTATATATATACTTATATGTGTGTGTATATATGTGTGTGTGTGTGTGTGTGTGTGTGTATCAGTGTCTTCCAGCTTCTTCGAGTTAATTCCTTATTTAAAGTCAACATCCTTACATTGATTTAAAATAAGTATAAACATGTATTGGTAATAACAATGGTAAACTTAGAAAATCTCTTTGTGTGCAGATTCCAAATCTTTGACAGAAAATGCTTGACTTTGAAGGGGCAGAGCATGCACATAGTAGAGAAGCAATATTTTGGGGCTTTACTTCATAATCAGATTTTCAGTGCTTTATTATGGGCGCTGACAGACGTGTAGGCCCCCGCTCTAACTCGCGGCACTTTACATGAAGTGCCATGACTTAGAGAGTCCCCCACAAAACTAAAGACAGGGGAAGGGGGATTGAGCCTGCCTACAGGAGCCCAAGGAGCCTGCCTGCAGCTGAGGAGTCCCCTCTCTCCCCCAGCCCTGCTCCCCACCCCTGCTCTGGGGCTGTCACTAGAAAGGGAGGTGGAAGGGATGAGCGATAGCGAGCTGGGGAAGGTCAGGGAGGCTGCAAGGTGAGGGGGCTCCAATCCACCCCTGCCCCCCTCCAGCTCAGGCTGGGCAAACCCCAGCCTGCAGCTTGCTCTCCCTCTCTTCCTGCTGACAGCCCCAGGGACAGGGCTGCACTGCATCAGCCCAGCCCCAATCCTGCCACAAATTAACGTTAGGGAACAAAAGTTTGCTAAGATGCTGTAAAGTGCAATGCTTTCATCTGATCCCTCATCTGATCGGGGTAATTTGTCATATGATCAGCCACGTTAAAAGCACTCTGCATCCACGCATGTGTCACAGCACGGCTATAGAGCACTTTCAGAGGCTGATCATGCAAGAAACATAACGTCTGCCTGCACCCTCAGTCTCCTGACTGCCTTGTGAGACTCCCTGGAGGTCTCAGTTCACTGGATGAGAAACACTGCTTTTGCTAATGCAGACAAACCCAAAACCATGTTGAAGCTCAGATGGCTAGAACCTAAAATGAAATTCCTGGAATGAGACCTGGATAAGGACAATTTCCAAAGAGTTACCTGCTAAAAACATTTTAGTAAAGGATCCTGATGTCCCAGACTTACTTTCAGGAAATGGGTTTTAATCTTCCCACAGTTTTTGCCTCTCTGCTCAGCCACAGGAGAATAGAGTACATCTTTTGCTGAGATCCTAGCATAGGCAACTCTCTTGTTGTTGCTGAGCATCCAGATGAACACATCGGGCACAGTATGCTGAGGCTATTAAAGTGACAAAGACCAGAATTTCAGTGGTTTGAACATTAAGCTAATGAGTGATCCTCTTTTTACACACAACCATTATTAATTTGTGTTAAACATCAACTCATAACAGCTGATTTTCTTCAACTATTTGACAAGGCAAAAATCAGCATCTCCTGAGAACAGCTAGACATGGATCATAAATTAAAGAAATAATTAGTTTGTGCCTCAAAATTCAAATCTGTCTCTGAACAAAGCTGGAGGTAAAGAGCTTTGTACAGGGATTTAAGGAGCTCATGCTGTTCAGATTATCAAAGAAAAGATTAGTAGATGACTTGATCATGACTTATAAGGACCCACAGAGGGGGAAAAGGCTATAATAGCAGATGTTTAATTTTTCACATAAAAAATAATATAAAGATACAGCAGTGAGAAGCTGAAGCCAGAAAAATTCAAACTAGGAATAGAGTGAACTTTTTAAACACAATTTTTAACCACTAGAGAATCTTGACAAAGGATGTGGGATTGAGGTCTTTAAACCAATACGGAATTTATTGCTAAAAGAGATGGTCTTGTGCCACCAGAAATTAGTGGACATGGTGTAGAAATGACCAGGTGAAAATCTAGGGCCTGTATTATATACAGATGACGCTAGCCAGTCACATTATCTTCTGACCATTAAATCTGTGGGCTTAGTCCTCACTCCCCATTAGACCACAGGATAAATAAGAAAGAGGAGACATTGATCTATTTTTCATAAGGCCAAGGTTGAATAAGAACTAGCAGCAGCTTGGAAGAGAAGTAACAGCATTGGCTACTGTTGTAACTGAATTCCTTCATTACCATCTTCAGTGTGAGGGTGCAAGATTCAGAATAGGTCATAATTAAAGATCCACTGGGTGACCCACCTCTTCCACCCCTCATCCGTAGTGAAAATTAAGGCTTCATAGAGCACAGCTATATGGCAGACAGAGGGCTGCAAACTGCCCAAGTGATGCCCTAGATCCTGCTCTTCCATCATGGACCTTTCATTAAGGCCCCTTCTTTGCTCTAGATCAGGGGTTGGCAAAATACAGCCTGGGGACCACCAGGCACTTTCGTCTGGCCCACGGTGGCCCCCAATGAATTGAACCCCACCCAGCCCTTCCACACAAGCGTGGGAGTGAGGTGCCTACATTCGCTCCCAACATACACTATTATGCTTTGCTCCCACTCTCATAAGCACAAAGGCCCGGCCTAGGCAGCACTGGGCTTGCTACTGCAGGCTTCCCTGGCATCTCGTTCCCTCCAGGCAGCAGGCAGGGAAGTTGGGGGTGGGGGGCGTTGCACGCGGGTGGCAACGGTGCAGAGCTTGGGTGGGCAGGGTGTGGGTGTGAAGGTGGGTGGGGAGTATGGGGACCCCTCCCACCTTCCCCCCATGGTGCACAGCCTGGCAGAGAGTGGAGGCAGCAACAGCAGCAGGGGTGATGCTGGTGCCTGGCTCCAGCCAACACTGCACATCACAGTCAGGAGCTTCCAGTAGCAAAGGTCAGGTGTTAGGGGTGGGACTTCCGGTCCCAAGATGGCAGCCAGTGGGGCAGGGTAAACTTCAAGGGGCGGGGCTACTCACTAAACCTTGTTAAGCAGCTCTCTGCCCAAAATAATTGCCTGCCCCTGCTTCATCATTACTTTTTTCTGAATCTCACCATGGAACCTAGCATGCAAGTGCACATCTGGTGCATCCAGCTTCACCTGATCACTCTGCTCTGGCCACAGGGACATTTCCAATATTGCAAGCAGTGAGTGAGGTGATGGAGAGCAGTGGGCATCCTCAGGTAGCTGGCACTGAGCTCAGGATTTTACTGAGACATTGGGACCTGTATAAAGTTCTCTGTTGGTAGTGAATTACCTCATCAACCAGGAATAGAATTTTCTCTATAAAGGTCTGGGTCTCACGCATCATTTCATCCACGGATATTTTCTTTTTCTGCTGTTGAATAATTCC
Source organism: Crocodylus siamensis (assembly GCF_052110815.1). Taxonomy (NCBI): domain Eukaryota; kingdom Metazoa; phylum Chordata; order Crocodylia; family Crocodylidae; genus Crocodylus; species Crocodylus siamensis. The sequence goes on along the minus strand of NC_143397.1, from coordinate 240,881,748 downwards.
TTGAGCATCATTTGACAATGCTTCCTGAAACAAGAATAGATGGCACGTAAATATTTCATAGATGCTATTGTATTCATGAAAAGCACGTCAAACTATACAACTAGACACGCAAAGGAAAATGTGTACTTAGATTCACGATGAAAAATGTGGAAGTGCTTTACCCTGAAGTGGGAAAAGCTAATGAAATGTTTTTCTTGTCAAAACAGAAGAAATTTACTGAACAGGATCTATAGAAACCTAGCATTTTCTCCAAGCATGTGTATTTATATCATGGAAATTTGTGTTTTCTTTGCCTAGAGCAATGGAGCAGAACCCTGGTAGTTGGATACATGCAGTGCAATATTACAGGCATTAAATACAACTAATAAATGCATTTAATGTTCAACTCTAAGATTTAGCTGAAAACACTGAGATATATAAAGAACACTGCACATTTACTGCACAGTTACTACATTGGATGGCTCCAATATCGACCTGCTAATGAAGGCCTATGTTAGCTGTACTGGAGATTGTCCAACATTCCTCATCCTTCAGGGGCCGGCTCTGCAGGACCGTACACTGAAAGAAGACAGTCAAACAGAACTGATGGTCCAGTAGTTAGAGTGTTAATATGAGATTCAGATTAGCCCTGGGTTCCACTCCTGCCTTTACCACAGACTTCCTGTGTGGCCTTGTGGCAAGTACCTTAGCCCTGGACCCTACACAATATTTACATGCTTAACTCACACCAATTTCAACAGAAATTTGATGCCACAATACCTTTGAGGTTCTGGACCTTAGTCTATCAGTTTCAGTTTCCCATCTTTAATAAGGGGATAATGCCATTGTCATATCCCACAGGTGTGAACAGAATATATTACAGATTGTGAGGCACTCAGATACTATGATAACAAGGGCCATATTGGTACCTTGATTACAGGGTATACATATGAGAGAGAGAGGCAAAACACATGCAATATTTAATTCTTTTTGTATATTCTGAGCAAGATTCTTGTCTATCTAGAGGCCCTTTTATCTAATTCAGGCAGTATAAAGGAGGCTTAAAGGGCATGGTGTGAAAATCAAATAGAATTTGAAAAATCTACACAGATGTGGAAAATAAAGCACAATATAAAGGGCCTGATTCTTCTATCATTCAAACCTATGTCCACCAGAACAATTAAGCAGGATATGAGTGTTTACACTAATCAACGTTAGGAATGACTCAGTCTAACTCAATGATCTGGGGCTATTGTAATGCCAAGTGCTGGTAAGAAGAACCTAACTCAGGGGTTGTAAACTGGGGGTACACTGGGGGTACACATACCCCCAAGAGTACTTAGAAAGAATGCAGGGGGTACACCCAGGTGGGCGGGCAGGCGGGTATGGAGTGCACCCTGGGGTGTGGCAGCAGCGGCATCTCCCCTGGCACCATCCCATACTTTGCACGAGAGCAAGAGGAGTGCGCTGGGCACCACTGGCCCTACACAGCACACTGCAGCACCTTACTGTCCCCTATCTCAACTTGCTCCCAGAAGCAGGGCACCAGGGACGAGAGCAGCGGTGCCTCTCTGTGGACTGCACATGCACCGCCTGGCCAGCCGGGGGGGGGGGGGAAAACTCGCATGCAGTGGCTGTCACTGCCACCACCCAATGCTGCCACCACTGCACACCACACCGCTGTCCCATGGCTGGCTGCACGTGCAGCTCTGTGGGCTGCTGACACATCTCACACCTCACGCACCGCCTGTCAGCAGTGCCACATGTGTGATTTGCCACAAGAAAGTGGCACAGGGCCCGGCAGTGGCAGCATGGGATGGTGGCAGCCACTATGTGCAAGTCTTTGCCCCCTCCCCACTCCCGGCTGACTGGCCAGGTGGTGCATGTGTGGCCCACAGAGGGGCCCTCACCTATCTGGCCCCGGTCCTGGGATCGGGCACAGAGACACACTCACTCCCCTTCTCGATCTGCCCCACCCAGCCCCTTCCCTCTCCCCTGACCCTTTCCCCCACATACACTTACCTGCTGGATTTGTGTGTGTGTCTGCATCTCCGTGTGTCTGTATCTGTGCCTGCATGTGTGTGCCTGTGCCTTTGTGTGTGTGTGTTTCTTCCCTGCCTGCCCAGCTGCAGCAGGCACATGGCATTGTGCAGGTCTTGTGGCAGCGGGGTGCAAAGTCCAGCCTGCAGCAACAGCCGCCTCCACCCCATGCACAGATCTGGGGGGCATGTGTCCCTCAGACCTCCACCGGGATGTATGCAGTTGCAGGAAGTCCTCCCCTCTTCCCCCCCCACCCCCGCCTCCCAGATGAACCGCTCTCATGGCTCTGTCCTGTGCTCCGCCCCAGCTGTGCAGTGCTTGCCCCTTCCCCTGCCCCTCCCCCCACCCCAGCCCCACTCCCTCCCTCATCATGGGGGCCTCAATCTGCCCTCCCCCACTTAAAACCAAGAAAAAAATCTAAAGGGGTATACTTGTTAAAAAAGGTTGAAAACCCTTGACCTAACTCACTAATAATTTCTTATTGAATAGTGCATATTGAACATGAAACTTTCCAAAATACTTCAAAGAACCGTAACACACTTTGCTTAATATAGCAGGCCTTAAAAAATCTCTGTTTGATACAGTTTTTGTGTTCATTCTGAAGCTCTGCTACAGTGAGAAGCCAGATCTGAATTGCTACATATGCAACGATTACACTTTACATTAAGCCATCATTTAAATGTGTGACTGTTTAAATAGAGAACCTTTCATACCAGCTCTTGCTTGCACAGCGTGAGTCTCTTTTTGTCCAAAGCCGTCTGGTTCATCCCTTTGGGCTTCTTTTCAGCATTAGCAATGAAAGCTCTATGTCCAGGACACAGCAAAACACAGAAGCATTTTTTGAGATAGTCAGATTTCTCTATTACAATGGCAGATAAAATAGGCCGCAAGTGAATTATTCTCTAGAACACAGTGTATGAAGCTGAAGATGGTGATGCTGGAACTGTCATTATAACAGAAATATTGGGGCACCTATCACAGGAGTGTGGCATGCATGTCACAGGAAATGATTCTTCCACGCTACTCAACCTCAGTGAGACTACACTTAGAAAATTATAGCCAGTTTGGACCCATTTTAAGAAAGATGTGGACAGTTTGGAAAGAATCCAGAGAAAGACAAGAAAAACTAATACACATCTAGAAAATAATATGGAAATATGACTGTTAAAGAAAGGTACAGTCTGTACCTTAATGGGTAGATTACCAAATCAATTCATGGCTGGGCTTCATATGTCTCTTAGTCCTGCATTACACAGTACCTAATGAGAGGGGTTTTACCTTGGCAAACACTTTGAATTCAGTTTTATTTTGCCTGCTTCTATAATGCACCTATCATGCAGTTTTTTGCATCTCAATTACTCCCATGGACATTTTATTCTGAGAGCCCAGAAAGCCTGATAAGTGATAGGTGAAAACAAGGCCCAAGTACATTAAAACGTATTTTCCTTGTATAAAAGTGTTGGCTTGTAAAAATCCTCTTGTATACCAGTTTAAGGCCATTTAGTTTTTTTCATTTGTACCATCAATTTCCCAGCCAATAGAAGAAATGTGCTGCCAGTATATAACATTCATTTTGGGCTTCTCTAGTAAATTAGATTACCTGCTTTGATTGATAAAGTCACTGAGAGCAGTCTGCATTTTCTCTTCTGATGCAGTCTCCGAAACTTTGATCAAATCTTTTACTTGCTCTAATCCTTCTTCCTGAAAACAAGATGTGAAAAAGTGTGATGTAAGAGAGTGATTATTCAGTTTGTCAGTATAATTATTTACAATATGGTTATTCAGGATATAGCTAGTGACAGAGAGGGAGGTGAACTTGGAACCCAAAATGTAATGGCTTTGAAATGCCTGTCTGTTATTTGACTAAAATAAAAAATTAAACCTGGCTGCATCCACATGAGCATGGACGTTTGTTTCCCTGGGGACAAGAAGCAGTGATACACCTTGTCCTGCTGCTGCTTGTCCCTGGGGAACACCAATGCTACAAGTGTTCTGGCGCACAGCAGTTTACCCCAGGTGGGGTAAAGGACACTGAGGCCAGCAACTGTGCTGGCCCCAATACCCTCACCTGGAGTCCTGGAGACTTTGGGGAGCTGCAGATGTAGCTGGGAGCCTGGTTGGTGGTTGGAGCATGGCTCTGGCAGGCCAGGTTTTGGTTTTGGGTGGCACACACTGCCACCCCACTTTTTTCTGCATGGTTTTTTTTTACCTTGGGATCTCCTGGAGTAAAAAAACCCCACAAACCCATGCTGCAAGGTAAAAGTGTGCAGAACACCTGAATGTGCAGTGCATGGCACCACAGACAGGTCTGCTGCACCACATACCGCATGGCTGAGCTCGCCTGGACGCAACCCTCCAGTGCTAAGATTAGTCATGTAAAACCATGCTTAGAGTCTACCAACTAATGTCAACAGGCCTTGCATTGAGCCATCAGATGCCTAAATGAATGACTTGATTCTAGAGGTGACCGCCGTGGGAATGGCAGGTGCTCAGGTTCCCTCAAAATCGGGCTGCTTCTTCAGGGCCATCCAGGCTTGAAGTTGTGGGTCACATCAGTACAACTCAATTTCAATGAAGTTACTTCTGATTTACATCAGTTGATATGAAACAAAAATCGGGCCCTATGTAACTAAATCTGGGTGCCCCAAAATGAAGACACTCAACATTAGAAGCCACTTATAAGAATTTGCCCCCTAATTCTAAAAGACCTGTTCTAACTAGGCTAAACAACCACCATGCAGGGCCCGTCAATGCACAACAGTGACTGCACATGCCCTATTGAAAGAATCAGCTCTGTTATGACAATGAGAAAACTTAAGGAGTCTCTTCAGTTGCAAACAGGCACAGTCTTCTGGGGAGAAGGCCCGAGAAAGATGAAAATGTTGGTAGTCCAGTAAAAGTTGAGAGAGGTAATTCACCTTGTTAGTCTGAAGTTAGGCAAAAGCTGGGTCAGATTTGTACCTTACAGACTAACTAAATCAGAGGTGTACAGCATTGATGAGCCTTTTGATGACCCCATGCTCACTTCATCAGATGCTGTGAAAGGACATGCACAGAGTATATCAAATAAATTAAAAACATTGTCCCGCTATAAAAGGGCTTTGGACAGAAAGCAAAAATAAGGCCGTTCTCCATAGTTACTCCTGAACTCTGGAACTCCCTCCCTCTTGAGGGCTACCAGAGTCTGATCCTGGACATCTTGCATAAGCTCTGGAAGACCTTCCTCTTTCTGCAAGCATTGAGGAAACAAAGCTTGGCTGAGACCATATAATGAGTCTGTTTTATGTATAATATTCTAGTTTCCCTTTTAAGTTGCTTTTTTCATAGAGTCATAGAAAATTAGGGTTGATAGGGACATCAGGAAGTCATCTATTCCAACCCCCTTCTCAAATAAGGACCATCCCCAGTTAGATCATCCCAGCCAAAGCTTTGTGTAGCCTGGTCTTAAAAACCACCAAGGATGGAGTTTCCACCACCTCTCTGGGTAACCTGTTCCAGTATTTTACCACCCTCCTTCCGAATATCTAACCTCAATTTCCCTGGCTGCAACTTGAGACCTGCTTCTTGTTCTGTCATCTGCCACCACTGAGAACAGCCTAGTTTCATCATCTTTAGAACTGCTCTTCAGGTAGTTGAAGGCTGCTATTTAATCCCCTCAGTCTTCAATAGTCTAGACTAAATAAACCCAGTTCCCTCAGCCTGTCCTCGGAAGTCATGTGCCCCAGCCCCCGAACCATTTTTGTTGCCCTCTGCTGGATTCTCTCCAACTTGTCCACATCCTTTCTGTAACGGGGGGCCCAAAACTGAACACAGTACTGCAGGTGTGGCCTTACCAGTGCAGAATAGAACAGAATAATTATTTTCCTTACTGTGCTAGCAACACTCCTACCAATGCAGCCCAGTATACCATTAGCCTTCTTGGCAACAAGGGCACACTGTTGGCTCATATTTTGCTTATTTTCCACCGTAACCCCCAGGTCCTTTTCTACAGAGCTGCTGCCCAGCCAGTCAGCCCCCGGCCTGTACTGGTGCATGGGATTTTTAGGATTAGGTTAAGGCAGGACTTTGCACTTGTCTTTGTTGAACCTCAATGAGATTTCTTTTGGCCCAATCCTCCACTTTGTCTAGATCTCTCTGACTCCTAGCCCTACTCTCCAGCATATCTACTACTCCCCCCAGTTTGGTGTCATCTGCAGACTTGCTGAGGGTGCACTCTATGTCATCTTCCAGGTTGTTGCTGAAGATATTGAACACAACCAGCCCCAGGACCAACCCCTGGGGCACTCCACTTGATAATGGCTGCCAACTAGACATCTAGACATTGATTACTACCCTCTGTGCCTGATGGCCCAGCCAGTTTTCTATCCACCTTACAGTCCATTTAGCCAGCCCATACTTCCTTAGCTTGCCTGCAATAATATCATAATCCTTGCTAAAATCAAGGTATACTACATCCACTCATTTCTCTGCATCCATAGAGCCAGTCATCTCATCATAGAAGGCAATCAGGTTGATCAGGCATGACTTGCCCTTGGCAGATCGATGCTGACTGTTCTGAATCATCATCTTCTCCTCCGAGTGCTTAGACATGGATTCCTTGAGAATCTGCTCCATAATTTTTCCAAGGACTGAGATGAGGCTGACGGGTCTGTAGTTTCCTGGATCCTCCTTTTTCCCTTTCTTAAATATGGGCACTATGTTTGCCCTTTTCCATTTATCCAGGACCTCTCCCAATTGCCATGAGTTTTCAAAGATGATGGCCAGTGGCACTGCAATCACATCAGCCAACTCCCTCAGCACCCTGGGGTGCATCCCATTGCGCCCCAAGGACTTGTGTATGTCCATTTTTTCTAGTCTCTAACCTGTTCCTTCATCACTGTTGGCGGCTCACCTCCTCCCCAAACTGTGCTGCCAGGTGCAGTAGTCTGGGAGCCGACCTTGCTTGTGAAGACAGGTGAAAAAGGCACTGAGCACTTCAGCCTTTTCTGCATCCTCTGGCACTAGGTTGCCTCCTCCATTCAGTAAGGGACCCTCACTTTCCCTGCTCTTCCTCTTGTTACTGACATATGTGTAGAAACCCTGCTCTCTTACTGTAAGCAACCCTGAGCCTTTGTTGGGAAAGGTGGTATATAAATCACATTAAAAATAAATAAATATGCTGTGGGTATAGTTTTTTTCCTTCCCATGCAGCACAGTTCCCAAAATAGATCTCCTCTCTGCTGCTGTGGATTCAAAATAGCAGCAGCAGGAAGAGTATTTTCTCCCATCATTTACCTAGAAATAAAGAAGGAATCTCAGAGTCTTCATGCATCATTCATCAAATGTGGCTGTATCACTCTCTGCATGAAGGACAATGGCATTGCTGACACTGCTGTTACTTAGGGTTGCTATTTAAACAACACCACCAAGACCCATCAATAAGCTATTGTACAGATCATCCTCAAATCCAGGGATTGCCAAGAATTTACATAACCCTTTTAATCTCCAGTGGTAAATTATATCTGGAACTAGCAACCTGGGAGGAATACTTCAAAATACGCCACTCCAGTCAATCAGTGACCCATGGGGAAACACTGTGATGCCTGGCACTTTGAGCTAGAACATCATTCCCAAAGGTCATATAGCAAGAGGACTGAGGAGAACCCAAAACTCATCCCTGAAAAGCAGGAAGATTTAAGTTGCTGCACAAACTTCCTACCGGCATGGACATTGCCATGGTAGTTCAGGAATATGATATGCTTTCGTTCACCCTCACATTCTTCTGGAAATTGTCTCCAACTCTGCATTGCAACAGGCTTACCAGTTGATTTGCCATTTTCTCTAGCATATTGGAAGTGTACAGTCGGAAGGTCTGGTCTCCCCAGCAACTCTTGACTGAAATACAAGGCTTCTTCTCATCATAGGGCAAGTAGTGATAGTTCCTGTGAAAATGCATGAAGCTGTATGAGCAGACTGTCCAAGCAAGCAAACAACATGGAGCAAGTTCACGGAGTGTGTAAAAAGTGATACAGCTTGTATATATGAGAGAGAGAGAGAGAGAGAGAGGGTGGGAATGTGCATGCACATAAGGGAGCTGGAGTATAAGTTAATATACATCTCTGTCTTTCAACCAGTGGAGCAGTTGTTAAAAAAATGTGCAACCTGAAGGCTGATGAGGTCTTTTCCAGCCCTACTTCTCTATGATAAGCAGTATCATCTCTATGACACTGGTAGCAAACTGCAGCCTCTAAGACTTGGAAGAGTCTTAGAGTCTTAGGTGGAAGAGAAGAAAGGGCAGAAGAAATCATTTCCTAGCCTCCAAATACGACATAGTATCAGAACTGATTGACTTAGTCCTTCTGAACTGTGATAAGGAAAGGGAGCAAAGCCAGTAAAACTAGACACTCGGCGCACCACTCAAATGCCTGTTGGTTGCTACTTCCTACAACAAGAGATGCAAACCATACTACGTAATACTGAGGGGAGAGTAATTTTTGGTCTACTCTTATGGGAATACCAATGGACTCTGTGTAATGTCCACACAGAACAAACACACACCAGTCTCTTTACCAGCTTGCTCCTGTCAAAATTAGTTTCCCTGAAGTGGTATCTGTAGAAACTGAGTCCCTGGCAGAAGCAGGAATGGAGGGAGTATGTGAGTATAATACCAGGACTGGAAATGGCTCAAAAATAAAATGTAGATGTAATTTTTTCTGTTCTCAGGTTTTATCCTTAGTTCAAACCCAGAGCTCACTGCTTTGTACTGCATTTAATTTGTGCCTTCAGTTAAATCATTTCCCTGAAAATGGAAAACCAGCAGGAGACCAGTTTGGCTGGAGGCTCCATAAAATGTAGCATATGTCTGCCAGGGAGTCTGATGCTTAGATTTAAAATGTTGTAGATACCATGTTGACAAGATATCTCTGAAGGCAGCCATCAGAACAGCTCTCTCATTCCTATAGCATTGAATTTGTTCCCTTTCAAAAGAGATTCTCCCCCAACCACCCTGCCATTACAAATCACTACGGTCAGCCCCACAGGATTCAGCATGCATCAGATGCCACTCTATAGACCTATTCAATGCCCTTTGCTAATGTCAGAGGAGAGGAGAAAAACAGTGAAAATGAGATTAGACGGTGTCCCTGTGGAAGCCACTCCACTCGCACAGGTGTGGACCTGGTGCTCTGCATTTGAAGGGGGATTCCAGGGAACTGGCCATTTTCTCCAGTACCTTGTCTCTGTGGACTGTCAAGCTTTTCCCAAAAGAAATTCTTCATTATCATAAAATTTAAGGTCTGATGGCCACAATTTCCAAAAGCAGCCACTAACTTTAGTGACCTTCATCTTTTGGGGTATCCAACTCAAAGGACCTGAGTTAAAACCAGGGTGGTCAGCCTCTTCCTGAAATCCATGCCCCTTTAAAGTGTTTCAAGTCACTCAGAAATTAAGGCAACTAAAAACTCTAGGCGCTTTTGAAAGGCTTGGCTGTAACCCATAGGGTTCCAGAGAAAATACAGTAAATAGGTTTTTATAGAAGTTACTCTAAAATTATAGATTTAAGAGAAAGAAATCTTCTTTGTGGTTCTATGTAACCATCCTATGGAATATCATAACGTGATACAATTCTCCAGGACTGCAGTAACGTACAGCTACTGTGAATTCAATCCTAGTCAGTTCTATAGGAGTTTCAATTTTAAGTAGTATGGCCACATAAACCTTGGGACATCCATACAGTTGATGGGTTTTTACGTTCTTTCTGCTCCATGAAGAAAAGGCAAGTCCATCCCAAACTCATCCCTGAGTGGAAGTATATGTCAGAACTCTCCTAATTGTGAGTCACAGAACTTTTTGGTTCTTTTATGGGTGAGTTGTTGCTTTTAAAATCGTCTTCTCTTAAAAGACTGAGACTTCCTATTATTAATCCCTCCATGAGGTGCTGAACACAGCCATTCCCTTCTGTGGTTAGTTTGCTCTTGTTATGCATTATATGCATTATATTAAATATGAAACATCATAGGCAGTTCATATGGCAAGTCCCACTTTTCTAATTCTACTTTTAAACAGATAACATTTTGAAACACCAAAGTGTTTCTACTGTTGAAACAATTTATTTTAAAGCTAATTTATAGATATAATACTTATCTGATTTATCAAATAGAGTTTATCTGTCAGTTGATCAAATATTGATTAACATTAGGAATAACGTTTCAGCTACCGTGATCAATTAAATGCTAACATAAGGAGTCACAAGTGTCCCTACCCTGTCTATATGAAGACAGACAGCACAAGTCAAGAAAAATAAGAGGCAAAACATTTTATAGCTGCACAAATTAAAGGAAAATGGATCCGTAGTGAAAGGAAGAAAGAAATGAGCCAAAAAATGGAGCTGCAGCTTTGAAAAAAAAGAGGTTTATTCCTTTTTCTGCAGCTCTTAAAACATAAATTCCTGTCAAGGGGAAATCTAATAATCCCTCGGTCTGCCTCACAAGATAGTAACTCAGCATGGGCACAATCTATAGCATTATGATGAGAGGAAACCACTTGACAGACACTGATATTTATGTCTTTATTTGCCGCAGAAATGACAGTTCATCAATGCAATCTTCACTTCCCTTAGTTTCACTGTTTATTTCTAGCTGTGTTCTTTACCATAAGGCAGGACTCCACCCAAGCACCTCTGCACCCCATACAGGTGCAGGATCCAAACTAACATCCAATCTAGCTGGTCCCTACTTCTATAAACCGCCCTGGCACTGCCCTGGTGCTTGGCGGTGAGAGGTACTGTCACATTCTGACATAGGTGACTGGAAGGGGGTACACGGGGGTGCACCTGCCCCCCCCAATGGGGCTGGTGCCCCCCTGGTGGCTGATACCGACACTGTCAGCAGAGTTGGTGCCCCCCCACCCTGACAGGGCCACCACCATCAGCAGCTTCTGCAGGTGCCCTCCCAGATTCAGTAGGCACCAGTCACTCGTGCCTCCTGAGCTTCCTGCACTACAAACCTTCCTGTGCTCAGCACCTTTGAATACAGCGGTAGTCCTAGTAACCAAAGCAGCAAAGGAGGGGGTTTGCTTCCATTGTTTCCATTCTGAAGTGGAATTAAATCCTTAACCTCTTTTTTTCCTCAGGGACAATCCCTCCTGTCCTTAAATTCATCTGCAGCAACTTTTCTGTATTTGTTTGCTATATCAACTCCCTGGTTTTTCTCCATGGCTTATCAGTCTTCCATTTTCCCCATTTGTTTCCTTGTATGTGTTGCTTAATGGTGGAAACCTAGGGCTCTTGTACATGTGACGGGGGTTTAGTCCTTCAGGGTTGCATTCTATGCCCCATAAATTGAAACGGTGAGTTTTTAATTGAAACAGTGGGTTTTATGTTTCTGTCACTGTATACGTAGCTGCAGGTGCATGATCCTTTATTTTTTTCAGTGGAGCCTGCCCGCCTCTCCCATGGCTGCAGGGTGAGTTAATGGCAGGCTGAGCTGCAGGGGACCCTAGTCCTTCCCTCCATAGTGGTGGCATCCTCCAGAGCTGGCTGGGCAGGCTAGAGGGCTGGGTGCTGCCCCAGCTTGGAGGTGCCCAATCCAATTCTTCTCTAAGCTCACCTGGGCTTCTAGCACCTCGTGCACCATCCCTGTCACCTTCTCCAGCTATCAGCACACCCAGCTGCCCTCCTGCCACCTCCCTGCACTGCCTCAGAGGCAAGCCAGCCCATTCCCAGGCAGCCCCAGGTGTCCTGGTGGGTGCTGGTGCCTGCTGAAGGCAGAAGCAGCAAGGGGCCTGATCATTTTTTTCAGTGGAGCCTGCCTGCCTCTCCTGTGGCTAGGGGCGAGCTGACAGATTAATGGCTGCTACGTTCCAAGTTGCAACATTGCAAACTCAACTACCTCAGGATGTGGTTTAGTTTATGATGCTGCAAACTCATTTAAAAGCCCCAAAACTTATGTACATGTAAAGTGTGAGGCCATTAAGCCACACAAAGGGAAATTTTCATCATGCGTACATGGTAACATTGTCACGTGTACAAGTGCTCCTACTTCCTAGAGTTCTGGAAAGTGCTTTTGGAAACAAATCTGTTTTCTCTGCAAAAAAAAAGAACTAAATTCTGATATCTTTGCTATACATTTCACATATTGTCTTACATATTTCAACAGAGTTCTCCCCTATCATCAGTGGTATTGATGCAAAAAAAGGCTTTACCTTACTTTTTCTGACTCCATAGGCCCCATCTACACCTTTACGCTTAAGGTATGATTAACCAGTTAATCATGCCTCAAGTGGTAACCCAGCCATGTATTCAATTTTATCATAAAAGTATGATAAAAAAGGGAAATAAGCTACAAGGCTGTACCACAATATATGTAATAACTTTGTAGTTGCTTCCTATTGTGCCATTAACTGAACGCATGGCCAGGGGCCCCTGTGGCTGGGAGCCCCATCAGCTGATCATAGCTCACATGTTGGGGGGAATCCAGGGCGGCAAGCCTAGGTCAACTGATGGGGCTTCCAGCTGTGGGAGCACATAGTGTGACCCCATGGCTGGAAGGCCCAGCAGCCGACCTGGGTTCCCAGCCAGGGGAACTTGCTTCTTGCTGATGGAGGGATCAGGCTCCCCCTGCACTGGCAATACGTCATGATAGGATCTACTGAGTGATCCCACACCTGCTACCATGTGCGTGTGGCAGGGCAGGATGAGCGATTGTATAGATTACACATAAGCTCTAAAAATGCATGCTTAGAGAGGCCACATAATGCACAAAGACAACCATGGCCAGCTGTCATTACAGGTCAACATTTTTGGATGGTGGATATCAGCACACATCCATTGACTTCAGTGGAACTTGGCCTATTTTTGCTAAGGATGTGGCAAGTTATATGTCATTATGTTCAATGATCAGCTACTCCTTTAAAGCATAAGCTCTCTCCAGAGAGCTGGGGTTTATATTAATGAAACACAAATCTACGTCACAGTGGTACAGGGCAAAACCCAGGGATCTGCAAGTTATACATATGAAATTTAAATGATCTACCTGTTTCCTTCTGTAATAAGAGGCTTCTCAGGGTGGGTTGTGGATATCAATGGCATTGCAATATCAGGGGAAGCTTCACTCCACCCTTCATGCAGCAGAGGAGCACTTTCTTCCTCTTCTCCTTCATGACCCTTTTTTTTACTCCCCGCTCCTAGCGATCCTCCATCAGTGACATTCCCAAAGTTACCTAGGAGACAAAACAAGGGTACAAAGTCAGAGGACAGCTGGTGAAATGAAGTTATACAGGTGCTAAAACTGTATGTAAGTGTCCCTGCACTTCAAAATGGCAGCAGGGGTGCTTGAACTAAAGCATATTTAACAACAAGAAGGATCTGTTCTTTGCCTTTGTCCAGCAGTCCTATGGTGGCATGAAATGACCCAGCCAAGGTCAAGGCAGGCAAGAGCCAGGATCTAGCCTCTGTCACAGCCACTTCTCCCTGCTGCTTGGCCACAGTCTATGTGGTGCTCGGTGGCACTGAGCACCACCAAAACCTCCTGCCACCAAATGCTGCCAAAGCCCTCTTGCTTCAACCAGATCCGATGGCTCCAATGGTCAAAGACCATAGGTTGCTAGCCCCATCTTAATCTATTAAAAGAAAAAGAACTGATATAGCAACGTCTCTGTGTGTTCAGTTCCTATTCCTTTCTTCCTGGTTTTATGTAAAAGCTGCCCTCCTTGCAGGCTCCTCCTTGCTCTTCCTCCTTGCTTCCAGTTCCCTTTACTGGCTCAAGGGGTTTTTCTTGTGATAAAGAATTTGAAGCACCAAGTAACCTGCCAGTTCTCTACTGATCAACAGCATGGGGTACAGTCTACTACCAAAGTCCACAGACTGCAGGTCAAGAACCCATGCACAATGGTTTATAAGTCAATACATACTATGAACTCAGTAGTCCTTTTACAGTGCTTTTACTCATGTCAGTCTATCAAATTCAGCAAAGTGTCAAGAGTGTTAAGGGAACTCAGGCCCACTGTGCTCTCAGTAGGCTTCTACATTGTTTAAGAGACCAGAAACACTAGACTCTGGTGAAGTCAAGTATTGCAGAGCATGTGCCCAACACAGTGTAGAGATGTTGGATTTCTTGAATCAGCCTGCCTACCTCTAGTGAAAAGTTTATGACATTTTAAAAATGTGGTTTTTTTTAAATGACAGGAACAAAAAATTGCTGGAGCAAAGGTGAAAAGGCCAGAGCCTGAATACAAAATACTGACCAGCAATTCCATCTGGATCTCTCAGCTCCCTCCTTCTCCTCAGCTAAGAGTTGTAGCAGTGTGGCAGCAAGTATCGGCCACATAATCTATTCAGGATCTATGCCAGCAGTTTCTATTAGCTACTTTATCTGGTGGCATTAAGATGCCAACTAGGGCTAGCTACATATTGCCATTCTGGAAGGAAAGATGAACTTTAGTGACTAGTCCACAGAGAGAATAAGGGACATTCGCTAGAGCTAAATGAATTAAGAAGCCAACTGATAGCAGATGGTATTTTTGGAATGGAAAGTACAGAGTTATAGGCCAAGCTCGTAGTATGTGCATGGGGAAGAAAGAGATGTGGGGAGGGAGATAAGGCAGGCAAGATTTATGCAGTGATTTTATTTCCTGGTTTTATCATGTGGATCCTCTTTACAAGAGCTCATCTCAGAAGTAAAAGTTAGTTCTCATTCAAGCAGATATAGTATTCTGGCTTAAGAAGGGGTCTTTAGAAATAGGAATATTGTGAAGACCAAATTTCATTTGTGGCACTCAGTTTTTCTGCTAACAGTGCAATCAGTGATACATATAGAAGTTTACATGGTGTAGTGGTTACCAGTATTAACAAGGGAGAGGTGTGAGTTAGACTGACTAGAACAAATTTTTATTAGAAATGGGCTTAAGACACAAAAGGGGATCCTGAATCTCATATCATTACAGTGAATAGATTTGGATTTAATTTCAGCCTATTATATAAATAAAGGTCATTTGCCAGATTTGGATCCAATTTCCTATAGTAGGCAAAACTGGTAGCTGTTCAGATCCAGGGTTCAGAGCCAGACTCATCTTGACAGTTCATTCTTAACATGAGCCAGCTTTTGGTTTTTATCATTCAAGTATACAAATGCACTTCTTGATAATCCTGGCTCATTCTCCGTACCAAGTCTAAGTATAGGTCAATATTACACATTGCTTTTTTTGTCTATGAGGTCCCTCCCTGCTCATTCTTCAGAATACAGACATACCCACACAACTGATCACATGGAAGGGTAACATGGGGATGATCTAGTATAGCCCTGCCATTCTGGACATGTTCCTGAGCACACAGTTTGTTAAGAGGAGCTAATTCCTCTCTAGCTCCTCTAGGCTCAGCAGCGCTGTGCTGGCTAGCACTATGGAAGAAAGAGACTTGGGGGTCATCATTGACGACAAAATGAACATGATAAGCCGTCAATGCGATGCTGTGGCTAGTAAAGCGAGCAAAATGCTGGCTTGCATTCATGGATGCTTTTCAAGCAAATCCTGGGACATCATTCTCCCATTGTACTTGGCCTTGGTGAGGCCGCAGCTGGAGTACTGCATCCAGTTTTGGGCCCCACAATTAAAAAAGGATGTGGAGAAGCTTGAGAGAGTCCAGAGAAGAGCCACGCACATGATCAGAGGTCAGAAAAACAGACCTTACAATGACAAGCTGAGAGCTATGGGGCTGTTTAGCCTGGAAAAGCGCAGGGTCAGGGGTGATCTAATGGCCACCTATAAGTTTATCAGGGGTGACCACCAGTATCTGGGGGAACGTTTGTTCACCAGAGCGTCCCAAGGGATGATGAGGTTGAATAGTCATAAACTACTGCAAGACCATTTCAGGCAGGACATAAAGAAGAATTTCTTTCCTGTCCGAGCCCCCAGGGTCTGGAACAGCCTGCCATCAGAGGTTGAACAACTTCAAGAGAACATTGGATGCTTATCTTGCTGGGATCCTATGACCCCAGCTGACTTCCTGCCCTTTGGGCAGGGGGCTGGACTCGATGATCTTCTGAGGTCCCTTCCAGCCCTGATGTCTATTAAATCTATGAAATCTATGAAAAGCAGTGACCACCTGCCGAAGCCGGCAGCAGCTTCGGTGGGGGCCAGTCTCGGGGGGGGCACATGCCCCAGCAAGCCTCCCCTATGCATCGCCTATGTCTCAGAACCACTCTAATTAAAGCACCACACACCCCACTGCCTCAGAGCATGTTTAAAAGTGCCCTAGGAGTCCTGAGGAACTGCAGTAGCTTCAGTTAAGTGATCTGCACCCTGAGTAAATATTCCTTCCAAAGTATTCCTCTCATGGAGATGCAAAGTGCTGAGACAATAAGACAGTGCATGGGTACTAAGTAGAAGGATCTGAGTATACAGGAACCAACTATAAAGGGAAGCGGCAAAGTCTCAGGATCCCTAGGTTGTCTAAAAGAAGGAATATCCAGAAATAATATAACTGTCAATACCATTACGTTCAGAAATGAATTGAAATTTCAAAGTCCTTCTCCGAAGTCAGTCCCTGAGCTCTGTGAAATGCATCTGTCAGTTATATAGTCATTATAATATGGAAAAGAGTGTTCCATACTTACCAACAGAAACCTCAAAGCTTATTGGTTTATCTCCAACCTTCCTGTCAATCATTGTAGCTTCAAAAAATGCCCCAAAGAGAAAAAATTCCTCAAGTTGCTCTCCATGGATCTATAGGGGAAGTGAGAAATAACATTTGTTCTACCTCTTAATATTATTTTAGTGCACAGGAATATCTGCTGATGGTTTCAGATTGTTCATTTATTGAAGGGCAGTTTTTCAAATCATCTTTCTAGAGCAATTCACAGACACTGTAATATGACAGCACCCATCAAATATCTCTCCCCTAAAATAAGTCATATTAAACTGAAGGTGGTAATACAATTTCTAACCCATACTATATTAAACTGTAGCATTCTAATGCATGCCTGTGCTCCCTTTGAAGGCTCCCCTGAGTGACTTCCATCTATTGCCCATGTATTAATGTATTTCAGTCAATAGGAACCTGATCCTAGGAGAGGCTGAGCACACTCCAGGCCCCAGGGAAGTCAATAGGATTTGAAGGCCCTCAGTATCTTTCCATTGTTGGTACAGAATTGGCATTTATGATATATGTGGCTATCAAAGAACTGAAACATTTGTGACGTGTGGAACTCTATATTTACGTAACTCAGAGTAGGCAGCCAAGCTATAGTATAAGGCTGATTTTGCCAAACAGAAGCCCATGTTTGATGCTGACATATACAGCAAAGCTGCAGTGGCAAATGCATGAAGTATTAAATGGATTGTTGTTAAAATGTTTAGATAAATTGTGAGAGACTGTAGTGTAAAAGAAAGACAGTAAGGAAGTATCCTGCTGCTAAAGGTATGCATCCTCAATTCAGTGACAACTTTCATATCCACAAAGAAGAATCTGGTCTGATCCGGCTCTAAAGGCTGCAGTGAAACAAAGAGAGAGCATCCAAGAGAGCACAAAATAACTGCAGGTGCTCCCTCTGCCTGAAGAAGGGTGTTTGTACCCGAAAGCTTGCAAAGAAGAATTTTTCCAGCTATTTTACTTGGTCTAATTAAAGGTATCAAATATATCCAAAGAACCTCATCTGTCAGGGAAACAAAGAAATTTAAATAAAGCCAACCAGGAGTCACTGATTAAAATATTAAGATCATGTTTACCAGCCTTCCATAAATAGAGGATATGACTGGAAAAACTTGGAGGGTAACTCTTTAGACAACACCACCTGTGGGCCTGCTGTGCATATCAAGATGCTTGCCTGATGGACACTGGAAGGAGGATACCTCCCCCCAGCAACCCACACTATGGAGAACGCTGGCTGATGCTGCTCCATGGCAGACAAGACTCATCCCGTAAGATTATGCCTATCCTTGGCAATTTCATAGATTTCATAGACATTAGGGCTGGAAGGGACCTCGGGAGATCATCGAGTCCAGCCCCCTGCCCAAAGGGCAGGAAGTCAGCTGGGGTCATAGGATCCCAGCAAGATAAGCATCCAATTTACTCTTGAAGGTGTTCAATGTAGGTGCTTGAACCACCTCCGCTGGCAGACTGTTCCAGACCTTGGGGGCTCGGACAGTAAAGAAATTCTTCCTTATGTCCAGCCTGAAACGGGCTTGCAGGAGTTTGTGACCGTTCGACCTCGTCATCCCATGGGGCGCTCTGGTGAACAAATGTTCCCCCAGATCCTGGTGGTCACCCCTGATAAACTTATAGGTGGCCATCAGATCACCCCTGAGCCTGCGCTTTTCCAGGCTAAAGAGTCCCATGGCTCTCAGCCTGTCATCGTAAGATCTGTTTTCCTGACCTCAAGATCTGTTTTCCTGACCTCAGATCTGTTTTCCTGACCTCAGATCCTGTTTTTAATCTTGTTTTTGTCAATTAGTCAATAAACTTCTCACATTGGTTGGAATGACCCAAGGGTCTGATTAATTTCTTTCTCACCCTTGCTCAAAAGTCACACACCATGCCACATTGATAGATGACAGCCCCAATCCAAAGCCCACAGAAATCAACAAGAGTCTTTTTATTTCTTTCAGTGGGCTTTGGATCAGGTGGCAAGGGAAAAGGGAGGTTCTGCACATAGTGATGGCATGATGGTTCATTAATGTTTTCTTTCACCTCTATCACCAGGAATGTAAGTAAGGGTGGGGGACCAAGGCGTCAGCCCCAGGTGGCAACTTGGGAAAGCAGGAGCTGCAAAATAGCTGCTGGCCGAGCCACTGCCAGTAGCTTGCTCGATGCACCACTGCTACCCAGGGCACAGAAATGTCCAGTTATGCCTCTGACCAGAGACTTGCACTACTGTTTTCTGAACGATGTGAAAATGAGAAGTGCAGAAACCTCAGGGAGCTCTCTGTTAAATGCCAGTAAATCAGAAAGACCAAAATATTTTTTAATTTTAATAAAACCCTATTGTGTGCATCTAAGCCCACGTTTACCATGCTGACACATGCTGTGGAGTGTTAACAGTATTTAACAAGGGTTGACAATGCAGAACTGTACAGACCTATTGGGAGACATGCTCTCCACTAGTTAATGATGCACACTTTCCTATGAGGCAGACTGGACCGATTCCTTCAGTGCACTAAACTAATTTGCAAAACAAAATTCCCTAATTTAAGATTAGTTGAGCAGGATTTAATGGCTCAGATGCTACTCTGAGTTATGTCCCATCCGACTGTCCCTGTTATCTCCACTGAAACCACACCATGTGCATGCTGCCACACTGAATATAACTTAGAGCAGAGTTGGCCATAGGGTTACCATACATCTGGGCTTTCCTGGACATGTCCTCTTTTTTGGCCTCCTGTCCTTGTCTCTGGGTGGGTTTTTAAGATGCAACCAAATGTCCACATTTTTGCTCTGCCTCTGCTTTCCTGGGTACTAGCAGCTTGGCTGCTTGGGGCTGGGAGCAGCAGGCAAGGTGATTGGCTGTCAGGCATCACGTGCTCTGTGCACAGGCAGGCCCAGGCAAGCTGCTCCTAGGCAAGAGTGTGTGTGTGTGTGTGTGCGTGCAAGTACGCATGCAGGAGCTGTGTGGGCAACAGGGCTGGGGGGCAGGGTGCTGTGGGTCAGAAGTGAGGGGCACTGGCAGGGCTGGAGGTGGCAGGGGGCTGTGGGTTGGGAGTGAGTGGCACTGGCAGGACTGGGGGCTTATGAGTGAGGGGCAGAGGCAGAGGATGGGCATATCACTGTCCCACTACACAATCATATACCCCGCCCTCCTTCCACCTTCCCTCCAGGTGTCCTCTTTTTTGATGCTGGAAATATGGTAACCCTAGAACTTGGGGCCAGTGACTCTCCGACTGAAAGCAACATGGGGCTATGAATACAAGACTCAAAGTGTATTTTAATAATAATCTACCTGCCTTTCACAAAGGAGCTAACATCTTGGCATAACTCAAGGTATCCTCATCTTGAAAGAATTGAGGGATGTGTCACTATGGGGCGCAGTGGGATGAAACAGTGAGAAACCTCATATTGAAGCTAGCCACAAGAATTAACTGGAGCTGAAGATCAGTTCTAATTTCCCTCTTCCATGTTTCTAACAACATTCAAAAGCAGTAAAGCCCTGACTCAGTATTGGTGATACATTTCTACTCCCATTTATCAAAGGAATAAATCTCAAATGCTCAATATGTTCTTGCGAGGAGACTCAGTCAGTAATGTCAGACAGGAAGGCAAGAGGATTTGCCCCTGTGAGCCCACAGACTTGATGAAAACATCACAAATTTTATGGCTTTTCTGTTTTCTTGTAATCTCCAGCATTCCCAATATCCCTTTTGCAGACCTAGAATGTAATGACTGTGTCTTCTGTAGCATGACATATAGTTACATGCCAAAAAACAAAAGAATGTTAAATATCTTGGAGTTGTGCTGGTGCATCTTTGTCATTCTGTTTTTGAGAGTTAAACTTAATTACTAGCAATAAATCCTTCTTATGGCTATTAATATTTATTGGTGCTGCAGTAGTCTATTTATCTACCTGAAGTATTTTTCTCAGCCTCATTGCATTGTGTCTCAGTGCCTTGCAATCTTTAAAGTACTCATCCTCACAACACTTCTGTTTTCCTCATAAACAGAAACAGAGGGGAAACTGAGACACAGGGAAAGTAAATAAAAGACAAACCACCCCCTGACAAAAAGGAATGTATGTGTCTAAAGGACAATTTAGGCACAGTTTAAGCACCTGAAGTCTAAAATTGCAATCCTTATTCAGCTATTGCCTAACCCAGAAGACATCTAAATCACCAGATGCCTTACTTCATGACAGAGCAACCTAGATGCCTAGAGTTGTGCCTCTGGGTACTAGATTTAATGCGCATTAACTAAAGCATGTCAATGCACATGTAGATGTGCCCAGTGAGTTGTATTACTGCTCCCAAAGAGCTAACAGTTTAAGAATACAAGAATCATGAAGGATGGAAGAAGACTGCAACAAGCAATCATCCGGACTGCTTTTCTTTGCACTTACACTGGTTTTGATGGAGCAACTACTGATTTGCAAAAATAAATTCAGAGAATCAAACTCAGTGTTTATAAATATCAGTTATTCCCACTGGATTTCCACTTAACCTAACCTGTAGTTTCCTTTTAGCATTGCAATAGAGGTGGGTATTAAGGAGAAGCAGAAGAAGTCAAAGCAGAAGAAGGTTTGGGTCAAATACAGAGAATGCCACCAAAGACAGTGGAGCTGTGTCCACTTATACTGGCAGAAAATTTGGCCAGCTTCAGAGAAGGCAGCCCTTACTTCTACATCTGCAATCTGCAAACTGTATTTTCCAGTCTGAGCCATCATTAAGAGAGAGGCTCCTAATGAAAGGAAATGAGAATAGCCTTAGGTAGAAATGTGAATGGTGCCGTGCTTTGCTACCATCCTCTATTGAATGGCACGTCTACACATCGCCGTATGGTGATGTTGCTATGGTGGCATGCTTTAGTACTTCCTTTTGGAAGTACTAAAGCATGGCACAGTACAGGCAGTGACTGTGCCATGCACTCCACGCATGGGTAGATTTTGCCACTGCATCACTGTAACAGTGTGCTATACCCGGGGAGTGCGCCACTATAGTGACATAGCCAGCAATCACATGTAGACACCTGTGATCACTACAGCACCTAGCACACTGTATGGCACTGTAGGAGTGCCATATACTATAGGGGTGGCATAGGGCAATGCAGTGGAGTCCCCTAGGGCTGTTGGGAAATGTAGTGCTTACAATGGTAGGGAAGTATGGGTGCGTCTACATGTTGCCTTATGATGACACTTTCCTTGTCATGCTGAGATAACCATTTAAGATGTTTATCACTACTTTATTCTAAATTGGGGGTGTCCTATTATGGTGCCCTAAAATTAAAATGGATATTTAAATAACACATAGCTACAAATTATTATTTTATGCATACATGCACCTGTCTGGACAATCAGTTTAAGCATTATTGGAGAATGAATATTCTATGTCAGAACAAAGCTACTCAGCATTAGACCAGGATCTATTCAATAGGAGGACTCAGGAATTCGGATGCTGACCTACTGGGTCAGATCCATGGTTCCCTCTAGCCCACTGTCATATCTCTGACAGTTGTCAGCATCAGACTCAGAGGAAAGTGCAAGAAATGACACAGTAGGCAGATATAAGACTGGATTTGTCCTCTATATGTACATCACCCTGCATATATTCTGAGTGCTAACATCACACAAATAAAAATAACGTCTACCATTGTAGTCAGGATCAATGTAGAAAAGGGGTGGCCAGCTTGATCCAAGTGGCACAGACAGCCTCTATGTGTGGCATGCGGCAGATGGGAGAGGGGACAGGCATCACAGCAGCACATAGAGCAGGGAGCAAATGGCAAAGTTTCTCAAAGACACAGGAGTCCACATTAGGGACTCAGCTGCGTGCTCAAAGCCTACTTTTCAGATACTTAGAAACAAACATCCATCAGTCTCCATATTCTATACTGACCTCTGGCGGCACGTCGAATGGCTCAACTTCCACCTCGGTTGAGTTTGTCTTATCTGAAGGAGAGGAAGATTTTCCATCCTCTGCTGCTTTGTCTGTTTTGTCTTTTCCTTTAGATGCTTTGGTGTCTTTACCTTTAGAGGGGAACTTTATGATCTTTGAAAATGTAGATTCATGAGCACCTCCAGAAAGTATCTCCACAGCAATTTCAATCAGAAGGCGGCCCCTAAAAGAGACTCCTTCCCCGAATCCTTCATTGAGCTCCTGGTAGTCATCCATTAAACTGTGATTCCTGGATGAACCATAGAGATTGATCCAAGCTGGTCCAAATGTAGGCAAGAACCCTGCAGATAAGATATATTTTACATTGCTTGCCTTACAACTTTACACATTCTGTTGACTAGAGCTCTTTCTTTGAGAGCTATAATCACTGACGACTCGATCTAATGCCATTTCTAGAGGATGCTGGAGTTTCCCCAGCAGTATATTTAGGAATCAGAGCATCTGCCACTTTTAAGCTCCTCTGAGATTTCTTCAGCAGAACAGGTGAAGTCCTAGAGCCAAGAAAACTATTGTAGCCCTTAAAATGGAGAAGCATTGGCTCCCTGTTCTGCAGATTCAGGCCATGATGGGGGAAGAGAAAAGATTCCTCCTCTTCCTCCTCAAATTGTTCTCAACTCAGACCCAGCAAACCATTATAATCCATGACTGACGTGGTTTCTATTCCAAACCCCATTACATGGGCTGGGTGCCAGGGAAAGAACTTATCCCTCAGATATCTAGCAATGGTTCATGACCTGCCCCTGAAGAGCAAGTGTCACTTTTCTACCTAGCAGTGAGAGTGCAATGGTGTACGTCCTGCATTCATTTTGCTTGAATTAGCAAATGCATGGCAATGGCAATGTGATTGCAGCATTCCCAGAGATGGTACTAACCAAAATAATATTATTTAGTAGCACTGGGCACTTTCACATGTGCTGTGGGGTTGGGAGGGCAGTGCTTTACTTAGAGCAGCTGAGACCCACTCTAATTAAAGCACCACCACGTCTCATATATCACCAGTCCTGTGCTTAAAAATGGCAGAGCAGGCACTTGAACTGAAGCTCGTTTCAGGGGTGGGGTGTTCCCTCAGAATCAACAAAAGGTCTGGGCATCATTTCACTCTTTGGATTCTTTAAATGGTATTTACCTGATGCCCAGATCTTTTATAAGTAAATTGAATCCTATGAGCCTGTAACAGTTTTTAACAACAAACATTCCTCCCCCCACCTTTATCTCCATCTTGTTCATTTGAGATTTTCTTCAGATCTATGAAGTGAGTGGCCAAAGCAACATCATTCACACTGCCTTCGTCCCACACCTGGATTTTGACTCTTCTGCACAGTGGGGGGAACATCTCTTTGAAGACGATCTGTTCATGCCACACAGGATCAGCACAGTTTTTTTGCACTGTTGTTCGGCCCTGAAATGAAAGCCCAACAGCTTCAGATCTGTTCAAACCTAGATCTGATTTGAGAGAACAAAGCTGAGTCTAACAAGTTCTGTCTGATCTACATTGATCTAAGTACAAACAGTTTTTAAACACAATTATCCAACCTAGTATATTTACTATAACTCAAAAGCATGTCTCCTTTTAGCCAGCGCTAACATAAGATGGATACAACACTGAAATAATGGGCGCAAGAAGTTTCTTATTTTCCTCTATTTATTTAAACGTTCCTGTTTTAGAATTCTTACCCACAAATAGTGCAATAATTATCCTATCTTGCATGCACCAATCTATCTGTGTGCTCAGACACTGCTATTTTCTGCCAGTGTATTTCCCATGTCATTGGACTATGTGCTAAGCACCTTTGGAAAGGCCAAAGGGTCTAGAATTTCCCTCTCCTAGGTCTGACAATGACAGCAGTGCTGTTTCAGGGCCCACACTGCAACCAAGGGTGGTAAACCCTCTTGCCTTTGGCATGCCCAGTTCACTGGAAACAGCCAGTGTGGAACCATGCAACTACAGGTCTATCTTCTCTAGCCCTAATCCCTGCATCCCAGAACCACACCACCAAACCACTCCTTTCTGTATCAGAACTGCATTAAACAGGAAACTTGAGTTGTGTGCCTACGTTCAGCCACAATGACTCTCATACATCCACAAGTAGGTCAGATATTTTGACCCATATTTTTCGGGGGGTGAAATTTTGCAAATTCAAAAAGTCGGATTTGGGTATGCAAGTTAAATGTGCGAGTGGAGTTTAGGAGTCTGAAAAAAATACTCATTTGCATTCCCGAACATGCTGATCTTGAAAAACTCTCCTAAGGCACAAAAGCATCGACAGGTTTGTTGAAAGTCTGTGAAAGATTCTACCCAAATCTGATCTTGCTAACACAACTACAACCAAGACTAACTTCAAGGCAGTCCATGAAATTGCACTTGGGTAAGACAAGAACTGGGTCCTTGGGTGTCATCTCCACTAGTGATCATCATAAATCTAATGGCACCAACAGGGCAGCTCTAGCGCAGAAAGCAACGCTGGAAGCTGCTGTACAACTAGGGCTCAGGAGAAGTAGGGTTTGACAACATAGTGATAATGGCAGTTGAGCTAGGACTACACTATTGCTTCCCTGACTGTTGTCACTGGAGCTAAGTATAGACAGTTGAAAAGCCCCAGGCTGAATCAATTCAAACTTTGCAGGTTTCTCTAAACAGCATAGACTGAACCATAAACAAGTGAATTCTTGTTCACTTTTGAAACTGGAAAGGCAACCAGATCCCTGCGGTGGTCCATACCAGCAGCCAGGAGGTTATAGAGCACACCTCCCAGCCTGCTGGCCACTGCCAAAGGCACCCGAATGCAGCCGAGCAGGGCTCATCCTTGATTGGCTGCCCAGCACATGCCCCTCAAACACTTACAGATCCCACCCAGGGGGGAACAGTCTCTCCAGCTGGGGGCTGGCCAGGTCCCCTAGCCTCAGAGGGTTCCCAACCCTGGCAGGGTCCCCTGAGCCCTGTCCCTTGTGCAGAGAGGGGATCCCCTCCCCCATTACCAGACTTAATATTAAACTTTAGACTTTAGGGTGGGGGGACCCCCTCCCCCACCAGCCTGGCACTGGACCTCCAAACAAATGCTGTCCAGCATGGGGTGGGGGAGATCAGCCCTCACTGGGGATTTACTTCCCCGGCCCAAAGCTATGTATGATTCCTCTCCCCACCTGCCCTCCTTCCAGACATCGGTTTGACTTAAATCAGTTAAGTCTGATCCAACCAGGTTTACCTTGAACCAGTTCTGGCCATTTTGAAAACAGCTTAAGTGCAATGAATTTCTGTTCTATTATAGGTTTAAACTGGTTTCTGATCACTTGAACTGGTATATGTATAACTTCTGTCCCTACCGTAGAAGATCTGCACTGGTGCAGAATTCCAGCTGTGAAATTCCCGAGTGAATCTACGGTTTTAAGATCCAGAGGATGCCACCCTCGGACTTCCTGCTTTTGGTTGAGTGCAAGGGAATTACAGTGCTGTATTAACACTTCATTCTGATTTGATTCTTTATTAATGGAATGTGTGGCAGGGCACTAGGTGTCACTTTAAGGCCATGGAGCTGGCAGCCTTTAGGCTCAGGGCTCCCTATATAAATGAGGCAGTTTGGCTGCTGGAGGAGAGGCAACAACATTGCCTGGCTGGAAGGCTGCTGAGTTTAATCTGGAGGTAAGGAAGGAACTGTAGGGGATGGTAGGAGGCTCCTGGTCCTGGGTATGACCGGAAACTACACCCTGTTGGGAGTGGGTGGCCTGGTGGGGCTCCCAGTGGCGTGGGAGCCCCCAGGAATTGCCAGGCCAGTGATCCACCTGGTGAAAGGTGGGTCGGGGCACCTTAACCCCTAGCCCTCACCTTCTGGTGAGTCACAGTACACTGGTGGTAGTTGTGGGGATGCAAGCTCCAAGGAGGGGAGTTGGAGGCCAGGTGTGGCCAAGGCTGTCTGAGCCCTGTGGGGGTTCGAGACCCCGAGGAGGAGAGTTGGGGCCAGGCACAGCTACAGCCACCTGAGCCCACCTGTGGAGGGAAGCCCGAGACACCAAGTAAAGGGGGCATTACGAGCAGTCTGGAGCCCCCAGTGTGAGGGGGGCTCAGCCAGAGGGCGAGAGAGCTGAGTCCTGACCCCAGTAAGTCCTCCAATGCTGGGAGGCAGAGTTTGGGTCAAATATAACATCTGAGCCCCAGTTGAGAGGGGGCCATGCTGAGGAGCCTCAGTTGAGAGGGGGCCAGCGCTGTGGAAACACAGCGAGAGGGGCAGTGATCAGAAGCCCCTGTGAAGGGAGAGGGGGCTCAGCCAGAGAGAGCGAGAGCTAAGTCCTGACCCCAATAAGTCCTCCAGCGTTGGGAGGCAGAGTGGGGGTCAAAGATGACACTAGTCATAGCACCATGACCTGCTGCCCAGGGGGGGAGTTAGAGTCCCTGTGAGATCCTGAGGCACCAGTCATGGTGTGAGGTACCCCAGCTCCCCACATCCGTTATGGAGGACGCAGAGAGGGGGACCCTGGGATAAGAGTATGGGTCATACATCAGGGCCTGCCAGAGCTTCCCCTGACTGGCCCAGGCAGGGGCCAGGACCAGGGGGGTCAGAAGGGCAAGGAGGCCCACCGAGAGGGACGCCCAAGAGCTAGCGGCCTGGGGTCATGACTGGCCTGGAGGTGGGCCGGGGCTAGTGTGAGCCGAAGGTCCCAGTGAGGGGACCACACCCAAAGGGGAACCGACGGCAGGGCAGTATATGGCCTGGTATGATGGTGGCAAAGTCTGCCTGAAGGGAGGAACCCAGGTGGGGTCCTACAGGAGGATTCTGGGCCCCATCATGGGGGACTGGCGCATATGAGAACATCAAGATGTCATCAGCGAGGCTTGGGCTGCAGTATAGGGGAGGAATGGAGCCACAGATAGCACCCTCTAGTAGCGGGACAGTAAATGGGCAGCCTCCTGCCTAATTACATCTATTAATTAATCAATTAAGACCAAGGTGTGGCAGATGAGAAGGCGGGCGGTTTGCCTAAGAACAGGTGGGCGGGCCACACGGAGATCAGCCCCGGTAGGCCCCCTGTTACAGACCGCTAAAGGGTTTTATTTTCTGTAGGTCTAGCTGAGGCTGAATCTACTAGTATGCCACTGGTAATCACAGCACTGATTTTTCACAGCAATTTGGGGACTGAGGAATTCTTGTTGACGGCAAAACATTGAATAAAAGTGCATCAGCTTTAAATCCTGAAGGTTACTCAGCGGAGAGAGAAGAAGGCCCAACTCTTGTGATCAATAGGATCCCATTTACCATTTGACCTGCAAACATGACCACCACGTATGGATCCACAAGGTCCTTACTGTCGCCTACGAACGCTTTGGTAACGTTGGCCATGATGCTGGAGTTCATCTTTGGGAGGCCCTCTGCTTTATAGATTCTCACATAAAATCTAGCCCAAGCTCTTTCAGATGGAAATCCTTTGGGAATCAAGAGGTTCCTACAAGGAAAAAAAAAGTCATTTCCCTAAGACTGTGAATTCAGCTGGGCAAGATTAAATTATTCCAAAAATACATTCTACAAGTGGTTAAAATATTTTTCTTTCCAGTTTAGCCTAGCAAATACCATGAACCAGAGAAGAAAAGTGGGAAGGAATTGGGAATTTGGGATGTGCATTAGTTTCTCCACCTTTAAAATGTTACTGCTTGACAAATAGTTGTCTACAAAGTGCTCCTGCTTA
Organism: Crocodylus siamensis; assembly: GCF_052110815.1. NCBI lineage: Eukaryota > Metazoa > Chordata > Crocodylia > Crocodylidae > Crocodylus > Crocodylus siamensis. Next base: position 240,853,491 of record NC_143397.1, on the reverse strand, counting down.
GAAATATTAAAACTGCTCCTAAACAATAGAATTACTGTATAGATAATGCAGTGCCCTGTTCAACTTAAGTAACTTGCAATAGCATCTTTGCTGTATATGTATGTATGAATATATTCACATGCACATACATATGATGGGAAGCTAAGGAGTATCCTGCCCCCAAACGTTTTTTTTTTTTTTTTTTTTACTTCAGACTCCTGAACTCTACTACAGTCTTGCACATTCTGCAAACAAAACGGTTCCTCATCAGAAATACGTCAAATAGCCCCCCGGTAAGGGCATTTCTGACAGGGATGATTTAGCACTTAGTAGGGTCTGGGAAGAGTAAACTCCATCAGAAGCAGGAAGCTGACTCTAACACTCTCTTTCATTTGGTAGTGGAATTAAAGAACTCCCCTCCAGCAAATCCAACAGCTAAACACCCTCAGGCATCTGCTAATCCCAGATCAGAAAGGCAAGGCATGTATGCTATCAAACAAGGAGCATGAGACATTAGGTGGATTGTCTGGGGCACTTTGGTGGTAGAAGCAAAGTAAAAGGATTGTTATAATACTTTTCAATCTGCTCTTCAGCATCGCTTATTTTCTGCGTGGCTTGTAACGTGTCTCCTTTTCCAGCAACACTGATATCACACTTCAGGTATCCCTTGGCTCCTGTTCTAATGTCAGCAGGGTCTGTGAGAAGGGCCCACTTATCACAAAACTGATGACCTGCAAAATACGTGAGCTGAATCATCATGCAGGAAATCTTTGGAGGCTCAGTTCTTGGAGATGTAGCCTACAAAAATACTTGGAGGGAAGATTAACCATTAATCATGAGAACACTGCTGACAGGGTTTGCCCTTTCATGAGAATAACATTGGAAACACTTGATTGAGAAGTATATTTACATGTGATAACAATGGTATAGGGTGACTGGAAGGCAAGGTTCCTGTAAAACAGAAAGATGATATCGATAAGCCAATGTTGTGTTCAGCCTGTGTAACTAGCAATGTGGGCTGTACACGTCTATAACATGTCTGCATGATGAAGGGAAAGAAATCTGAGCAGAAACCCATTTTCATCAGGGGCTCAGAGGAGCAGTCAGAAATGCTCAGTGGGAACTGGCTGAAATTTAAGCCTGTCCAAGGAAAAAACTAGGAAAGGCAGCTTTTTTCAATGAGAGCAGTTTGAAGAATGATTAGGGCATGAGTAGGCAAAATACGGCCCATGGGCCAGATCCAGCTCACCAACTGATTATATCTGGCCTGCAGGTGGGCAGCTGCCAACTCATGAGATCCCACCTGTGGGAAGCACATGGTGCTGAGTTGGGGATTGAGACTGTTTCCACTGTGCCAGGTGTGTGGGCAGGACGGTTTCTGTCCAGTGCCGATGTGGGAGCACCAGCTGCCGACCTGGATGGATGCTCCAGTCCCCACCCGGGAACCAGCCGACTGCACCAGGCGAGTGGTGGTGTAAGCTGCAGACAGGGCTGATAGGTTCCAGGTCAAGGAAGGGGATCAGGCCATGCTACAGGTCTGGGGGTTGAGGGAAGAGAGAGAGGTGGGGGATCTGAGCATGCTGCAGAGACACAAGCACTGCAGTTGATTCAGAAGCAAATGGGTGAACAGGTGAAGAAGTGGAAAGCATCCAGAGAAGAGGCTGAAAGGTAAATCTACCAGAGGCTTTCAGTGCCAGATGCAGGAGTTGTTATGGCCCTCTCCACACCAGACCTGGTGTCCTGTTTAAACATGGCTTCTTTCAGTAGGGTTGTAGCCGGGTTTTCCTGGTTGGCACAGACAGTCATTACCCCTTCTTGTTTGACTATGTCAAAGGAATATGTGATAGAGGGAAGCCCGTGAGGCAATTCTATAGAGTGTTTTTATACCATAGTCCAGTTAAGGGATGATGGGATTTCTGTCTGTGCATGCATCTGAGAGTGAAACAAAGGAATTGCAGTCCTTGGGCCATCTGTCTTTTCCATTTGTCTCTCTCATTTACACATATTCCTCTGTTTTCTTACAACTTCACAATACCAGTGTGTTTATTTATAGCTTTACAAAACAGCCTTAGCGATTCCCTTCCCAGGTGAACTGGGCCAGATGGTTCAGTGGCTACACTGGTTAGCCTGCCATTGAAGAGACCTTGCTGCACTGCTGTTCTGCCAGACTTCCTATGTGACTTTGCTACAGGAAGATATTTAAAGCCAAAGCCATAAAGGTTTTTAGGCCCCTAACTACCAGTGAAATCACTTGGATGTAGGCGCCTACAATCTTTCTACAGACTGAGAGGAGCTCAGACAGATAAATGTTTCCTGGTCAGAAATATATAGGTGCTATGAACATTTTTTCCAGGGTTGGTTGTTTTAGTTTCTAACTTCAAGAAGCACTGAACAGATTTAGAGGTGCTGATTCTCTCTTTGTTCTCTCTTTGTCTCTTCCTTCGGTCTTTCTTTCCTGTTTCCCTCTTCTCCTGCTTTTCAGTCTCTCTCTGCCTCTCTCCCAGACTCCTCTCTATTTCCCTCATTCTCTCCTGGGGGCACCCAGGGCTCAGCACTCACAAATGGGACCAGATTTCCGAAGAACTCCTCCCTTGAGTAATTGAAATAAGGGCCAGATGTACCCGTGGGCCTTGTATTCTGTAGCTCTCACAATAGCACTTATGGGTCAGATTTTCAAAAGTTTTGTGATATGCAATGCTCTTCCCCCCCTGCCCCTCTGCCAAAGAAAACCCAAACAAACAAACAAAAGCCACCGAGGTACTACTCTGGAGCCTAGATAAGACAAGAATTCTTCTGAAAACTTGGCCCTTCACCTGTTAGGATCATAGGAAAGAAGCATTGAAAAGGATGTCATGAGGTCATGTAGTCCAGGCCCCTGCTCAGGGCAGGATCTTCCCTAACTAAACCATCCCAGTCCAGTGTCCGTCTAACCTGCTCTTGAAAATTTCCCAGAACGGAAATTCCACCACTTCTCTAGGTAGCCTCATCCAAAGTTTGACCACCCTCATTACTCTGTGATGGTCCTAGAGAAAGACAGTCCAGGAACTGGATGAAACAAACAACTGAGAAAACCACGGATTTAAGAAAAGTGAAAGAAAACAACACATCGCCTACCTGGCTGGTTATACACTGTCCCCAGGTCCACCTTAAAGGAACCTATTAGCAAGCTCCCAATCAGCTTGTTGTGCATAACCTGTTGAAGAAATGTATGTTACAGGGTAAGATCGTTTGTCCTTACACCTTTCCCAAGGACGCAGGTAAAAAAAGCAACCACTGGGGGTCATAACTAGCCCCAGACAGACCTAACCACTTCTGAGCCAGCCTACAAACATTCCTGAAGTCACTTTAGATACATCTATTTAGAAATTGAAAAAACAGTGGAACTGTGTAGTTTCGTTCTATACTGCAGGGCATGTAAACTAGATTACATCCTCCAATATGTAAGCAGTTCTTAAGTTAAAACTGCATAGACTGGAGCAATTAAATAAGCTCTGGCCAAACATACATATTTACACCAGTATAAATTCAGTTACGTTAGTTGTTGTGCGTGATTGCTTTTAAAGCAAGAAATGCAATTCTGGCCTCACACCATGTGCTTACTTTGAAGGATGTAAAAAGATACAGTGTGACTTTGAGCATCTCAAAACTGACTACAGGAAGCAAAAGTGAAGGGATGGGGCCCAGGTGGTATTTGATCCTTCCAGTCAAGGCTAAGGATCCAGTGAATGGTAAACACATCCTAGAGCAGGGGCAGGCAAAATATGGCCCGCAGGCCACGTCTGGCCTGCCAGGCTCATTCATTGGGCCCGTGACACCCACCTACCAATTGTACCTCACCCAGCCCTGCCACCCATGAGCATAGAAGCAAGGCACCAACGTATACACACCATGCCAACCTACCCTATTGCGTCTCACTCCCACCCTCGTGGGTGGAAGGGCTTGGCCAGCAGCAGCTTCTGGGTGGGACTGCCGCTGCCACTGCTGCAGCCCTAGAGGACCTGCTTGGCTTCCCTGGTGTCCTGCTCACTCCACGCAGCAGGTAGGGAAGTGAAGGGGCCAAAGTGGGGGCGGAGCTGCAGCTGGGTAGGAGCGCAGAGCTTGGGGCTGGGGCTGGTGGCAGCAAAGAGCCCATGCCCAGGGGCTAGTGGCAGCAGAGAGCTCAGGTGGGCAGCATGTGGGTATGAGGGGGTGGGGTATGGGGACCCCCCACACTCTGCCCATTGCACACAGCCCCTGCAGGCAGTGGTGGCAGCAGCACGAAGTTGGGACACTTGGGGCAGTGGTGCCTGGCACAGGTGCTGATGCCTGGTGGTGTGTGGTTCTGGCCAGCGCTGCACATCATAGCAAGGAGTGCAGCCCCCACCAGGCTGTCTCTATCACTGGCACTCCTGGCTGTGTACATGAAGCCCCTGCACTCGCGTGCCATGGGAGGGAAGCTCCACACACTGCTGCACAGGTCCCAGAGCTCCACTGAAGTGGAGGGGAGTCCCAGCCCCTGCTTCCCTTCAGATTCCTGGGGCCTGAACAGCAGGAAGCGGTGGCAGGGAGCTGACACCAGCATGGTGTGCAAGTGTGGGAGCTGCGCATGCACAGTGGGAAGTGCTGGTGGTAGAAATGATCCAGCAGGGGCTGTACCCTTGCACACTTAGATGTGCAGGGCTGGCTGGAGCTTTACACCCTGGCCACCAGTGCCTGTGCCCAGCATGAGCCCTCAAGCACCCCTGCCTGCTGCTGCTGTGCCATGGGGGGAGTGCAGGGGGTCCCCACCTTCCCTCACACCCCACAATTGCCACACACCCACACACTGCCTCCACAATCCCCCACATATACACAACCCCGCAACATATCCTATTGACCCCCACAGCTACACCCCCTCACAAACAATCATCCCCACATACACACCCCAGCATATACACACACCCACGTGCCAGTATACACATATGCACACACACACCTCCACACACACCCCAATCACAGAACCCCACACAATATACAAGACTAAGAATTTATTTTTGAGTTATTATGCAATCACTTCTGTATACGGTATGCAAACACAAGTCATGACAAAAATATTTTTTGTAATAAAATTAAAATATGTTATAGTAGATGTTTGACTTGTATTGTATGATTTGTTTTTTTCTGGTTCTAAGATGGCACCCCCCCCCCTTGTAAAAGGAGTATTTCTGGGAGGCAAGGGGAAGCATTTCCAGTGGCAAACATCAGGGATTATGGGTGAGACTTCTGGTCCCAAGATGGCAGCCAGGGGGCAGGGCAATGATCAAAGGGTGGGGCTATCCTTGCAGCCCTTAAAAGCTCACCAAACCTCATTAAGTGGCCCTCCATCTAAAATAACTGCCCACCCTTGTCCTAGGAAGGACTGCAAATTTTATCTTGGTGGAACAGACCAAGATTACCTAACATGATCATGGCCCAGATTTAAACCTTGCATAACTCTGAGGTACTCAGAGGACACTTAGCATGGGTTAACAAGCTTTGATATGTGGATGCTCATGTTTTAAGTACCCTTAATATGGTCTAAGTGTCATATGTAACTTCACTCTATGTAACAGAAAAGCGGGGCATGCATAGATGGTGTTACCAGCAGGACTTGGACTACTTTGACCATGCGGTGGTTTTCCAGGAAGATGGACTGCTGGGAAGAAGCAGGGTCCACCTGACAAAGAGTGGAAAGTTAACCTAGGTTCACTGGGAGATGGAGACAAATGCCCAGAGGTAAGTAAAAAGCCTGGAGACCAGGATAAAAACTTAGTAAAGGAAAACAATGATGGAAACCTTAGCAATGTTCTCAGGGCAATGACAGGACTGTCATATACTTAAAATGTTTATACACTAATGTGAGAAGTGTGCAGAACAAACAAACGGGAAGAATTGGAGGTCCTAATACAATCACAAAGCTATGATGTAACTGGGATTATAGAGACATGGTGGGATAGTTCATATGATTGGAGTACAGCAGTAGATGGATACAGCTTGTTCAGGAAAGATAGGCGGGGGGAAAAGGAGGAGGTGCTGCCCTATATATAAAGGTGATATACACGTGTTCAGAGGTGCAGTATGGAATGGAAGGTAGGCATATTGAAACCTCTGAGTAAAGGTCAGGGGGAAGCAGCAGGAGGGATGTAATGGTAGGTGTCTCCTGCAGGCCTCCGAACCAAGAGTAGGGTTGATGCCTTCTTCATACAAGAGATGGAAGCTTCCAACTCACAGGACTTGGTGAATGGGGGGACTTTAATTATTGTGGCATCTGTTGGGAGGGAAACACAGCAATGCAAAAGCAGTCCATCAAGTTCCTGGAGTGTGGTGGGGATAACATGTTAATTCAGATGAGAGAGGTTAACAAGGGGGGAAACACTTCTCAACTTACTGCTCACAAACAGGGAGGAACTGGTTGAGAATGTCAAGATAGAAGGCAACTTGGGTGACAATGACCACAAAATGATAGGGTTCAAGGTCCTAAGGGGCGGAAGGAAGGAGAACACTGGAATAAGGGCACCAGACTTCAGAAAATCAAACTTAAACTCAGGGACCTGGTAAACAGTATCTCTTGGGATGCAAGTTTGAGGAGGAAAGGAGTCCAGGAGAGCTGGCTGTACTCTTTTAAGGGTGCAGGAACAAACTATCTGCACGAGGCCGAAGAATAGGATGTGTAATAGGAGATCAGCCTGCCTAGACAACAACAACTTCAAGGAGCTGAAACTTAAAAAGAAATCCTATAAAAAGTGGGAACTTGGTCATAGTCCTAGGGAAGAGCATAAGAGTATTGCCCAGGCATGCAAGGAGCAAATTAAGAAAGCATGCAGCCTTGGAGGCAAGACTTATGAGGAAAGTCTTGCCTCCAAGAACTAGCATTATTTAGCCTGCAGAAGAGAAGATTGAGGGGGGATTTGATAGCAGTCTTTAAATACCTTGAAGGGTAATTATAGAAAGAATAGAGATAGGCTTTTCCGTGTTGCTGTAGGATTTACTGCCTTCCCCTCCCCAGGCCCTTTTTTAAGTGACTATTCTCATTTACAGGATCAAGTTACACAAAAGTAATTTTGGCACCAAAGGTCACCTGGCATTTAACTGCAGCAGTAAATGCTTCTATCCGAGATCGGAGATAGTGCTTTATGCCTGAAAGCTTGGACTAGGAGCAATGGCCTAAAACTGCAGCAGGGAAAATTTAGGCTGGAGTTTCTGAGGAACCTTTTGGCTATGAGTGTTCAGACATTGGAACAAGCTACCCAAATTAGTTGTGGGATCCATGCTCAGAAACTTTCAAAAGTAGGTTCGACAGACACTTGTCTGCAATGGTTTAGTGAGCCAGGATGACCTTGTGAGATGACCTTATGAGGTCCCTTTCAGCCATACTTTCCTACGAACCTATGATATAAGTTTTGGATAAACATCTGCCACTTCGGGTGATACAAGCCAATGTAGCACCGTAGAAACTTGAGGATTTAATCCTAACCCAATTTCTCTGTTTCCCAAACTCCAAAACCAATTTAAACACACTCATATTTTTGGCATCAGTGGGTACTAGGTGTATTTTCTAAGCATCATTACACCTATTTATGTGAAACACCTGAGGTTGGAGCTTTCTTGTGAAGAGAATGGGAGTGAGAGCTACAGTTTTTATTCATTTGAAATATGCCACTGTCATAAGAAATGTTACAGTGGCTGTCTTCCCTTCCAGTTAGTCTTATTCTTTGACACAGGTTATCTATTTCAAATGGTCCTCTTTGCTTCATGGATTTACTGCCTTCCCCTCCCCAGGCCCTTTTTTAAGTGACTATTCTCATTTACAGGATCAAGTTACACAAAAGTAATTTTGGCACCAAAGGTCACCTGGCATTTAACTGCAGCAGTAAATGCTTCTATCCGAGATCGGAGATAGTGCTTTATGCCTGAAAGCTTGTCTCTCATCTCTCCCAGCTACATAGTTGATCCAATAAAAAATACCATCAAACAAATCTTGTTTTTGGCACATTTCTTGAACCCTCATGGCGACAGCAGCACTAATTGGAAACTGAGACGTTCTCTACAACATTTTAAAGTGCTTCTTCATGCTTGTAACATATGTACGTACATACTACATTGCAAACACACATTTTCCCCAAAAATCATCCCTCCAGAACTGGGGTGTTTGTCTTTAATGAGAAAGCCAGTTTTTGACGCTGGAATGGAGGAATGGAAGCATGGAAACACTGTAAAATGGCTTCTGTGCTTCTCCCACTGCCAGCCTCAAGGGTGGAGGGGGTGGAGTTCACCCTCCTGGGCCACAGCTTCAGTGTTAACCCTTTCACAACTGCTGCAGAATTAGCAGTAGCTTATCACCGAGCAGCCAACAGGTACTGCCAATTTGCTGGTGTCTGTGAGATGGTTAACACGTTAGCTTTTGCCTGAGCAGCGCCAGCTGGATTCAGCCACGCAGTCAGGATCCCCTGCAGTTAGAATTCAGCCAGAACTCTGGAAAAACTCTTCTTTCTTCCTTCTGCCTTCCCAAAACAAGGTGTATATCTTATTCTGGGGTGTGTGGTATGTGAGATAATACAGTAATCTACCACTTAGGAATCCATTGCTGGCGGAGAGGAGAAATTCCTTTAGACCCATAAAGCTTTTCCAACTGCATGAAACTACCTTTGACAAAACAATCGCGTGTATCTACTTTCTGAAGTTAGTTCATTTCAGTATTTCAAACACGGCTGTTCTGAGGTGTTGCATATTCTTTGAGAAGTTACCAGCAGCAGAGTGCTGAGCAGACTTACACTGCCGTTTCATTCCCTCCTGAATAAGAATCAATATTTGAGACTCAAGGTGGTCTTAGCACTGGGATTGCTGAAGCAATCTAAAGCTAACCAAACTAAAGCTTGGTTTTTGCATCTGAGAAACTGAGATAAACCAGAAGTTTCAGATGAGTGAACTGAGGCAGCATGGCATGAAAATTGAAAAATTGAAGGCTAAAGAAAATGGATGGCTCTGCTAATTAGCAGGTAAAATTAATCTTCAACAAATGAACAAAGTATTAGTTTGATGCCATCTTTAAGTCTCAACTCAAAGTGACATACTCTTTACCATCAACTTTCAAGAAGCCATCCAAGAAAATTCATACTACATCTTCCTCATGGGTTGTTTCAAAGTCTCTTCATACCATTACCAGTTGCCAGTTTTCTTTTTCTCTGCTTCACCTTAATACAGTATTTTCATAGATTTCATAGATTTCAAAGACTTTACAGCTGGAAGGGACCTTGGAAGATCATCGAGTCCAGCCCCCACCCAAAGGGTAGGAAGTCAGCTGGGGTCACAGGATCCCAGCAACATAAACATCCAAATTTCTCTTGAAGGCATTCAAAGTGCATGCTTGAACCACCTCTGGTGGCAGGCTGTTCCAGACCTTGGGGGCTCAGACAGTAAAGAAATTCTTCCGTATGTCCAGCCTGAAACGGTCTTGCTGGAGTTTATGACTGTTCGACCTCGTCATCCCTCGGGGCGCTCTGATGAACAAACGTTCCCCCAGATCCTGGTGGACACCCCTGATAAACTTATAGGTGGACACCAAATCACCCCTGAGCCTGCGCTTTTCCAGGCTAAAGAGCCCCATGGCTCTCAGCCTGTCGTCGTACGGTATGGTTTCCTGACCTCTGATCATGCGCGTGGCTGTTCTCTGGACTGTCTGGTAAAAAAATATTATTTTACCTTATAATATCACTGGCACTTAAAACAAAATTGATGTTCATTTTAATAATGTCTCTGAGAGGAATCTCTTTGGCCATGGACATGATCTTCCTTTAATAAGATATTGTTAAAACTTCCCATCATACTTACAGAAATGTTGATGATTTTGTCAAACAAATGCACTTGAGGTCCAACAAAGTCAAACACAAAATACTGTAGAAAAACAAAATTACAGATCAGTATTGCAATTATGTTGTCGTCAATATGCACTATCTAGATTGCTGTTTGATGACAGGGGCGACTCTAAGATACTTCCTTATGTCCCTCTGACTAGCTGTTTTAAAATATATGTTAAATTTAAGAGCTCTAAATGTAAAAGGTGGAGCAAGAAAGGAAAGGTTACACTAGGAAATCTAAAGGACTGATGTGTTTTAAGAACTATTTTTGTTAGACTTACGGTGCTTGCAAAAGTGAGTATAAGGAGGGACTTTAGATGCAGGGTGGATGATATGGATTGGACGCTAGTTTAGAAAGAATTCACTGAGCTTCTTTTTTAAAATGTTAGACAGGGAAAGGTAAACTATGAATAAGACATGGAGATTAGTATCTTTCACAGACTAGAATGGAAGGAACATGAAAAAAGAGGTTGAGAGATGCAAAATGGAGGAGGGCTTTCTAAAAGACTTCACTCACTGGAGAAGATTCAGCTGCCCTAGCTTATCTCCTGTCAATCTAATATAAGCAATCACCACTTTGCCACTATTGCAAATAGCTCAAGGTAAAAGGACATACTTCATTGTAAAATGGGGCATTTGTGCCTTCTTTGACTGTCGTTTGCTTCTTTTCATCCCCAATCTCTATGATCACCACTGGGTCAATATTTTCACCAACCAGTTGCCGGGCCTCAATGATGGTTATGGCAATCTAAAGAGCACAGGCACAACATATACACTGCAAGTCAGTCTTGGATTCAGAAATGGGGGGTTAAAAATGTGGGCATTACTTTGGACTCACCTGGTAATTCTGATGCTTTGCCTCCCCTTCATGAACTTTGTGTACCAGTTTTGCTCTGTTCAAGAAATGGAACAGAATATTATTATGCATTGCCTTCAAGAACATGGTTCTTAGTTCTTTAACGTGTTCAAGAGATTTTTTTCCCTTGAAATTACTTGTTCAGTGGCTCTTTTTGAGATTTGCTTTTTTGTTTTATATCACTGGCAATCACTTTAATGTAATTGCTGGGATATTTCATGGTGACAGCAATACTAATACTAAATCTCACTTTAGAGCAAAAGCGCTTTATCTTTTGATGGGAGGCACTGAAGATGTCAGTCTACTTTTCATCCAGTTAATTTTTCCATGGACTTTTGAGACGGAAAGGTCAGTTCTAATTACTTAACTTTAACCTTCTTCATTCACAGCCATTACATTTCCAACTATATACAATACTCCCTCAGTCAAATATGATATATGTGAAATAACTTTGCTCACATATTTTGCATAGTTGGACATTAGGTATAGGATCTACATCTCACTGCTGCCAGGGAGAGAATTTCTGTTAACTACAGTGGGAAATGGACTCAGTTTTTTCCTCCTATGATCAGCATCTCTGGACAATCCTGTTCTCCCTCACTCAGTTTCATTAGTTGCCTAAATCTGGTCCTGCTCTCCCTCAATCTTTCTCTGCACTGACTTGCCTATTCTGAAAATCTGAGCTTGTTATATTTTTTTTTACAAAAACATCTTGCTCTACAAGGTAGAAGTACAGTAGTTGGGAGGTCAGTGCTGTCAGGAGATAGAATTTGTGTCATGGAGCGGGTGACCAACAGCAATGCCATCTCCAAGACATGATGTGGAATCTTTGGAGCAATCTTTGGAAATGTTATCCTGTACCTTTTAGTCAGAGGGCCTGAGGGTGCAAAGCCACTAGAAGATGCAGCATCATGCATCAAATCTCCATCTCCTTCTTGTCCATACAGCGCCTCATGGTGAAGACTATCACTTGCCTCATGGTCACCTGATTAACAAAATAATTCAGAAAGCTGACAAGGAATGAATGTCTAAGCTCTTCATGTATGAAACATAATAGTGTTTAGAGTAAGGTTTCCAGTATGGAATATATCTTCTCAATGATCCATAGTCTGGAGTGACTTCCAGTTCAAACTCTAACGATCTGGGCCCTAGCTAACTTAGAAACCACTTTTCTCCTGCCTCCTTTGCAATTACAATCAACTGGAGCCTTTATGCTAACAACTCGCCAGTACAAACTAAAAAGACCTGGCAGTGCATCCTTTGACATCAGCCCTGAAACTCATTGTGCCCAGAACCCAAATTCCTTGCTTTTGGTGTCCCACTGAAGAGCTTTTGTGAGAAAATATTGATGGTATGAAAGGGTCAGTTCCTTGTCAGGGAAAGCTGAATTTTTTAATGACTTCAGAGGATTTTTATATAGATATATTCAGTCATATTTGAAGGGTGTCCCAAAACAGGCACTGAACATTTGACATCCAAAAAATCAGGGTCTGCTTTTAATAATACCTGCTTTAAACTTTCTGGGTTTCCATACCCTCTCTCTAAATGGGATAACACTTCTCTGCCTCACAGGAAAGTGGTGGAGCTCCAGTCAGTAAAGCCTGGTAAGGCACTCTGAGACTGTGCTGATGCAACCTAACAAGACTCAATAAATACGCACTGATGGCTAAAAAATGGTGTTTAGAAGCTTGCTTGTCAGAATTGGCTTGTAGGTAAAGTAGATGTTGCATTAGAACAATGGTCCAGAGGGAATGGCAAGGGTTAATTGATTTCTAAATGCCTGTTTGAAAGATTCCTTCAAGGCCCACTGAGTCTGAAGAAAGAAGCCACACAGATTAGGAAACTGAAGACATGAACAGTGTACCCAAATAGAGATAAGGGACTCTGCAGCATTGGCACCAGGTCACAGTACCCACTCCAGAGCCCTTGGGATTTCTGGTTTTGGTAGATGCACCAAAATAGGAGAAACCAGTAAATAGCCAAATTAGGTTGTGTGCATGTGATGGGTTTGTGAAACGGGAATACACTGACAGGACAGAACGTGGACAGTATGACAACCACAGGGAAACCAATCAACAATGCAAGAGATGAAGAGTCATCAGAGGGGAGAAAGAATACAAAGGTGGGGATTTCAGGGCAGCAAAGTGTCCCCAAGAGGGGAACGTTAGGCCACCATGGACAGAGAGCACACCACCAGCCTATCTTACCCAGTCCACTGAGAGGGGTGGGCCTCGGGCTTTGACCTCCAGGCTGCTGACATCTGATACTCAAGACAGAACCTCAGGGTGAAACTCACATACTGGCCAGACATACATTACCTCTGTAACAGCTCTAGGACTGGTAGATATAGAATTGTTTGCATTATTCTTCTGTGGTATCACTGTGTTTCAATAAAATTTGCCTTTTATTAAATGGAGAGTTTGTGACTGGGTCTGAGGGTTTGGGTCCACCCAGAACAAGGTATCTGGGTCATAAATCCAGTGTCAACAAGCACATGGGTAGGAAGTCACTTCTACTTCACAAACCCTAGAATAATTCTGACTGAAGCTAAAGGCTGCAGCTTCAGCAGCATAAATTGTATCTGGAGCAATCTTCCGTGTTTCAATTATCCATACAATATTTTTGCAATGCTTTTTCTTTAAAATCACAAATTTCTATCATCTGAGTAGATATTTTTGGTACCTTTTCCCCCAGTTGCTCTGGAGTCTTTGCTTTTCACTAATCAAGAAGAGCTATCACCCGGTGAGAAGTCCATAACAGAAATGAAAATTGTACAGAATGGAACATACTTCTTCTGTTTACTCTTTCCATTCTAGATCTTGTGAGCTCCAGTAGGAGACAAAATTCTCAAGCAAGAGATTTACGTATCTCTTGTAGTCCAGGTATTTACTAGGAAAGACATTAATAAAGCATGTGAAGATAAAAAATAATGGCAGCTATGTTGCGGAAATCATTAACACAAGAGAATCTATTAAATAGTTTCCAAGACACAGGTAGTTACGTGGAAAAGAGCAGCAGACTTCACTATTGGCAACAATATAATGCACTATAAAATCTGCAAGCAATTTGGAACATGATAAGCATTTCTGTGAAGCATAACCATGGTTATGTGGAACCTCATAACAGTTGCTGAGAAAAAAAGATTGCATCCTACTAAGTGAACCTCCTTTGATATCACAACTACTAGCAATATAACATCTTGACACATGGTTAAACGACTTCCGTTTCTGTCTAATAGTGGGCTACAGCACATATATATTTCATCTAGCTCAGGACAACATTATAGTTCATGGATTGCACAAAGCAGATAATGGCCCGTGTTCAAAAAGACCCAAGGGACTTCAAGGCATGATATCACTGCTAGGATTTATGAGATTCAATTTGTTCATCCTGCCTGAGATGCCCATTGTGGGAAAGATGTAAAAGAGCTATTGGAATAGGAAACAGAAGCATTGGAGAAAGGCACCTAGGAAAATGTAAAGGTAAGTCTGGAAAAGAGATGCAAGAGAAGGAGGAGAATAAGAAGCAGTGTGGGTCATGGATGTGCGATCCCTGTGTTAGATAAAGTTAAAACCGCACGCATATTTAGAGCTACTGAACTGTATCAGAGACTTCCAGAAACCACAAAAAGTGGTTTCACACTTTTGTCTTCGTTCCCGTGGTTTCCAACAGCACCCAAACTTCTGGCGGGAATCACAGGCCTGTCTAGAATTCCAAATTGCCTGGACTCTCCCTTACGTGCATCTAGAAGAGATAAGGCATTGCCACATCTATTGTCTTTTTAAAGAAAGAACTGGTCTATTTCTATAACATTAAGCATAACTCAGATACATTATTCTGAACTCACAGGGTCTCTGAGTGGCTTTCAATAACCCTGTCAGAGTTCATAGTTAATAGGACTAAAAGGAATTTACTGCTCATATTTTCAATTACTAAACCAATTAGTTCAAGGAACAATTCAAATGATTTCACATTGAGGGTAGGGAAAAATGATCACACCCTTGTCATCTATTCAAATCAGCTTTAATATTGATTTAGTAGGCCTTACCCAGTGCACCTTTGTTTGCTATAGTTAACCCTTTCTCGTCTTTCTTTTTCTTCTTCAGTTTTATACCAGCAAACAGCCCCTTTCTGAAAAGGAAAAAGGAAAAGAAATTAAAGGAATATCATCTTCAATTTGACATTGTTTCATTTAACCACCTATTGAAAAGAGAGCTTTAATTTCCAAGAAATGTTGTTTATATTCCAATTTTTTCCTCCTTACAAAAAGTAATGAAATCAAATGAGGAAACTTTCCTATTGTGTTTTCTTGCTTTTTTTTTTATTTTGGAATGCAAAAAGGAATTTATTTATTGATTAGAAAGAGCTTTAACCTGATTTCAAGCAGCTCAAACTGTAAAAGGTAAAAAAAAAGGAAACCCAAGCCAAACGGATCATTCTGTTGATTTCCCACACAGCGTAATTACTGAGCCTGTGATGAGGTCAAAGATAATATTTTACCAGTTTAAAAGCTCTTGGCAGATTACAGGGTTCAAGTAAAAAACCAGCTTCGCACTGAATTAAGATAAAGTTAAATGCACTTTTTAGGCAACCCAAACTACAACTCCCATGTGTCACTGTAGGAGAGTCTGAGAACTGAAATACTTCATTTAACTTGAATCAAAATGTTTAATTTGGTTTTAAGTAATATAACCACTTTCTTTAATCTTTTCTCTTTCAATTTAGGACATTTAAAACTGAAAAAAATGCCATTCCAAGCGTTACAAGTTGCCTATAAATATATTTTAAAAATATTTTCTCATTTCCAAAATGAAATGTTTCATGAAACAAGTGTTGAAACCAAATGTCTTGACATTTTTAAAAATCTCCTTACCCCTGTTTTTCCACCAAAGTTACTCACTAAATTCAACCCAAATTCATAAATACTGTTGCCCACCACAACCTCCCTCCCAGAGCGCACAGAGCAGCTCTAGGTGTGTGGGTATCATGCTGAAGTTTTTCCCTAAGGAAAACAGAGAAGCCACAAATTACAAAAAAATAATTCATAACTCCAAAAGTCACCATCAATAATAGGCAATTACATGATTCAGAGGGGATAATGAGACTGTTATCTTAATCTATCTTGAACAGCAACACTGATTTGGTCTTTCGTGATATATAAACACAACACAGTAGCAAATGAATACAGTATTTTTCACTACCTAAAAGGCACAGAATTTATGAGCTGCTATTGAAATACTAAGTTTTTTTTCTTCTGGAAAGTACATGGTCCCAATCAATTCAGGTGAACAAGCAGCCATTTACGAGGTAAAAGGAAGAGAGAGAAATCTGTGCTCTAATATCTAAACATGATTTTCCTGGAGTCTACAAGTGCAAACAGTTATGAAAAAAAAGTTACTGAAAACTGAAAAGGCTGGCTGGTATAGTTTAAATGTCCAGTATCAACCACAGCAGGAATCTCAGCAGTTTTACAATTTATTAAGAAGGAACCAGGAATGTAATATTCCTTCCATGTGAACCTAAAGGGAGCATCTACATGTGCACATTTAGTGCACATTAGCCCGAGTTAAGGTGCATTAAGGATATGCATCTACATGTCTGTGCCTTTAATGTGCCTTAAAAATGGTGAATTTAAGCTAATTGCACCTAAATTTGATACCTGCCTTGGTGTACACAGCTCAGAGGCCTGGACAGGAGTTCTGGACTATGAAGGAGCGAAACTGGGCCTGTGTGCCACCCTGGACAGCCTTTGCCTGTCCTGTCCCCTAGCAGAGCTGCTCCCTGGCCACAGGTGAGTGTTGCAAAGGGCTGCAGCTTGCTGTGTCCCTTGTCCAGCCCTGAGATTCCCCCCAGGGATGCTGCTCTGCTTTCTATGGCAGCAGGGCCAGCACCTGCTCCCTGCTGCTCCTCCCCCCCAGCTCTGTCTCTTTGCAGGCACTGTGGTGAACCACCTCTGCTGCGTGACTCCCTGTCCCTGGCCATGCCCCTGTCCAGGGTGGTGCTGGCAGCTGTCCAGGGCCAGCACGTCCGGGAGAGCTACACTGGGGCCCAGAGAGCTGGCTAGGGGAGTGCGTCCAGCACACTGTCTTCATCAAGCCCCAGCCCTGCCCACATGCCCATGCCCATCCTGTGCACTTGGGCCCCCACCTGTACCGGGGAGGAGGTGTTCAACTCCTGGTGCTCTGGGGCAGGGCCAACATCCAGAGGCAGCTCATGTGGGGCAGGCACTCGAATGCCCACATTTATGAGGCCATATCAGGTGGGATGCATGTGTGAAGCCACTCTTGGTCAGTGTGGCAATGCGTGAAGGTCAAGGTCTTGTGGGCACAGTGGGTGGCCATGACCATATTCAATCATCTGTCGGGTTGTGCCCAAAAGACCATGCCCTTCATGCAGGAGATGACCCACATTTTGGCACCCCAAGAGACAGACAACACCCCTGTGAGTGCCACCCTCAGGGCCAACCAGCCCTCACCTGCACCCTGCCCTGAAACCACTGAAGGCAGACATCGGGTCTTCAGCCTCCCACCCCACCCACCTCCCCAGCTGCTACATCCACTGGCAGGTCAGGGAGCCTTGCCCACAGCTGCCTCACCCTCAACCTAGCCCCAAACCAAGCCATGAGGAGTGGTTGGCCATGTCACTACCAGCCACCAGCTTCTCCCCTGGAGGGCCCCTGGCTAGGTGATTGCTTGCTGCACACTGCAAGCTATGGACACCAGGTGCAGCCAGACACTGTCACTGATGGGGAGTCCTATGCTGAGCCTCCAGTCCCTTCTCCTGGCCTCTTCCCACACTCCCTGCCTGCTCATGCAGAGGGCTGGACCCAATGATCCTTCGGGGTCCATTCCAGCCCTATGTTTCTACAATATGCAGCAGGGGAATGCTTGGAGAACACCAGCATCTCGGGGGGGTGGAAGGGAGGCAGCCCATGGCACCTCCATGGACAGGTCCACTGTGGAAAGTGGGGGTGGGTGCACATCCAGCCCCTAGCCCCAGTTATCTGGGAGCCCTGTATGTACCAAGCTCAGGCACCATGGGCTCTACCGTAGTGCAGCAGAGTGGCTGGCCTGAAGTGAGAGAGCAGGGATGTGGGATCTTGTGCTGCAGCAGCAGCTGCTGCTAGCAGCCTGGCCTGGCCTGGCCTGGCCTGGCCTGGGAAGGGGTGGGGGAGGCAGGCTGCCTACAGCCAGCACCCAGAAGCCCAGCAGCCCCAGGGGAGCAAGCAGAGCCAGGTGGGTTGACTGGTGGCCACCTGGGCCCAACCCTTCCCAGACAGCTTACCACGGTCCCTGGGCAGCCGTGCATTGCCAACCTCTGATCTGAGGCCGGGCAGCGCAGGACTTCTGGTGCAAAGCATGTTATCTCTGAAATGCTGCAAAGTCACACAAAAGGCTTCTGTCTCTTGCCTCTACAGGGCCAAAATCTGGACATGGGGAAGAGGCCAGAGGACCCTGTGGGAATGACACACAGCTGCCCAGATGTGCTGGCTGTGCAAGTACACCAGGGACTGGATCCTCCTGCGCTAGCAGGTGGTGGCAGTGGTGGAAAACCAGGGAATGCAGGAGTGGGCACAGAAGCAGGTTCAGGAGCTGGCTTGGTGGCAGGAAAATATCACCCATTATACCACCCAGAAGGAGGCACAGGACCACGTGCAGCAGGAGAACTGGGCCCAACTGGAGGCCCTGGGACAGCACAATATTGAGCTTCTCCAGAAGCAATTGGCCAGCCAGGCCTGCCCAGTAGAGGTCACATCCATACCCCCCACACACACCTGACCCCCAGCCCCACAGGGGCCCTGGGTCCTGGCCACCAGCCCACACAAGCTCCCACCTGGGCCTCAGGGGAGTGCCTCCACCACCTCCTGGCCACAGGATCCCCTGGTGTTCACTACAGCCTGCCAACCCACGGGGGAACTGTCCACCATTGGGGTGCTGACCACTTGCTTCTAGGCTCTGCACCCCAGGCACCCCACCCCACAGCTTCCTACTCCGGAACTCAGACAAAGACTGAGACTGTTGTATATAGTTTTCAGTATGGGGAGAGGGGTTTTTTTATTGTTGGCAGGTGGGGAGAGTGGCGGAGGGGCTCTGTGTTTTGCAGAGGAAGTGGGGAATGGCTCTGTTGCTTGATGGAGGAGGTTGGCAGGGATGCAGGTGTGGCGTGTGAGGGGAATAAAGGTTTTCACTGAAAACATGTGCATGTCCTGGAGTGGTGCTAGGGGGTGGGCAAGGGGTAGGCAGGTGTGGGCAGCAGGGCAGGCAGATGTTGGTGGGGATGGCTGGGTACATCTCTATGTCCTGGTGCTCCGGGTGGGGCTGGAGGTGGCACAGCAGGTCTTCAAAGGTGGCCCGGGTCATCTGAAATGTGTTGACCCACTAGTTGTTGTCCCATTCCTGCAGCACGACATGCAGCTACCAGTCCTGACTGGCACAGCAAGCCCAGAGGCAGCAGACTGGTGGGACAGGAGGGTGATGATGGTCCCAGTGGTGGTGTCCTGGAGCCTGTGGTCACTGTGACTGGTGGCAGCACCTGCACAGGGGCCCCAGAAGGCCATTTACAAGACATCCAGCAGGTAGCTAGAGTGGGTGGGGAAGTCAGGTGGTTCAAAGTGACTGAGTGCCAGGTACACAGAATGGCAGTGGGACAGCAGGAGAGCTGCAGCAGCCCTGAGAAGTGGGGGACCCTGTCCCTGGGTCCCCAGGGCCAGGAGCTAGTGTAGCCAGGGCTGGGAAGTGTACCTGTAGCAGGAGTAGAGCTGCATGTGCTGCCTGTGTCTGCCACGCTGCTGCTCTAACCAGGAAGCGTCTGCTCAGAGGTCACAGTGCGGAGGGTATGTTTTTAAGATGGTTTCCAAGTGCTGGCAGCTAGCGCTGGCTTCATCATGGCTACAAAGTACTTGCAGCCATATGGCCAGAGCTCTCCCTGTTGGCCACAGGGACACATGGCAGGGCTGGAGTGGCTTGGGACTAAAGTTAGTCCCAAGTCCCAGCACATGTAGACAGGGGAAACACGTAGGGGGTGGTGGTGGTGGTGGTGGTGCCTGCAGATGGTTGCCTCTTGACACCCCACCACCAACACCACCGGCAGCATCTGTGGGCAGTTGCCGACCACTGGTCAGTGCTCACCACCCCCCACCCCGTGCTGCTGACAGTGGTGGCAACATCCGTGGGAGCTCCTGCTTACCACCTCCATGCTCCCACGGCCGCCATGTCCCCCCAGCCACCAGGGACACGCATCATTCATGCATGTAGACACCTGCCAAAAATTGCTTAATGAGTATTAAATTTAAGCATGCTTAAATTCACAAGTAGATGTGCCCACAGTTAATTAAATGCTAGCATTTGAATAGTATCAGCAAAAATGTAGCTCCAGGGGGAAAAAATGGCCTAAGAATGGTAGAGATCAGAGGACTGAAGCAGGTAGCCACTAAAAAATTCAGATTAAAAACAAAACAGCCTGTCATTATTTGTTCTTGCTATTCTGGGATAGTTTAATGATTGAACTGAAGAAGCCACAACTAGAAGAACACAAGGAGGAATGATAAAGATATCTGAGAAAATCCTGCCTCCATTGAAAACAAATGGAACCCAGCTGATTTTAATGGGATGGGATTTCACTCCTTAATTTTAAATCCATCACAAACACTAGTACCAAGGAAACAAAGCTTGGACACCTGAGAACCACCAATCCCACTGGTGCTGCACTGCTGAAGTCAGTGTCTTCTAACACAAAAGACCAGTGAGCAGCCCTGTGAGAGATAAAACAGTAACTAACCACAAAGTATGGCATTACTCATGCAGACAAGTATCCAGCACAAAGCACAGCAGGCAGCAAGCAATCATTTTGCTAAACAGTGCTATCTGAATATTGAAATGTACAGAAGTGTGCCCAAGAGAATGTGTGCACACCCAGCAAAGCAGGAAATAGAGCAAAGAACAATGCTATGTAGGGTGTAGCAAAGACTTGCATGGAGGCAGTTAGAAAAGTCAAAGTCACTACAGAGCTGAGGCTGGCAACACAAATTAAAGATGACAAAAAGTATTTTTTTAGGTATTTAGGAAGTAAAAGGAGGGTGCAGGGCAGCATAGGACCCCTACTGAACAAGAAGGAGCAAATAGCGACAGACGGGAGGGATAAAGCTGAGCTCTTCAATGAGTTTTTTGCCTCACAGTTCCTGAACAATGGTCAAGATAACTCTCCTAATGGGTTTTTAGATGGGCATCATAAAGTCACTAGGCCACCAACTGTCGATGCTGACTTGGTGCAGAATTGCTTGGATGGATTGGATGTGTTTAAGTCAGCAGGCCTGGATGAGCATCCGAGAGTACTGAAGGAATGGTGTCATAGCAGAACCACTGGCATGGCTGTTTGAGCACTCATGGCACTCGGGTCAGGTCCTGGAGGACTGGAAAAGGGCCAATGTGGTCCCTATTTTCAAGAAGGGGAGGAAGGAGGATCCAAGTAATTATAAGCCAGTCAATCTTACCTCCATCCTCAAAAACGTCTTTGGAAAGATTATGAAGGATCATATTTCTTGGAGTCCAGTGGGAAAAATAACACAGCAGGGAAACCAGCATGGATTCATAGCAGGTAGATTATGTCTGACCAATCTGGTTTCATTTTATAACAGGGTCACAAAATGCTTAGATGCAGGAGTAGAGGGGGATGTCATTTTCTTGGACTTTAGCAAGGCTTTCAATATAGTATCTCATCCCATCCTCATAAATAAATTAAGAGGCTCTGACATAGATGCTTACACAGTCAGGTGGGTGGCAAATTGGCTTAGGGGTCACACCCAGAGAATGGTAGTAGACAGGTCGGTATTGACCTGGAAGGATGTGGGTAGTGGAGTCCTGCAGGGTTTGGTCCTTGGACCTGTACTCTTCAATATCTTCATCAGTGACTTGGATGTGGGTGTGAAGTATACTTTGTCCAAGTTTGCAAACGATACTAAATTGTGGGGTGAAGTGAACACTGCAGAGGGTAGGGAAGGATTACAGGCAGACCTGGAAAGGCTAGAAAAGTGGGCAGTACAAAATAGGATGCAGTTCAACAAGGACAAGTGCAGAGTACTGCACCTATGGCACAAAAATATCCAGAACACCTACTGGCTGGGGAATGACCCTCTCAGCAGCACAGAAGCAGAAAGGGATCTCGGAGTCATAGTGACTCCAAGATGAACATAAGTCGTCAGTGTGACTGTGGAGGAAACTTACCAGAGGCAGAAGAAAGGAGGCAGGATGCCGTGCTGGCAGCCAGCAGCAGTGAAAGTCAAATTGTGGTGGCGGGAGCCACCACGGACAAAGACCAAAAGGAAAACCCGGGGCGGAGCCAGAAGGAGCCAGGAATGGCTCCTGCATCTGTATGGGTGAGCTTTGTAAAAGTGTGCCAGGGCGATTGGCCAGGCGGCCACCCAGCACCAAGATAAAAGGCCTGGCAGGAAGGAAGCCAGGGAGACCGGAAGCAGTGTCCCCAACCAGCCCAGGGAGGCCAGAGAGTGCAGAGGATCCTATGAAGGAGGAGATGTGGTGGCGCCCCAGAGGGAAAACCATGGAAGGCAAGTCGGGCCAGCGAGGACCCAAGGAGTCACTTACGGGGCCAACATGGGCAGAGGCCAACAACAGCTGTGACTGGGACACTAACAGAAATGATGGACCAGAAACCCAGACACAGATGACAGACAACAGGTACCAAACCCAGGGAGGGTACGACTTAACAAGGGGTCCCGAGACCTGAGCGGAGTCAGGCACTGCGTGAACTGGGAGACACTGAAGGGCAGCAGCAGTCGCTCAGTGCAAGTACCACCTGTGGCCCACAGCTGCAGCCCCTAAGTGACTGAGAGTCAGTGAGGGCCAGAACAGCAGCCCCAATGGACAACACCACGGTTGGCGTTAGGCAGGGTGTAGGGAGGTGGAGCCTCGAGAAGCAATAGCCGTGCAGACGACCGAGGGGGAGTACCAGGGCGGACGGGACCAGACACCATCCTCCCACTAGAAAACCAAACAACATCAAAGACGTGGCAGGAGAAACCCCTGGGGTGCTGACCCAAGGCCGCTCCAAGTAGCCTGGCCGTGCAACCCAGAAGGCAATGACGAGGTTCAAAAGAAGCCCAGACGTGCGACGCTCGGCGGAGAGGCACAGAAAGCTACAGTGACAAAATCATCAGGAAAGCTAACCACACTTGATCATGCTATGCATGACAAATAGATCCAAGGAGGTGATACTTCCCCTCTGTGTGGCATTGGTCAGACCACAGTTCGAGTTCTACGTCCAGTTTTGGCTGCTGTACTTTAAGAAGAATGTGGATAATCTCAAGAGGTTCCAGAGGAGGCCACTCGTTTGGTTAGGGGCTTACAGGACAAGCCCTATGAGGACAGACTGAGACTGCAAGAGAAGGCTGAGAGGTGATCTTCTGGCCACCTACAAATTCATTAGGGGTGCACAGCAAGGGATCGGAGTACCCAGGGTACCTCTTGGGGTAACAAGAAACAATAGTCACAAACTGACAGAGAGCAGATTTAGGCTAGACATCAGGAAGAACTTCTTCACAGTGAGGGGGGCCAGAATCTGGAATGGGCTTCCAAGGGAGGTGGCGCTTTCCCCTACCCTGGGGGTCTTTAAGAGAAGGCTGCATAGGCATCTGGCTGGGGTCATCTGACCCCTGCGCTCTTTCCTGCCTAGGCAGGGGGTCAGACTCGATGATCTGTTGAGGTCCCTTCTGCCCCTAGCATCTATGAATCTCTTGTGAAATACTTTGCTAGCATCTGATGAAGTAGGTTGTTGCCTATTAAAGCTCATGACCCTCTGGACCAGTTAATCCCCAAGGTGCCACCCTGCTTGTGAAATACATGTGTGCTTTTTTGTTCAAGCTTCAGCAAGGAATAGCCAAAAAACTCAGGCACTTTTGCTTACATGTTGTAGCTGTAGCTCTAAAAATAAATACAGAGCAGTTATTCAAAAGCATACATTTAGCTCAAGGGACCCATAATCTGAGTCTTGTGAGAAAAGCTAAAAAAGGGATAATCATTTTAAGGTGGAATCCAACTGTCTTCTTTGTATACTCCAAAGAAAGTGCCAGTTGCAACTGTGCCAAAATGAAAACACAAATGAATCACATCATGCTGTCTTTGGATGAAAAGATACAAGATAGTTATACTGGTTTCAAATTATACAGCTGTAAGATGTTTCCATATCATGGTTACAATATTATATCTGTCTGCTCCTATACTGATCTCAATAAACCTAATACCACTGTAACTTTAAACCTATTCCGTTGAATGGAGCTCCACTTACACTATATTGAAGCGGACCACTGTCATCATTACATCAGGACAGCTGATTTGCTCTCAAGTGGCAAGTCTTCCCTAGTCTTCCCCACCTTTTATAACAGTTTGAAGTTCTGCTTATTCACAGCCTTTAGATGATAATTGAAGCCTGCTGCAAAGTTTATCTGGAAATGGTTTTTTTCCCCCTAGTTGAAAAATGGATTTTCAAAAACTAGGAATTTCAATAAAGTTTCACAAACAAATTCAATTTTTTTGCCAAAAATACCTGGGTTTTAGCAACCAAATACCTCAAAAGCCTAAAACTTCCTGGTGCTGAAGATGGGAAAAAATTCCAATTTTTCTAGTAAAAAAAGTGCAAATGCTCACAGGAGAATGCCATCAAAAGACTTCCTTTTGCTTTCACTGCATATGAAAATATAGTCATATGCCTGTGGCACACCTTCACCTAATGGCATGATGGGATCTGTTTCCTGACTCAGCACATGCCCCTCCTGCCATGCTATGCATACAAGGCAAGAGAGGTGATTTTGGGATCAGGGATCAGATCCCAAACATGACATTAACACTTGCCAGTGCAGGTGGAGCCCAGGATCATAATTCTGGGCTCCCCAGGCACTGTCAAGTTGAAAGCCAGCCTGGTGAACTGGTGTGGTACTGGGGCTGAGACTGACTATCAGCTTACGGCTAATCACAGCTGTGGAACCACAGCTGGAGCAAGTTTGAGACGGTGGTGTAGTCCTGGGGCTGGGACTGACAATCAGCTGATTGTGGGTCCTAGCCCGTAACCACATTCAGGCCAGTCCCAGAGCTCTACCATGCAGCTGGCATTGGGCTGCATGGTGGGGGATCTTGCCATATGCTCAATTTAAGGTATGATGAAAACCAGCCACAAATTTATTATATATTTTTTTCTAAAATCATTTTGTGGCTTATTTCCCATTTTACTCAAGCATTAATTGCCTGAATGCATGGCCAGGTTACTATTACAGGGTGTGTGTAGACAAAACAGGGGCCCTAAATTGAAGCGGTGGGTTTTAAAAAACACTGCTTCAATTTAGGGCTGATTAAACCCCTGTGTCGTGCACACACCCCGCTGACTTATCTGCCTCTCTGGCAGGGAAAGGAGGGCGAGCTGCCAGCAGGCAGAGCAGTGCCTGGGCTGCGAGGGGGGGGCGGAGCTGGTGCTTCCCTCCGCGGCACCTGCGCTCCCCCTGCCCAGGCAGCACCCACCTGCAGGCACCCGGCTTGGGCAGTCCCAGGGGGCACTGCACACATGGAGGGAAGCATCAGGCCCCTACACAACTCGGGCAGGCTCCAGGGGGCAGAAAAAAAGATCAAGCTCACCGCTTTTCTTGGGCAGAGCTGCTTTTCCGGGCTGCTGCCAGGCTGCTTGCAGGGCTTCCTGTAGCACCATGGAGCTGCACAGATCCCAGTGCTTCACATCACAGCTGTAAGGGCAGCAAGCCCGTGCTGCCTCCCAAGTCATTTAAGGCGCATTATGCCGCCAAATTTCCTACAGTAGCTGGAATTAATGCACAGTACACCGCAAAGCGTGTAAACACTGACACCATTAAAGTGGTGCAAAAGCAGTTAAAGTGTCATGCACACACACCTCTTGTTTGTCTACACACGGCCTAAAACATGATTTACTGGTCAATTGCCTCTTACTTGTAATATCTACCAGGGGGCATAGAGTCATAGAAAAATAGCTCTGGAAGAGGCCTCAAAAAGTAGTCTAATCCTCTGCTTGAGGCAGGATCATCCATGTCCAACCATCCCAGATGAAGATTTGTATAACCTATCTGAAAGACTTTTGTGGAACACAGATCCACAGCCTCCCTATAAAACTTGTCCCAGCACTTACCCATCCTCATACCTAGGAAGTTCTTCCTCCTACATAACCCAAGTCCCCCTTGTAGCAATCTAATGACTTGCTCTATGTGCTACACAGAAGTTTTTGTCTACACTTCCAGTTTCATAACATTTTATTTTGCCCTGTCAGTTACTCATACCCATCTGTTGCCATCAACTCAACGCCTGTGGGTGTTTTTGCCACCCGTGTGAATTTTTTTGAAGGATGCTAAAAAAGACAACAGCCTGTTCAGATAAAAACAGCTTCAAGCTCTGAGCATTCTTAGATGATGGTCACCAAGACCCTTGTGAAATCCAAAGCTCCCCAACAGTCTGCCTCGTTTAGGTGGCCGATAATGTTGTATCCCAGGAAAGCCCTCCCCATTTCTATTACCCTTTCCCCATTTACCAGAAGAGTTTAATTTGGGGAAGGGTAACTGACCTCCAGAAAGGAAAGAAAGGAAAACTGCATTCCACAAATGTGATTCTCAGAGGATTGTCCATTGTTAAGCATAAAATAAAAGACATGTTTTCACTCTCCAGCTGATCTTTACAGCTTGCAGGATGCTGAAACCTGGAGCCAAAGACACCACTGGAGGTATGTTGCCTTCCTCTTGTCACACTGTAGTCTTCATTCAAGAACATTAACAAGGCTTTCTACATAGTGGTGACCAGAGACCTCATGTTTGCAGGTCTAGGCAGGACTCAGATAGGGATGGCATAGCCCCTTCGGCACAGATGCACAGATTGACTACGGAGATATACAAGCATGTTCTCAGTGCACTTCCATTCTTGCCTGTTGTTATGACAACACTGCAAGTCACCAAATCTTTTTGATCAGGGTATAAGTATGACATAGAATCTGTGGAGTTGCCACTTACATGCTGTCCCATATAGGATATAACTCTCCCATGACGGCAAGCAAATATCAGATGTCTCCCTTTAACTATTCGCACCTATTATTGATCAGGTACTTCCCAGGAATAAATACCTAAATGGTACTCAAATGCTTAGCAACCACTTTACAGAAACTTCTGTCTATAAGCCAGGCACACTGTCCTGCCCAGAACTGCAAGAAACTGGGTACCCACAAAGGTTTAGAGGGAATTAAAGTGTAATTCGTTCTCACCCTTTCAGACTTGAATTGCTGCATTAGCTATGTCAAGTTGTGACTCCTGTGCCTTGCTTTTGCCATTTAAAATGTACCTTCACAGATGCCTTGATTACATATGTTCTGTGATGTTTTCCCAGAAATCAGACAATTCAAACAGAAAATTGTTAAGGAAATAGAGAAAAAAATTGCTTCAATATTCTAAGAATGGAAGGGAAAGAATGAGCCTTACTAAACGCTGAATTTACTCAGAGGTCCTTTTCCTGTCACTGAATTGTTAAACTTAGTTTCCCCTTCTCTTTAAATTTCTTGATGAGTTTATGCCAAATAAGAATTAACATGCAAAGATAGAAGCTTCTTATTAAAGAGACAGCCACATGCCACCAAGGCTGTGTTCACTTCATACACTCAGAGTACGGCATGTTGCCTTTCCAGATCTCATTAACAGACCTGTGAGTGAAAACGGGGGGATGAGAGGTGGAAGACAAAGTCATTTGATCCATCTGCAGCAAATGAAAAATGGAATCCTGTAGGCTGGCTTCAGAGACTGGCGGCTGGCAGCCTAAGACTCTGGTTTTCTTGGAGCCAAAGCTCCACAAACCCAGCGCAGCAAGTCCCTGAAAAAATGTCTCCGTGCACAGAGAACTGCCCGGATGACCAAGGGTGCCAACTTGTGGTTAGATGGCCTGTCGGAGAAGCGCTTTAACTCCTGGCACCTGTTGGGTTTGGAGGGGGGTGCTACTGCACCAGCTCTGGCCAGCAGGCAAGGGTGCTCCAAAGCCGCCCAGGCAGCTGCAAAACCATCCCTCTCCCCAGCCCCACTCTGGCCCCAGTAAAGCCAAGCCAGCAGCTGCATGCTGCCCCTGTCAAGAGGCTCTGGCAGAGGCTGGGGGAAGGGAGCCCCCTGCCTTGCAGCCCCCCCCCAGGTTGGGGTCCTGGGGAGAGATAGGCCAGTCTGTGAGGCTCCTGCCCCCGCCCCCCCCCAGCCTCTTGATAGCAGCAGCACATAGCTCCAGGCTTACAGCTGCTGGCTCAGCTTTGACACAATCAGAGCTGCGGTGGAGGGGGGGATGGAGCCCCCTTACTTTGCAGGCCTGGCCCAGTTTACCCCAAGACCCCAGCGGGGGTACCCTCCTCCACCTCCATGCACCTCCCCTGCTGCACAGGGAGCAGACTCTCTCCTCTGTGTAACAGCCCCAAGGTGGGCTGGAGCTGGGCTGGTGCTTGGTGGCGTGAGTACCAGCTCAGCCCTACAAAGGCACGTGAGATGCTGGCAGAATTGCCTGCACTTAACCCTCTCGGAGTCACCATATGGATTCTGATTTTACCCCTTCATCCCACATGCTCACTTAGGAGCCCTCAGTGAAGGCAGCACAGAAGAAGCTGCAGTGATTCAGGTATTCCTGGCTGCAGAAACAGCTCGCTGTGGCCTACAGACCTCAGGACAAAAGTTAGAGCAGCCCTAAGACTATTTTTTTTTAACCTGTGCTACGGGCTAATATGGTCAGTGCCAGAAAAGGTGAGCTACAAAGCTACCTTTCCCCATGTCTTCAGATCTTGCTCTATGTAATCTGGGGCGCGCTTGAAAATAGAGCCTGCTCTATATTGAATATAGTCTGTTGTGAAAGTAAGAGGAACAGAACCTGGGGTACAGTGAAGCATGAACTGAATGAATGCCATTTGGCGTATTATTTAATGCATATTCAGATAATCTTCCCACTTTGATTCATGTATGCAGGACTGAACTACTTCAAGTGGCTTATTTAGGTTTATTTTTCTTGAAATGTATGTGTGGTTTGTGTAGATGGCCTATCTATCCTACCAAACCTTAATCTTCCCTGGCCTATTGGCAACAATACTGAACAAGTGACATGCTGCAGGCAGCATCCTACTTCTCTTTCTGTATTGGTGGAGGACTACATTTCCTTTGGCCACAGGCAACATTGGAGAAACTTTTGGGTTGCATGTGGCCTGCAAGTTATGGATTGTGGACTGCTGATCTGTCCAGTAGGATCTAGGATCTGTCAAAACTGTGTTGTCTTATAAGAGGTCTTACTACTGCCACTATACTTGACCCTTTGGAGGGACACGGAAGTGAAAAACCCAAGGTTATGCATGTATGAGCACGGGTCCTACTGCACTTCTATGTATTTTCTGTGATTTGATGTGCTTATATGACATTTCTTTATAGTTTTACAAATTCAAGTTCTGGCTCCAGATTTCTAGAGAATGTGTTATACCAGATGCAGACATCTGTTTGTTCTCTCCTTAAAGCCCACTTCTTGTCATTTTCCATCAAGTGGGCGGCTCTAGTGAAATTCATGCTAGTGCCATAGCAAATACTAACCCTGTGTCCTACTCCAGTCCCACTTATACCCTAACCTGGGGGCTTAAGCAAATACAAAAAGTGTGTACGCCTTGGACTGGGCCTTTGTATAGGAGTAAATTTCACTGCTTGTGAATAGCGGAACTAGGGTGGAAAGTCAGGTAATCACAGCTCATAGAGTGAAGGCAGGCATCGATGGGAATAAGTCTGTAAGTTTTAAACCCAAAAGTGAAGCTTGCCACCGACCCCCTGCCATGGCAGGAAAGATTACTGGGGTCACACCTTGCTGGGGTCATTTGACCCCAGTATTCTTTCCTGCCATGGCAGGGGGTCGGACTAGATGAACTGCTCAGGTCCCTTCCAACCCCAGAAACTATGAAACCAGGAGATATTAGGAGAGGCACTTAGAAGACTGGGTCATGGTGAAGGTGGTTGAGAGCTTTCACCGGCAGGCAAGAACTTGCACTGCTGGGGGGAGAGGCAGGGAGGGAAGTGTGTTTAGTCTTTTCACCAGATGCCCTGCCTTATCAGGAGCAGTGACAGATGAGGTGGCCTTAGCCAACTTAAAAAAAGAAAAGTTACTTTAAGGTAACTTAAAGGTTTGCGTCAATTCATATTTTCCAGATCTCATTCCTACATACTGAAAATCCATGATCTGAATAGCCTTCACTCAGTTTAAAGGAATATAACATAATAAAAATGCTCCCTTTACTCTTCAGGGACATAAATGCCAAATCCAATAAGTGAGTCTGTGTTTATACATGTGTTTTCTCCTTATTTAAATGCTGATTCTTTCCACAAAACTTAACTTTCCATGGGAATTTCCAGTAGATTAAATAACTTGTTATTAGCACAGCAATCATTAAGGCACAATTAGTTTGCAACTCAATTGTCTAACATCTCAATTCTTCTCTAAAATGAAACCAGATTGGTCAGACATAATCTACCTGCTATGAATCCATGCTGCTTCTGAGCAGGTGCCTCCAGGTTTCTAAAGTTTGCTCAGTTCTCTTTGAGCTGGATATGCACTCTATTTACATGATACTATATTACAGGCTATTGTTTAAAATCAGAAGGAGAGCTATTTCTTAGCAGCCACACCGCAACATATTTGTAGAATCATAGAAAATTATGGTTGGAAGGGCCCTCAGGAGGTCATCTAGTTCAACCCCTTGCCCAAAACAGGACCATCTGCAGCTAGACCATTCTAGCCAGGGTTTTGTCAAGCTGGGCCTTAAAACCAACCAAGGATGGAGATTCTACTACCTCTCTAGATAGCCGCCTCTCTAGGTAACCAGTTCCTGTGCTTCATCACCATCCTAGTGAGAGAATGGCTCCTAATATCCAACTTAAACCTCCGTTGCTGCAACCTGAGACCATTGCTCCCATGGACTGTATTTGAATTATTAGCATCCAATCTATTGCAGCAAGACAAAGCTGTTGGTGAAATGCCATCACTGATGTCTCTCAGATCAGCCAATGTGACCCTGGTTTCAGGAATGTTTAAACATTTATGTATTTTTGAGTAGCTAAGCGGAGACTGGACTCTTGAAACCTCAGGCTTATTCACATAACCTTCCAAACCAGATTGTCATTTGTTTCCTTTGACAGGCATAAAACACACACTCTGGATAATCTATAATTTACAACCTTTTAAAAGGTGAAAAGCTCCATCAGAAACAAATTAGAACTGAAAAATATGACAGCATGGAAAATATACTGGACTAGATACTGGGTCTATCTGGGCCGCGAGATGGAGAAATGTTTCTCCTTGCCTGCTATCAGATAGATGACAGGGTTAACCAAGAATCAGAGGACAGTGAATAACATTAGCCCCTTCCCAAAAGCAGAGGCAGGTGGCCAGTAAACCTGTGTAGTGCCCAGCCCTTCATACTGTCACACAGTGTAACTACCACCATAGTCTTCTGCAGACACCAATGTGGAAATGAGATCTTTAAAATTATTCCTCTGTCCTGCAGAAAGGTAATAGCTTTTTCCCAGAGCTCCATGATCTAGATGTATTGTATCAGAAAATGGGCCAGGTTCACAACAGGGATAACTCAGTGTTGGTCTGTAATGGTTAATTTATCCCATACCAGTTTATACCAGATGAGTATCTGACACATGACATGGCAGTCCCCACATGTAATATATGGAGAGAAAAAGAGGGAGATTATACACATGGGCTCTGTACCTTCACTTCCTTGCATCTCATGCAGTCATATACACCTGTACAATGAGGATGTAACCCATTGCCATGCTGATCTGAATTCATTTTTATGCTGAACATTGCATGAGTAGACTACACAAAGTGCAAGGCAACAGGAAACATATACATATAAAACAGCAGTGGTAATTGCCACTGCTTAAACTAGTGGTAATTGCCATTGCTTAAATTAATTAAACAACATTAAGGAACTTTATGCCTCTTCAAAAGAATTTCATCAGCTGCTAAATAAAAAACAAGCCTTGGAAAAAGTCCCGTTTTTTAAACATACCTGTGGGACTGTGGCGTAGTTGCTGAGGGCTCCATCCTGTTCAGGAATGTTTTCTGTCCACTGACTGCCTTCTACATTGTAAACGTACTCCCCACTCAATATCTGTATTTAAGATTCATCTACTTCTATGTATCAAATGGGCTGACACCTTAGTCAAGTTGGTAAACACTGCACCAAAACAAAGAACTCTGGGATGGTGTAAAGATTAACTCCTTTGTAGTCTGCTGAAATATGTTTCCCCAAGTGATTTAGGAAGAAAGGGATGACACATATTATTTTCTAGTCACATTTCTCACCTAAGTGGATATTAAAAACGGCAGCTTACTGTAAAAATCATATATCATCATAGAAAATTAGGGTTGGAAGGGACCTCACAAGGTCACCTAATCCATTCCCCTGCTCAAAGCAGGACCATCCCGAACTAGATCCATCCCAGCCAAGGCTTTGTCCGGCTGGGTCTTAAAAATCTCGGAGGATGGAGCTTCCACCACCTCTCTGCGTAAGCTGTTCCAATGTTTTACTACCCTCCTAGTGAGAAACTTCTTCCTAATAGCTAACCTAAACTTCCCTTGTTGCAACTTGAGACTATTACTCCTTGTTCTGTCATGTGCCACCACTGAGAACAGTGCCACCACTGAAAACATCACTACACTAGATCGTGCCAGGTATGGGTGGCAGCTCACCTGGGCTGCTTCCCAGCCCTGGTGGATCTAGCACAGGGGATAGGGAAGCAGCCCACCTGGGCTGCCTCTCTGCCCCCTACCGGATCTTGGGCTGGGGGTGGGAAGTCAGTCCAGCTGGACTGACTTACCATCCCCAGCCTATGGTTGAAAGGTTTTGACTTTCGAAATGTTTCGACCAGCCTCATTTTGTTTCAAGGCTATTTCGATGGCCTTTGTTGTGTTCTGATTTTGCTGTTTAGACCTTGAAATTGGTCAAAACAGGGTTGAAGCAAAATGACTGGTGTAATTTCGCACAGCCCTAGTAAATTCCTCCTCTATAAGGTATATAAATGAAGTTAATTGCTATGAAAGCATGTACTTTGGGGGAATACTCCAAGACCAGTTACAATATACAGGTGAACTATTATTACAGTATTTTGACTCAAGTGGT
The DNA here is from genome assembly GCF_052110815.1 of Crocodylus siamensis. Lineage (NCBI taxonomy): Eukaryota > Metazoa > Chordata > Crocodylia > Crocodylidae > Crocodylus > Crocodylus siamensis. Next base: position 240,820,617 of record NC_143397.1, on the reverse strand, counting down.
TAGTCAACAATTAGTGCCTTATGTGCCTTGCAACTTTGGCAAATTTGTTTTAATTCCTTTCAGCCATCTTTGAATTTTCCAAGTGCCTCCACTACTTGCTCCATCTTGGTTCTCCAGGAATACCAGCTCATATTTCCTCTCTTTAGAAACCAGTGAATTGCTGATTCCAGTGATAGTCCCTTTCTGACCCAGTTGGTCAGACAAAGTTTGAGGTTCTGTTTGGTTTTTATCTTTAGGGAGAGAAATCAATGAGGGAATCAGGCATCTTGTATCCTCATATAAAATGTGCAAAGTTGTGTTTTCCTGAACACAGGAAGTATGAAACAACAGAAAACAGTTTCTTTATTCACAACTCCAAGCTTCTTTCATCCAGCATTTGGCTAAAAATCTCTCTCTTTTTTTCTTAGGGCCAGACTATTAGTACTCCTCTTCTTTCAGTTTGTCTACTCTTTCTGCTGTTTCTTTCTCAAAAAACTTCATAAAAGTGATTCCTCTCTGCCTACATGTGTCTAATGTGTGCCTGTATTTGATATGTGCTTGTTAAGTTTGTGGTGGAGGCTATTAAAGCTTCCATTATTTAGTTATACAGTATAAAGGAGTTTAAGGCTTCTTAAGTGAAGGATAAATTATACCCTCCTCCTATTCCAGAGATATGTAACCTATTTCATAGTTATTATCTCTGTGACATAGCACATTGTGTAGGGTGACCATACATCCCAGACAGGCCAGGATAATCCTGGATTTTGGAGGCCAGTCCTGGCCAGCCAATGAAAATTAAAATGAGTACCCAGGTGCAGGGTGCAGGACAGGGAGGCAGGATGCAGGAGCTGTGAAATAGGAAGCCCTAGAAGACAGCAAAATTGTCCTAATAGGTTAGTGAATGCAGCCCTGTGGTAAGGATGCCACAAGTGGCATGGGCAGCCTCTGGGTGTGGCATGTGGCAGACTGGGGAGGGATCAGGGAGCAAAAGGTAGATAAGGCAGGGAGCACAGGGAAGGAAGCAGAGAGCAGAACAGCAGCTTGGGGAAGGAAAGGGGATCAGAGTAGCACTTGGGGAGAGTGTAGGGCTAACTTGTGGCAGGCCTGCCAAAAAGGTTGGTGCCTAGCATCCTAAAGGATTGAATTTGGAATTAATTTCAGGAAAGATGTGCTTTAGGACAGTTTACTCCTTTTTTGTCCTAACTATTAAGATTTGTAAATAGCTTGTCCTGGACTGACAATTCAGGAGACAAAAGGCTGCCAAGAAGAAAAGACACAGATCTAAACCCTTAAAAACTTACCTGCTCTCAGGCTGACATCTGTGGCTCAGGAGTGACTTGGCATGCAGTCACGTTGACAAGGCAGAGGCAAAAGTTTCCACGCTGCCAATCTCCCTTCTGAGCAATCCGTTTTCCACGCTTTTTGTTTTTCAAGTGCAGGAAGTTTCAAATAATATTTGAAGCAAGTTTTCAAACAGCTTCCCACTCAGCAGGAAGCTGTGACTCTCAACTCCAAGTACCTTGCTGGTTTTGGAATATCTAAAGCTAAGCTAACAACATACTGCTGTTCTGCCCTGATCAAAACTTTCTTGTGGAAAAATGAAACAGAACACCTTTTGATTTTTTAACAAAATGTATGTTTTGGGGTAAAAAAAAATCTTCTCTCTTTCATCTCTTTCTTTTTTTAAGTAAGAAAAGGTTTCAATCTACTAACGCTGAACAGCCAAATTTTTAATAAGCAAACAGAAGTACCATGTATCAGCAAAAAATTCAGCTCATTTGCACATGAAAAGAAGTCATGCACATCAGGTAGCTGCATATGGATTTAGGCAATCCTGGATGCCAGCCACACTGCCCCATATATCACTTCTCCCCCATAACTGCCTGTCTTTTTCTTCCATGCCACCCAGAAAGACCTTCCTGATCTGGTTTGCAGTGCTGCTTCCTTCACCCCTCATTTCAACCTCATGGAATGATGACCTCAGCCCTCTGTGAAGGTTAATGAAGGACTTTATCCTACAACAGCAATGCATGAAGGAAGAGCATCGTTGACTTCGATGGGACCCATCCATGTGCACCACACAGCAAAGTCATCTGTCTCATTTATTTACCTGGTAAGCAAATTGTCCATATATCTTGCAAGAAGTGTGATGTTGAGACAGAGGGATGTAAGAATTGTAAGGGCTCCAGAGTACATGTTGATCACTAGCTGGGATGTAGAAGTTGTCCCCGTTCTAACACCATACTAAGGTGCAATAGCACATATTGCAATAAATTAATGTTGGGGAAAGACCTCGTACTGCCCTTTACTGCTGATGGAAGTCTGAAGAAGAATGTTTTGCATTCAAAAGCTTGTCTAACTCATCACAATTATGCAGCTGGTCCAATAAAAGGCCTCACCCAAAGAAATCTTTGCCTCATAATTCCTGGACCATCAAGGCTAAAACATCACTGTAATGTTACCATAGCAATCAAGAAGAAATTCAATGAAGAAAAAGCTTATCTGACTGTCATGCCTGTTGACCTCAGATCCCAGCTTCCGGCAGTGATAAGCCCCATTAATAAGCCCTTCAAAACTTTTATGAGGGAACACTGAAACGCATGGCTGCTAGACACTGAAGGTCAGGAGCACACAGCTTCAAGAAGGCTAAAAAACTTACTATTACAAGATCTGTGAGTGGGTAGAAACTTTTTATGATCAAGTCAAGCTGAAAGCTGTTGTTAGGTTAAGAAATGTGCAATCAGCAAAGAGCTTGGTGGCAGTCGGGATGACATTATGTACCAACCAAGTGGAAGTGAGAAATACAGTTCTGAAGTTGGTGGCTGCAACAGTAGTAAAAAGGAAGCTGGCTTTTGCAGATTTAATGATGAGCTTAGAAAAACTGAGCACTGTGATGCTAAAGGGAAGAAAATGTACTATTAAACAAATGTTAAGCCCATTGCAGCTCCACTTCAGTGTTACTGCAGTATCAGCTGTAATGAAAGCTGAGTAAAATTCAACCAAATTTAAGCTGAAAATGTTTTCCCTTCAATATTACCTTTCTCTTCAGGGCATGCATCTCTGAAATATGCCTTGTCTTCATATGTGCTTCTAGTTGCCACATAGTGAAAATAATGAACATTTCCATCAGAATAATCCTGAATATTTTCCCTCTACAAAGATAATGCATCTTGTATGTTGGGTATATTTCAATTCCAAATAAGTAGTTAAAGCTTCACAAAAGGATTAAATGTCACGTGAAATCATCACACAGTGCACAGAATTTAAAATCTATATAAAATAAAATCTAGTGAAGTCAAGTTTTATTCAATGCTCAGAATACAATCCAGTTCATTAAACTCCTTCCATTTCTGTAAAAGAGAAAAATCCCATTCACTCTATGGTGGTAATCATGGACCCTTAAACTGTTACGTAATGCACCGTTCTGGAAAGAAATGCCAAGCAGCCTTTAACCTGGCTTAACCACTGAAACCCAGCACACGGTGCATTCACATTGTCTGCCAAGAGCGCTGTTGACTCTGACCAAGTTTTCTTTTGTGGATATAAGGCTGAACAAAATGCCCTCTGATGTTTGAAAAGGAGGTGTTCCTTGAAGCACTATGATAAGTTTAGGTGGGGGGTGAACTTAAACAACATGAGCGATTTATCAGCAAAATGGAACCGGACAGCTTACATTCGGCAAGGTTTTCTATAGTCACAATATTAGGAGAAATGATTCTGCTCAGCCTTCTAGCAGAAGACATCCCTGAGTTTGCATTCGCAGGGAATGTGGTCTAGCAGGCCCAACTGAGAAGTGGGGCTACAGGCTTTCTATTCCTGTCTTTGCTGCTGCCATGTTTAAAATAGTTATGTAACCTCCTAGTAGTCCAGGCTGTCAATAAACATAAAATATTTACCTATCTCACAAGCAAAGTGTTGAGAGCTGTAAGCCATATTTGCAAAGCTCTGAGATGAAACATGACTTCTAGTTGCGCTTCAGCACCACAAAGCCCCACTGCTGTTTGTTCCATGGAGTTTGGGGCTTGCCAATCCATAGTCCATGCAAAAAATGCCAGTCTAGCTTATTTTGTCAATGGAGCTGAGCCTTGGTACCGATCTGCTCGTGAAGATGTTTTTAAAACTTTAGAACAGTGTTAGTTCATTCTAGTGGTCAAAATTCCTGCTGATTGTAAAACCCAAGTAGCAGAAATTGTCAATGCCAAGAGCTCTATCCTCCAGAGTGATGTCAGGTGCTGGTTCTTTCATGCCTTGGTACATGATCACGGTCTTCTTGAGACTAACTGCCACCCCAAAGCTCTTGCATGGCTCAGAAAGTCTGCCCAAAAGATTTTGCAGGGAAGATTCACTGTGAGCAACCACTTCACAGACAGGAAATCTCTCAAAACCAGTTATTTCACCTTGGTTTTCACTTTAAACTTTGCAATGTTGAACAGGCTACAATCTAGTGTGGTTCAAAGATAAATGCCATTTTTGCTGTTCTTGAATGAATGAAGAGGCAGGAATGAAGAGCAGATGTTAAAAAGGACAGGAGCTAAGACACACCCTTGTTTCACTCTGTTGTTGACCTCAAAGGTGTTTGAGTCTTTGTTTTCATACACTACGGTTGCCTTCATACTTTGATGTAATGAGCAAATGATGCTCAACAGTTTAAGAGGACAACCCAGTTTCTTCAGAACAATAAAAAGGCCTATCTGTTGACTGTACCAAGGGCTTTGTCAGATCAATTAAAATTATATACAGTGGTATTCATTTTTCTCTACACTTCTCTTGCAGTTGCTTGACCAAAAATAACATATTAATGGTGGACTGTTCTGAGTAAAAAACACATTTACTTTCAGGACAGACTCTGTTACCTAGAACCTGCAGCCTACGGAGCATGCTGCGAGTGACAATTTTTCCAACAATGTTCAACAGGAAGATACCTCTATAGCTGTCACAGTTGCTTCTGTTCCCTTTGTTTTTGTGTAATTGTGCAAACTGAGCATCTCTGAAATCTTGTGGTACCACTTCCTCTTTCCAGCAGAGCAGTCTAACTTCATGAAGCTTTCAAAGTCATTAGTTGGTGGCACACGTGTAGATTTCGGCAGGCAAATAGTCGTTGGCAGATGCCTTGTTCTCAGGGATCAATGTAATGGCTTTCTGCAAGTCTTCTAATGTAGATTAATCTATCCATCATAACTTCAAACTGTGGTAATTCTTCGAGCTCTTTGTGTTTGATTTCAGTCTTACCTAGTATATATAAATTCCATAGTGTTCAATCCAACGCTCGAGTTGTTTTTGTTACTCAGTAATGACCTTTCCATTTAACTCTTTCAGCAGAGCTGTGTTTTTCTTGAGTGGACCCAGTGCTCATTAGATGCCTTTGTACAGTCCATGGCTATCACCTGCATCAGCTATTTTCTGAATATCATCACAGAGTTTCAGCCAAAAATCTTAGGCTCAACTATTAGCCTCATTTGTCATTTGTCTTCAAAACTTTCTCAGATTTTCCAGGTGTATGGTGTCAAGAGACTTCTTGGAGTTGGTTAGCACTGTCCTTTTCTTCTCAACCAGTGGTAGAAGGGTTTCAGAGTGCTCTTCAGACCAATTTGCATTTTCTTGTATTTTTTGCCAAGCGCTTTTATAGCAGCATTGTACATGTCAGTTTTTAATCTTTCCCAAGCCTTGGTTGCTGAGTTAGGTAAATTTGCTTTCACAACGTTTCATTGAATAGTCTGCATTTTTCTATGTCTTTAGTTTGGCTGATGTCTATCTGAGGGTGACTGGTAATTTTGCTATGAAGGATGTTTTTGACTTTGATTCTGATTTTGCAGCACACTACGGCATGTGTCAAAGTCTGTGCTGTGATAAGCAGGGGCGATGCATAGGGGGTGCACATGGGTGCATGCGCACCCCCTGAGTGTGGCAGTGCCCCCCCTACAAAAAGGCACTGCCAACACTGTTGGTGGCACCTGCGGGCAGTCGCCACTCACCACCCCGCCACCAACACCGCTGCCACCGTCTGTGGGCGGTCCGTGATCCCCTCTGGCCGCTGCCAACACTGCCAGCAGCATCTGCAGGTGGTCGCCGACCCCAGTCGGTACTCACCAATCCCCCACCCCCTAGCACTGACAGCACTGGTGGCATCTGCAGGAGTTCCCCTACTTACTGCTGCCGCGCTCCTGCCACCATGCTCCTGCTGCTGCCATGCCCCCACAGCCACTGCGGGCACACATCATTCATGGTGATAAGACCTCATGTGCAGGATTTCTTTTAGTTGGTTACACCGAGCCAGCATGAGAACTAATTGGCACCGGTGCCCTGGTCTTGGATGTTTCCAAAATGTCTTTCTTGTGATTTTCCCTGCAAAGTATGTGTTGGTAACACACAGATTTTAACTTGCACAAAGCTCTAACATTCACTGGACATTTTCATTCATATTACCGATTCCATTTTTGCCTAGAATGCCAGGCCAATTCTTAAAACTACATCCAACTCTTGAATTGAAGTCACCAAGAACTGTGATGAATTCTGGGAGTTTTCTCAATCTCTTCTTCAAGTTTTTGGTAGAAAACATTCTTGTCTTTGTTGCTGGCTTGAAGGGTAGGCTCATAGCCACTGAACAACATGATGAAGCCATTCTGTGTACGCACTCTGGGCATCATGAGTCAACTAGACACAGCAATGGGGCTTTCACAGAAAGATAGTAAGTCAGTTCTAATAGCAAAGCCTATTCTGTTGTTTCCCCTGCTGGTTTCCCATGCCAAAATGGGGTGTAATCATTCTCTCAGATGGAACCTGTTTCTGAGAGTTGAGTTACTGAAAATGCAGCAATGTCAATTCTGAATTTAACCAATTCATAGTTTAGTAGTGCCATTTAACACAACCCTGAGTCTGAATCGAACCCAGGGGTCAGAGTCCAAACATTCCAGCATGCAAGTTGCTTTATCATTTTGGCTAGTATAGATCACACCAAGACCTTCAATACATGTGCCTGGGCAAGAGTATGGAGGAGTGGAGGCTGCCCTAGATATACCATCCCCTCTAGACCATTGAGACAGAGTCCAAAGCCCAGACCAAGTCCAGAAGTTCAGTGCCTCAATAGTTGTAGCTTCTGCTAGAGAGCAATGGATAAAAGTTCTTGCTGACTTCCTAATGCAGAGGAGGGCAAAATGCGGCCCGCAGACTGGATGCGGCCTGCCAGACAATTCTATCCAGCCTGCAGGGCCCGTAAAAATGTAGAAAATTAATATTTATCTGCCTCTGGCTGCCTGTCATGTGGCCCTCAATGGCTTGCCAAAACTCAGTATGTGGCCCTCTGCCCAAAATAATTGCCTGCCCCTAGCCTAATGCCTCAGTGAGGATGCAGTTCTATCAGGGTGATGTCCTGTAGCCTTTTTCCAACCAAGGACTACCCATGAGGCGTGGGGGGCTAGGGTTTTGAGGCACCCTGAATTTGCCTTACTCTGGAGATTCCAATAGTGTGGTATTTTTTAGCAGCTACCCACCACAAGTGGCCCCACCGTGTTTTTGCTACTTGGGTTCAGCAGGAATCTTGACCTTCAGACGAACTAACAGAATCAGAGAAACAGCTACGAACTTCAGGCTATTACAGAAACATGCACAGAATAACATCAAACGCTCAGCTAAGGTGAAGATGCAAATCTACGAGCCTTGTATACTGCCATCCCTGCTTTATGGTTCAGAAATGTGGACTAGATATGCTAGGCACATCAAGAAACTGAACAGCTTCCACTTGAGATGCCTGCATTAGATCCTGAAAATGAAGACAGAATACCAAACAGAGAGGTACTGAAGCACGCAGAACTGACACCCTTAGAAACCACTCTCAGGAAAAGGAGGTGGTGATGAATCAGCCATATCAGGAGAATGGGAGAAGACCGTATCCCCAAGAATGGTTTGTACAGTGAGACTCAAGGTGGCTCTAGAAAGCGAGGTCACCCTCTATGGCAGTATCACAATGTGTGCAAAAATGGTATGAAGTTGTTCAACATCAACATATAAAGCTGGGAGGAGTGCACAAAATCCCATCTGATCTGGAGGGAACATCTGGCACTGGGTACGGCTCAACACGGAGCAGATTTGATTCAAAGGATGGAAGCGAAACGAGAAACAAGAAAGCAGCATGCTGTAAATGTGGACTCCAACGCAGACAACATATGGATCCATGACACTTGCAACAAGCTGTGTCACTCTCGAATTGAGCTTGTCAGCCACAAACAGATTTACCAGGCCTCTGACTGAACTTCTTACGTTTACGCCATGATCCAGAGGATTGACAGTTGCCTACTAGAACAGTGTTTACAGAGTATAAGTTCAACAGAGGACAAGTTTCATAAAAAGCATAGACCCCCTTAAATGGGCTATCTCCTCAGCAGGTATAAATAGACTTATTTCAATTTACTTCAGTGGAGCAGTGCTAGTTTGTATCATGGAAGATTCGGGCTCCAGAAATGAAAGCATCTGCAGGCAGGACAATAATTTGCATTTTGTAATCTGCAAAGGCATAAAGCTAATGAGCTGAGAGAACACAGGTAAAGAAATGTGGTGAATCAGCTTTTTTTGAAAAAACAGACCTTTAAGAAGCAGGTTTTTGGACTCCCTAAATCATGCTGCAGAGTGGACAGGGAGACACCAACACGGCAAAGCTTAGTATCTGATCATTTTACCTAAGAAACTCATGTCATATTCCTAGTAGCCCTAGTAAGTGTTTTAAGTAGAGGTCAGTTAGGTAGCTGTAGAGTCACGATGTGTTGACCATCACAGACTTTGTACATGAGGCACCTATACACGTGCCAGATGCTTGCTCTGATGCATGTTAATGATCACGGTCCAACAGCCTCAACATCTCGTGTATTCAACATCCCTGCACTTCAAAAAGGTGGCAGGGCACTTTAAGTAAAGGTCGTTGAACAGGCTTTAGCACCCCATCACTGTTTTGAAGCATAGGCTGCTAAATACACAAGATGCTGCAGGCACTTTCATTAGAGCAGCTCCCGAGAGCTGCCTTAATTAAAGTCCCCTCCTCCCCCCACCCCAGAGCATGTGTACAGACATGTAATGGATGCTCTGGGTTATGGCAGCAGCACACAATTCTTAGCGAATACTGAATTTTTTGGACGTGTCTTGAACTTCTCGATGCTTTGATGCAGAAAGTGATGAACTTAAAAAGAAAAAGTGATTGTAAAAGACAGCCTTATAAAAAAGAACTGTATTAAATTTCCCATCAAGTAGGACCTTGGCTTTATGTTCTCCCAGCAGTCATCTTTTCATCCCTCTTTTTCAACCTATTTTACCAGTAATTAATGGTTTAATAATAGAAAGAAATTGTGCTGCGCATAAAAGACTGGACTGCATGTTAGGAGCCTGTATTATAATTGTGGCTCTGCCACTGACTTGCTGCGGGATCTTGAGCAAGTCACTTATTTTCTCTGTGCCTCAGTTTTCTCTCTTACCTTTTATCTATTTAGACTGTGAGCACCTTGGGTCCAGGCTTCCCTTGCTTTGTGTCTGTACAGAACCTAGCACAGAGCACCCCTAGCCTCTGTTACTTACTATAATTTTACTTGGACAGTTGATGGGACATTATGCATTTGTACTGCAGTAACATATTGGAGCCCCAGCCACAGACCAGGGCCCTGTTGCATTAGCTGCTACAGGGAACAAAAAGCCAATATTTGCACTAGGTGATACACAGAACAAAAGGCCAACACTTGCCATTAGAAGCTAACAATCCCAGTATAAGACAAGAGATGCTAAGTGGATACAGATAGACTGAAGAATCCAAGAAAATAACAGTGAGACAATACAGATCTAAAGTCTGTGGTGTGAGTTCATGTTGTCTATCTGGGCTGATATATTCGTTTCTTATCAGCAATATTGCACGTATGGCTAATTGCAGTTTTGTCTTTCTTGGATGTGCGCAAATGGGAAAGGGTATAGGGGCCCCTTCTGGCCATAGCCCACAGGTATTATGTGGTCCCCAGTACTGACATGTAAAACTTGGTGAGGAGGGACAGCTAGTGTGGACTCTAGCTGAGACTGACAAAAGAAGTGTGCTGTTACTGCAAGATGAGTGTGCATTAGCTATCCGGCTATGAACATGAGTGGCGGGCATGTACCTTCATCTGGGAAGCTAACCCATATCACCCACAGGAAGCAGCACAATGCCTAGCTATCTCCTGCTAACTGTCCCATGGGCCTTATCTCCACTTAAGATGCTATACACAGAGCTATTCCAGACACATCTTGTGCACCAGGAAGGCTGGACTATGTAGAACAACTGTTTAGCTTTAGGGGAAGGATGCACAAGTTTAGGAGGATGGGACGTCCAATCTTGTGGTCATGGCACTGGATGGACACCAAGTGCAGAGGAGCTGGGTTTTCTTTTCATCTCTGCTGCTGGCACACTGTGCAACCTTGGGCATGCCTCTAGATCCAAATGGACTATTACAGCAAACTGGGACAGCTGAACTCAACCGTGCTCCAGCCACTCCCTTCCTCAGCTCCCAACGAGCTTGCTCCCAATAAGCCCTTGCTCCCAATGAGCTCCCAACGAGCCCTCTGTGCTGTGATAGGAAGTGGTGTAGAGGCAGCATAGCCAGATATAACCTATCTAGGGCTTTAATTCAGAAAAGTCCCCAGGGAACTTGATCCACTGAGTTTCCCTATTCCCTACCTTGCCAGGCTAGGGCAAAGAGAGAGAGAGGGGGGTCTGATGGATCTTCAAAATACTCTGCAGCCCCTTCGTCAAAGTCCCCATTGGCACACTCCTTTTTCTTTAGATCCTCCTGTAGCCTCATATAGCATTGATCAGATAGTTATGCTGAAATAAGCCCATTTTTCATAGTCGGTAACAGCAGTGACTACTGCCTGGGTAAAGTGAACAATATACACATCCAGATGGAGAAATGTGAATTCACTTGTGTTTGACCAGGGCAGTGAGGCTGCTGGGGTAAAAGCCCAAAATAACAGCACTAGCAAACAAAACACAAACAGCTGGCAGGTTCTCTGCAAGTTCTCCAGTAAAGATGCATGATGTGGGGAGGAAGGTCTATTAAACAAGGCACTACACAGATGCTTCTGTTTTATGAGTATGTTGTTTGCACAGGAATGCCACCGATGGATATCCAGAGGGCAAACCCTGGCACTAATGGGTACCTTATGGCACTAAAGCAAAAACAAACAGGAACCGCCTGGCACTTTAGCTTTGTCTCAGCACTTAATTTGCTGTGAGATTCTCTGTCAAGTGGGCATGACATAAAAGCTGTTCAGGAAGTTAGCTGGTTGCTTTCCAATTCCAGCCTGAGCCTGGGCAGGAAATAGCTCTGTCTCTGAGACACTGTTTTCTTTTTACATCAGCTACAGAAAGATAAACCGCCCCCATTTCTGCTGCATTCATCACTCTCTCACAGGTGTCTGCAAGAAGCTGAGATGCAGCTTCAAGTATGCATGTACCGGTGTAGATCAGCAACAGCAGAGGAGGACAATTATAGATCAGGCCCCCAGTTCTTCCAGAGTCCAGATCATATGCTGTGTGCTAACCCTGCAGCCTGAAAACTGGGATAAGAAACAGCTACTATGCGGTACTACATACATCATGAATACAGTCCTGAACCAGCACTCTTAATGGGGCTGGTGATAGTTTATAGCCAATATACAGAACTGCCATCCAGGCTTTCTTGAAGCATAAATTATTCAATTGCATTTCATCCAGGTGAGGCCTGAGATATTAGATCTTAAAAAGTATGCCTTTCTGATTATCTCCTTTCTCTCCACAAATTCTACATTGGATTTTGCTATAATTTTAAGAGGCTATCCTGAGAGCTGGTACAGCTTTATATTACCTGAAAGCTAGGCTTGTAGCTGTAGCTTTCATTTCATATAGAGCATTACTATCTAAACCTAGCATTTCATGAACTAGTGGGTACCAACACCTGGTCAGAGGTAAAGTAGCAAGAAAACCGCAATGGTAACCAGAGTGGTATGATTTTAAACAGATAACCTGGAGCCAGGTATGGGCCAGAAAACTCTTCCAATTCCTGGTCCTGAAGTAGCCATCTGATATTTATCAGTCATCTGATAAATAATAGTGCCACAGGACCCTGTTGTTGGCCTAGTGCTGTTTAACATTTCCATTAATGACCTGGATGCAGTAATAACAAACTTTCTAATCAAGTGTGCAGATGACAAAGCCCTGTGAGGGCTTGAGAACCCTTTGGAAAATAGAATCAGAATTCAAAAGGATTTTGGCAAATTGGAGAATTGGGCTAGAGATAACAAAATGAACAAAGACATGCAAAGTATGAGATTTGGGGAAGTAAACCTAGTGCACAAATGCAGAAGGAGAGAGAGCTGGCTAGGCAGTGGCATATCTGAGAAGGATCTGGGGGTCTTGGTGGATCAACATGAGCCAAAAATGTGATGCAGACATGAAAAAAGCAAATGCTGGACTGCATTAACAGAAGTATTGTATGCAAAACACAAGAGGTGATAGTACCACTCAACACAGTGCTGACTAGGCCTCAGCAGGAGTACTGTATGCAGTTCTGGGCTCTGCATTTTCAGAAGGGTGTGGAGAAACAGGAGGTGATCCAGAAGCAGGTAACAAAGATGAAAAAAAGGATTGAAGTACAAGCCACGTGAGGAAAAGTTGGGAGAAATAGGTATATTTACTTTGAAGAAAAGAAGATTAATGGGAGACAGTATAGCAGTCTTTCAGATGTTTGAAAACTGCTAAAAGAAGAGGGAAGAAAGACTGTTCTTGCCGCAGAGGGCAAGACAAAAAGTAATGGGATTTAAACTGCAGCAAAGTAAATTTAGACTACATCTATGGAAAAAGTGTCCTAACTTAATAAGAGCAATAGGACAATAGAACAAGCTGCCTCTTTCACTGGCAGTTTTCAAGAAGAAACTGGATAGGCATCTCTCTGTGATGGTTTTGAAGCAAGTATATTCGACTGTAAAGTCACCACAGAAACTACTGTTCTCAACAGGCTGCTGGGGAAAGGGGAAGGAAGTGGAGGGGGAGCCAGGTTTGAAGAGAGAGAAACAGCAGCTGGTGAGATGCATGCTGAGACCCAGGATCTGCAGCAGGGCTGACTGCAAGGCACAGCAGCACGGCTCAGAGTGGGAGCCTGGGTATCAGTGCCAAAGCAAGTAAGTTTGGTGCCTGGGACAACACCTACAGCAGCAGCCTGCTTAGCCCCTCGCACAGATCCCTGGGCCACATGCCCCCCCATGCTTGCCTGGGGGTGGTGTGGGGCTTGCAGCAGCAAGGAGCTTCCCAGCCCCGCTCTGCCCTGCCATGCCAGGACCCACCCGCTGGGCTGTGAAGACCCAAGCGTAGGGCAGCATGGCAGGGAGCCCGAGCCTGCAGCAGGAAGCCTGCATCTGCCCTTGCCTCTGCCCCGAGTACAGATGTGGGGAGCATGGGTTCCCCTACCCCCTGGAAGTGCTCCACCCCCCCGCCCACGCCTGCAGCAGGCAGCCCACACCTGCCCACCCCATGGACTCCACTCCAGCTGCACTGCCATCACAGAGGACATTTGCTGCTACTCTGTCCTCTATTGATATGAAATCTGATGCCTTTATGCATTGGGTTTCATATCAACAGAGGACAGAGGACAACTAGACTGTCCTCTATGATGGCCACCCAAGCTGCCTGTGGGGACGCAGGAGCTGGGCTCCACACTCCACTCCGCTGCAACAGCCGCCGTCTCCTGCAAGTGGCAGCTGGACTTGGGTGCTGCTGCAGGCGGCTGCAGACCCAGGTCCTTGGCCCTATAGCCCTGGCAGCTGGGCACCCCCGCAGCAGGGCTGGAGAGATGGGGAGGGGGAGAGTGAGGGGCCTGGACCTGCATTCTTTGAGCGAAGGAGACAGGGAAAGCTCTGATTTTCCATAATAAAAAACCTAAAATCAAATACCAACATTTATAAGTATTTAGAATTTATTTTAGTATAATGATTGGGGCACTGCTAGGCTTCCAAACTGCTTTAACATTGTAAATGTATCAATAAAACATTGTGTTCAACTGAAAGCTATATATACAGTGGCATTTCATCTTAATTGTGGATTTGGGGGTTTTGATTTGAGAATTTGCAATTTTTTTTTTATCAGAGAAAATCAGGATCCCTGATCATAAGCCAATTCAATAGGGCTTGAAATAAGGCTTTTTTGTTATATTGCAGCAATTTTTATTCCATTTACTGCCAGAACCAGGAAGTACAAAGCACAAAAAGAAAAACAAAACATGGATTTGTTCCACGTTTCCCAAAACCTCTGTAGAAAGATCTGTTCTATCAAAGCAGAAGGTACCTTGAAAACACAAAGTGGCCTGAAAATTACCCAAAATAAGCATTTTTCATCACCGCGTTCTATCCTAAACAACTGCATGCCATTATTCAAAGGCATCATCTCCATGTTTCACTGCCAAAAAAAAAAAAGCTGTTCAAACAAAGTAAGCCTTTTAAAGCCACAGCCCCAAAAGAACATCACCACTATATGTCAGAAATCACCACCCAGCAAAACTTCCTTAAACCCAAGGCGCCCTGAGAGGGTGCAGCTCCGAGGTGTTTGCTCTCGTGGAGAATGAATCAGCATGTGTCAACACTGGATACAGTCGGCTGAACACACAAACACTGTTTCTCTGGTATTTATCTTCAACAGCTGTTATAGGACTGAGCTATTCCAACATGTGTCACCAGCATGGCTGAAATTCAAATCAGGGGTAATAAGCTTAAGAAAACATTGGAGATGTATTTGGGGAAGCACCATGGGTCATACAGGACAATGAGCTCAAGGACTGCCCAGATGACTCCCATGAAATGCTGTGACATCACAGGCAAATCCCATTACATGTTGAATGTCCTGAAGCAAAGATTTTTTGTTTCAGATCAACAAAACTAAACCCAATTGTTTCCATTCAACACAACCAATCTTTTCGATATTTTCATTTCGTACAATATTTTGATATTTGACTTTTCAGCCCCATTCACAATGAAAACAGATGTTGAAATATTGGACTTTTCCACAGGATGGATGGTTTTTGTGCAGCTCTGGTTATCAGTTTCAAAGAGAAAAATTCAGAATAGTTCCACTTGAGTAAAGGGTCACTGCAGTCTTTCCTCTTCTGTTTCAATAAAATGCCTCTCATTGGGGTTTTTTCATATAAGGTAAAAGCAAACCCACTTCAAATAGGATAGAATTTATTACATGAAAAGATCATTGGAGAAATGAATAATGTGTTTCCCCATACCATGAAATAATTCAGACCCTATTCATACAAATCAAGGAAGGCAGACAATATATCATTTAAGACACCTAGTTATGCAGCATCTCAAACAAGAATTTTTCCTAGACAGATTCACTTTGCCTCACACTGTAGTCCCTAATGCAGAATTGAAGGATTTATCTGTCTATAATAAATCAGAATATTGCTCCATCTAACCTGGCATCATCCCTTCAGCACTAGCCAGTACTTGTTTCTTTAGAGAAAGTGAAAAGACTTATCTGCCTCACCATTTCTTCGGTGCCATATGAACTCTTTCCAGCTCCTACTGAAGGAAAGAAAAGGTTTCAAGAACTTGAATGGCAGTTGGGCCAGGCCTTAAATGGGAACAAATTCCTTCTGTAGGGATAATTATGGACTAATGCATGACATTTATAGCTTAAAACATTTTCCAGCCAACACACACATATGCAGATATTAGCAAGGAAATTACCAAGCCCTTTAAGAAAATCAATCCATGATCTAAAACTCTATGACTTCTTACAGCAGTAAATATAACTGGCCAGTGGCCACATCTTGCATGAAGAGATGCTTCTTTTTGTCTGTCCTAAATTTAATGTTACTGAGTCACTCCTCAGCCTTCCATGAGAAGATCTGCCTTGGTCTCCTCTTCTGAGTATCTTCACATTTATTAACTCCTCTTTTACAGCTGGCAAAATCAAGAAACAGAAAAGCAAATGGGCATGGTCAGACACAGGCTTAAGGATATTAATCATGGATCCCAATTCCCACCTGCTCTGCCAAACTTATTATATTATGAGACCCAGGGAAAAGGAAGCTGCACCACTATTGTGACGCGTGGATGGATACTGATTTTCGCTATAGAAAGGATTACATGTTTTAGCACAATACATATAGCCACTCCCTTTCTGGTCTCTGGTAATCCCC
Organism: Crocodylus siamensis; assembly: GCF_052110815.1. Lineage (NCBI taxonomy): Eukaryota > Metazoa > Chordata > Crocodylia > Crocodylidae > Crocodylus > Crocodylus siamensis. The sequence goes on along the minus strand of NC_143397.1, from coordinate 240,804,460 downwards.
CAAAGTTGCAGTGATGCCCCTGGAAGAATGAAATGTTGAGCACTTGCATGCCAAGCATATGCTGTCATTACATCTGTTTGCTCTAGGCATTGCAACCAGCTCCCAGGAGTCTTTGGCTACTGGGGCATGGAAAAACACAATGAAATTCCTAATGCAATGGTTGTCAGCCAGGGTGCCGTGGCCCCCTAGGGTGACTTGAGGTCCTTTCAAGGATGCTGCTGGGTGTGACTCAGTACTAGCACTGCTAGGTGTGCAAACATGATTCACAGGATAAACCTCGAGATTTCAAACAGAAAAACATGCTGAGAGTTAAATGTTCTGCCCTGTTGTGGTCTTTCTGAGTTTTCTGCAGCAGAAGAATTACTCTATTCTTTTTTCTGTAGTCAAAAAAATGAGTGAAAACTAAGTTGGCATTTTCTTAAGTCCATTGGGGGGCGAGGGGGAGTGGGGTGCTCAATACATCAAAGGGGACCTTGAGTCTAAAAAGGTTGCAACCCTCTGCCCTAAAGTTTTCATTCCCCAGCCTACTTCGTAGGAGAGAAATACTTTTGCTAACCACTTTGTCTACACTATGGTTTGCTGATAGTCCTGGCTAAAACCTCTGTCAGCAGAGCAATGAAGTTGTGGAATTGTTTAGCTTGTATATCAGATATCCTGAGCTATGGGGAAGCAGGGTAATTTGGAGAATAAGTCCACTACAAGAAGACTGAGCTACAATGGGAGATTTGCTCAAAGGCTGTTTCTGTAGCCCTTGCCTGCACTGGATAGATTTTACTTGCCTCCAACATACAATTTACTATCTCAGACTCCCAATAGCCAGTTCCCAAAAGACAGGCTTCCATGTCACAGCAAAACACCCACAACTGGCACCCTTTTGGCAGTCTCAGGCTCAAAAAAGAATGAGCCAGGGAGAGGAAACAGTATCTAGAGCCCTCCAAGTTAGGACTTAGGCACACAGATAAAAAAGAGATCTTTGTCACTGCCTGCTCATTTCCTGCGATCAAGAGCTCCCGTCTCCACGGCTGCCACTCCGACCATTGCAGGCTGCCAAAACAAAAGAAACAAGCAATCCCGAGCAAACCCAGTGAAAAGATCGCACGGTTCAAAAAGGCTGGCACGCCTGGAAATGCCAATCCTGTTCCTTTGAAAGCAGCTACAGCAATGACTGAACATGGGGAACGTGTTTTCTTTCATACTTGACATTTACAAAGGTGCTTCTCTGTAAAGCAAGTCTCAGAGGGTGACTCTCACATGCACAGAGACTCGGGAATGAGAATTTTGCAAAAGAAATGTAGACGCATCCTCAGCCGGCCTAACACAACATAGCTCCACTCTTTTTCCAGCTGATTTATACCAGCTGGGAATCAGGTCACTTACCTGGCTGATGTTTTCCTTTTCAGTCCTTGAATATATACTTGCTAGCCTTCAGGTTTTCTCCATCTTTCCTCCTCCCCTTGCTCTTTGGCTTGATGTGTGATGTCATGATGGACTGTGCTGCATGCTGTGTGACCTAGCGCAGTCTAAGGGTGCAAATGCATCAGGACAAGAACGCGCCTGACAATTTGCAAAGGTATACAAACAGAGAATGTGTGCATGCACATACGTGTGCGTGCACACGAGCAAATTTTATTCCATGCCATTGCGGGAGCCAAAAGTATTTCTTTTGTGATGCAAAAATGTTCTTTGAATAAAGAATTAAAGATTCTGCTTGAAAAGTAGGACTGAATGGATGCACAACCTACATGCTAACCACTGAGCAGAGTGAATAAAATTCACCTATTAAGAATATAGTCAAGTCAGCTCTACTTCAAGCCTGAATATTTCAGTGGATAAAGGGAAACGTTCACCATTCTTAGGTTCGAGGCCCCTGCACTTTGCACACTGGAGCACCTGTGAGCACAGGCAGACGATACGGCAGAGTGGCACCTGTGACTGCAGGGGACTAGACATAGCAAATGCAAGGAAACAGACTCAGTGGCCCAGTCTTACGTTCTTGTGATATTATAAGGGAAGTCCCTAGGCTCCAGCATGAGGTTCAAGGCTGCAGATTTTTCTCCCATCGCAACAGAGTAACTGAAATGCCAAACTGTGTTACAAGTGCTTTGGTCCTGACATGCCACCTTGTGGCTCTCCATTAGCAGTCTGACATTTGAGTTGGGGAATGCACGGGTATAAACAGCATCCTGTGTTAGCTGGTTGTGGGAAGGTTTCAGAGTCACAGGCTAACCCTCACAGCACTGGCTTCATGAATTTTGTAAAATGTTTACGAGGAACTACAGCAAAAGCAAAGCAGAACAAGGACTGACTGGGGAAAAAAAATGCTACAACAGAAGCTGACCAAGGGAAATGTCTATAGTTACAGGATGAAGACAATCAGAGGAGAATCTGGGCCTGCTCATCATATTGGGGGTCTGTGACAAAGCAGGCAAATAAATGCAGGTCTCAAGCCCTCGCCATCCAGCCGTTAAATCATTCTTCCTCTTGCCGCAGCTCATTTTAATCATAACAAAACCTCGGGTCACATTCACATAGACAATCATTTTCACTGCCTCAAAGCAAAGCTGCTCTACAGCCCCATCTGCTCCCAGTGAGAGCTGTACATGAAAACCAGCTTTCCAGAGCTTTCACATGTAACATGGCTATAAACCACACCACAGTACCAGTAAGAGGTCTGTGGATTAGTAGCATAAAAAAGACAGCAATAGATTTGTTCTGCCATTCTTCATAGCTGTGCAGCCACCATAGATTTCTCTGCTGCATTTATGGGAGCTCGAATTTATCACCTTAATGTGCTACTCATCATCGCCATATGCCATCCTAAAGATCCAGCTTGGAACTGACGGCTCGGTGTTTATTCTGAATGTCAGCTAGGCAAAAACTGGCCAAATCCAGCAAAGGCTGTGTTTAGCTGCCTTGCCAAGGGCAGAGCAGAGAAACTTGATCACCTAACCAGAACCCCCCCAAACCAACCCTCTTTGCTCTGAGGAGCAAGCAGACATTTCTATGTCTGGAGCAGCTCACTTAGTACATGCCATGCCAACTTTATTGACCATAACTGGGATAAGAATAAATGAGGAAACCCCAACATCCACCAGCCCCTCCTGCCCACTTGTTCCCAGAGGGGAATACTGCATACACAGTCCCAGATCTGAAATCACCATCTCACTGGCCCTCACCAAGCCACATCCTTCACCTCTGCATGGTGATGCAAGTAGTAGGGAAGGAGCTGAGCTCTGAGCCAACTTCCCAGGGACCAGTTAATGCTAGCAGCAATAATGTAACCAGGGAGGGGTGAATGAGGCACCAACCCTAGGAGCTGACTATTGAAGGGGCACCAGAATCATGTCCCCAAGGAGTCTTGGCCACAGCAGGGGCAGCCCTCAACCCAGCAGTGCATCGGGAGGGGGGAAGTGGGCAATGGGATAGCAGAAAGGTGCCCCCTGACCCATGGAGAGTGTCTACCACAATAGCCATGCACCCAATAGCATATGAGGGGGAGTGAACAGGATGCCAGGCTTGGCTACCAGGGAGCCCATGCCACAGGGCTGCTGCCACCACAGCATCACTGGCAGTAGCATCTGCTGCCTTCACTGTGTAGAAAGCAGCAGCAGGTAAGACTTCAATCCCTCTTCCTTCCCCTCGCCCCCACCTCTTCTCCACTGGTGCATACTCTCCCCCAACCCAGCTCCAAACTCCAGGAGCTCGCTACGCCTCCAACCAGCGGGGCTCAGCTCGGCAGACAAACACGACAGGGTTCTACCATATTCTGTTTCCAGGTCCACAGAGACAGGGTCTGATTGTATGACTGGCCTGCGCAGAGCCACGCTCTCCCAGAGGAGCTTGTCAGGAGCTCACCCACACTGGGGACGAGCGTTGCATATACAGCACCACCTCATTTGGTGAGATGCATTGCACAGCAGCAGAACACTAATGCAGCCAGGCACCTGGGGCATAGGGGAAGCGGCAACTTCTGACTGCCGGTGTGGTTATAACAGATGGCTGCAGGCAGCACCCAGGTTTTTTCACCCCCCCATGTCAGTTGTCTAGTCATCCTGCCCTAGCTTTGCCACTGCTGTGCAGCCTATTACCCCATGAACAGCTGTCCAGCTCTATGGGCTGATGCCACAGCAATTGCAATCAGCCTGCAGATTACATGAAGACTAATCATTTGCCTTCTGCTAGCAGCATAAGTCACATCACCCCCCTGGATCAAATGGTGCTGTCCATAGCACTGGTATAAATTTGGATTAATTACTGATTTCAGTAGAGCTGCTCCAGAGATGAGGATCAGACTGCAGATTTGGCCAGTTCTAATAAGATGTTCAACTTCTCACAACAATCCTCCAAAACTAAATTTGCTCCCTGAGCTAAAATAAATCATCTTGAAAGATAGCTGGATGGTGCATACAAATAAAATCCCCAAACAGATACAAAGCATCTAAATCCAGAAACTTCAGAGGGTCAAATCCTCCTCGCTGCAGGCAGATTTTGGTCCAAGGAAACTGTTTCTCCTTCTAATTTATCTTGTTATATTGACTTATAAAACAGTCCCTTGATGTTACCGTATTCACTCACATACCACACACAACTTTTTCCCAAAAATCAGTTTTCCAAAACTGATTTTCTTTGCTGAAACAGAAACCTAAAGACATGGTATTGCACCGGCACTCCCAGCTGCCCCCCTGCCCATTGCCTAAGGCAATCTAAGTTATCAAGAATCAATCTAAGTTATGCAGAGTTCTGTAAGTGGCTCAGCTTAGATTAGTAGCGAACAAAATGCACGTTTGCCCTTTGGTGGGGAAGGCAAATTTTAGACCAAGTTACGCCATTTTTAAACCAGTCTGTGTATGCCAAACCTCTGTTCTGTTACGGGTAAAGACCAGTTTCCGCTCACTTCTACTGGCAAAAGTGTAATGTCTGTACCTGGCCTGAGAGACACCAACTTCACCATGTGAGCTCAGATCACTTAGGCTTATGAGAAATGGCTTCTACCAAATTCTACTCTCCTTCAGATCAGTGCAAATCCAAAGCAACTCTATTACTCTTGGACTGAGTTACTCTGGATTAACTCAATTATGAAAGAGGATTTTGGCTCCTGGTACCTAAATCAATTCTGTAAAATTGAACTAAAGCAATAAAATGCTCTAACAAATAGATATGGGATCTAAGTCAAGTTATCATGAAGTAAACATGATACCCACTGTCTTCTCTCCCAGCAGAAAGTTTACAACCTTTCCTAGGAAAAAGCAGAGCAAAGTGTAGAAACCCATTGCATCCCACCACCAAAAAAAGTAGTTCTGCTTGAGCAAGAACAGCAGGACTCTGTCAATTTGGAGCTGTGGGCAAGGTACCCAAGCCCCTGTTCTTTATGCAGCTAAGTAAGAACCTGCTCTGGCTTATCTTCTTGATCTGTGTATACCAAGCTCCTTAACATCATTGCAGCAAAGAGCATGCAAATTGTGGGGGCCGTGATTGCTAAGCGCTAGATAGATTGTGGGCGGTGACCCCTTGCACTAATGAATTACTCAAACAAATAGTCCCAGTAAGTTCTTGAGCGAGGGCATGCTCACTGAGGCAAGGTATCCCAAACTGCTCCTAAGAAACTACATTTTTTAAACAGCAGTGAACAGGAAACAAAAATTCTTAAGGGAGAATAAAATATGCTTACAAAGAGGCAAACCTTTTTCCTCATTTATAGTTTAACTGAATTAACGATCCTTCCTCAAAGACATTTAAAGAATGTTAAACAACATGAATATAACCCACCACTAAACAACCCCAAAGTTAAGAAGCAATTCAGGTCTTTAAACCGCTCTTAGAAGTAATATTCTTCTCTTTTGGTATATCTTACATACTTATTATGGAAATATAGAATGCACATTACTTTGGTTTTTCCTTCTCCATTCTCCTTGTCTCCTCTTCTGTATAGTTTCAATAATCTGTTAGTTAGTTGGTCTTCAGCAGCTAATCCAGGGGCATGCTATACTTCTTCTCACAACTGGCATAGGATTCTCTCTGTGTTTATGATTAACCCACCAAGATATCTGCCATGGCAGGGTGGAGCTGTTTAACTACTGAATTACATGCAGCACTCTTTCCTTATTCTCAGTAAGATTTTTCCAGAGCAACAAGGTCTAACTCTAGTTAACTATTTCATGAAGCCACACCAAGCTCAACAGTTGTGGCTAAAAGGACTTCTTCAAATGCACATTTTTTTAGTCCTTTTCCGCCGCTCCACACACTGAATTTTTATTGCAAACAAATCCAAGGACTAAAAGTGAAAAATGATTTCACTAGAATGTTTTGGGAATCTCACATAGCTTTGATATTGAGCAATTAGTATGGTCAAACCTGGATCCAGATTCATATGGAAGGTTCTAGAAACATTAATGCAGTGCAGAGATGTTTTTCTTTCATTAACAGTTTTGCATTATTCAAATACTTGTTACTCTGCTGCCGTATCTCCCTTCTCTCCATATACACACATACTCTCCTCATTCATACTTTGCCAATTTAAGAAGCCACCTTCATTCATGCAAACTTGCCAGCGAGGTCAAAAACACTTTTGGCCAGGGTACCAAACGCTAGCAGAGTGAATAAGCCTGAAGGCAGCATAAATTCAGTGTCCTCAGTATCGGAGACAGAAGTTAGAAATCTGGAATGAGGAGACTCGCACATATTTTGCGTTCTACTCCCCATCCTGACATGTGACGTCAAAGTTTCATGTCCTCTCTGGTCTTACAGATTACCCATCTGCAATACACACGCAGTATAACTGGAAACAATTTTAGTTATTTATTTCTCCATGGCATCGGTATGTACAATTTGAAACGATCAGATGACTCACATGGCAGAGCCCCAGAAGATGGATCAAGCCCAGGCCATCTGAGTCAAGCTGCGGTAGAATAAAACACCTCCCGATTAAAGGACAATCTAACATCAAGTCGTGGCAGGAAAGAATCGGGTAACCACTTAGCCAGCTAAATCCAACAGACTTGAGTGCCCATGGCACAGTCAGGTCAGGCACAGGACTGACAGGCTCCAAGGCCCTATCCCATACTGCACCAAGAGATATGATAGGTCTGCCAGGATTTCCTTCTTTGTGGATTTTAGGGAGCATGTGAAAAGTCTCTGGGTTAAGTAGTGAGGGAATCAAGGTCTTCAGTTTTTCTTGTAGTTCTGATGGAAATGATTTGATTGTAGTTTTGAGTTTCACGGTAAAAAGTGAAATAGGATCTTCTTCTAGTTTTTTGTATTAGGTGGTTTCTGTTTGCTTCATTTATGTAGTCTTCAAACAAGGGAGGAAAGTGGATCCGGAAAACTACAGGCCCATCAGCCTGACCTCTATCCCAAGGAAGGTCTTAGAAAAGATTATAAAAGAGGCCATCCTTAATAGACTGGCTCATGTCAACATCCTGAGGGATAGCCAGTATGGGTTTGTTGTGGGTAGGTCTTGCTTGACCAATCTTATTTCCTTTTATGAGCAGGTGACCTATCACCTGGACAAGGACGAAGAGATTGATGTCCTATATCTTGACTTCAAAAAAGCTTTTGATCTGGTATCCCATGATCACCTCTTGGCAAAACTGGCTAACAGCAGCCTTGGGTCCACCATGATCTGCTGGCTGGGGAAATGGCTCTGCGGTAGGACCCAGAGGGTGGTAGTTGATGGAAGATAATCCTTGTGGTGCCCTGTGATCAGTGGGGTCCCTCAAGGCTCTGTCCTTGGACATATTTTTGTTCAGCATCTTCATTAACAATGTAGACACTGGTATCAGAAGCGGACTGGCCAAGTTCACCGATGATACCAAAATCTGGGGTAAAGCATACACACCTGAGAACAGGAGGGTGATCCAGAATGACCTTGACAGGCTCAGGAAATGGATGGATGAGAACCTGATGGTGTTTAACACCGAAAAATGCAAGGTTCTCCATCTTGGGAGGAAAAACCTGTAGCATCCTTATAAGCTTGGCAGTGCTACGCTGGCTAGCACTATGAATGAAAGGGATTTCGGGGTCATGATTGACCACAAGATGAACATAAGCCTTCAATGCAATGCTGCTGCTAGTAAAGCAAGCAAAACGCTGGCCTGCATTCATAGATGCTTCTTGAGCAAATCCTGGGACGTCATTCTCCCCTTGTACTTGGCCTTGGTGAGGCCGCAGCTGGAGTACTGCGTCCAGTTTTGGGCTCCACAATTTTAAAAGGATGTGGAGAAGCTTGAGAGAGTGCAGAGAAGAGCCACGCGCATGATCAGAGGTCAGGAAAACAGACAATACGATGACAGGCTGAGAGCCATGGCACCCTTCAGCCGAGAAAAGCGCAGGCTCGCGGTGATCCGATGGCCATCTATAAGTTTATCAGGGGTGACCACCAGGATCTGGGGGAACGTTTGTTCACCAGAGCGCCCCAAGGGATGACAAGGTCGAACGGTCACAAACTCCTGCGAGACTATTTCAGGCTGGACATAAGGAAGAATTTCTTTACTGTCCAAGTCCCCAAGGTCTGGAACAGTCTGCCAGCGGAGGTGGTTCAAGCACCTACATTGAACACCTTCAAGAGATATTTGGATGTTTATCTTGCTGGGATCCTATGACCCCAGCTGATTTCCTGCCCTTTGGGTGGGGGCTGGACTCGATGATCTTCCGAGGTCCCTTCCAGCCCTAATGTCTATGAAATCTATGAAATCATGGTTGAGGATACCTACAGCCCCTCCTTTATCTGCTGGTTTTATTACTACTCGGTGGTTGGATCTCAGAGATTCAATGGGCCTTCTCTCAGAGAGGGAGAGGGTGTTATGGTGGTGTGTGTTGTTGATTATTTCATTGCTCATTCTTTCCCTGAAGCAGTCAATATAGTGGTCAAAGTTAGAATTTTGTCCACTGTGAGGTGTCCAATATATATATATATTTTGGCTATACTTTCCTCAATGTTGTCAGAGGATGAAGTGTTGTTGGCAGTGGATTCATGTTGGTTGTGAAATTATTCCTTGAGACGGAAACTTGTATTAGGCTTTTATTTAAGACATTTAGACTCCTATGGCAAAGGGCAAGTATAGTTTAAGAAAGAGGACTGCCTTGCTAACTCAAACTAGACCAACCTGACGTCATTCTACTGATCAAATACAAAGACAGAGATGTGCTGAACTTGTTGGCTACAGAGGCAATTGTTTCCTCATTGAGAACAAACACATCCATGCTTCACTGCACTGCAGAGTTCTTCAGAAGGCACCCAACCTCATGTGAAAAAATGCTGCTCAGGGGAAAGGATTAAGAGACTGACACAAATAATCCCCATAATCACTAATCCATGATAAAAGTGCATTCAGATTAACTTTCCTGAGTGTCCCCATACAGACAAACCTTCGGTATCCTTCTCAGAGCCCTTTCCTGAAGTTTAAAAAAGTAAATGCCTCAGGACTGGGCAATGTCCCTACTATGAATGAAGCTGTATAACTCCCATGTGTTATAAACATGCAGCATGTAGATAGGTAAAATAAACAACAGAGGGATACAAAATTACACTAATTACAAAATATAAAAGAATGAGTTGAGCACAGCAAGGGGCAAACACCGGAGAAAAAAACATTCCTACCATCATCATGTCCTGTTCTCACCCCGTGTCTACAGAGATCGTCATCTTCAGTCGTAGGAACGAGCTTCTGAGTCTAGTTAAAATTTTGACAAGACAAAGCAAAGTACCACTGTCCACAGCTGTTTATATTGTGGAGTTTGGGATTATATTGCTGTGGTAAAAGCCCGTCATGGTTTTGTGAATCTATACAGGGTGGTGTAAAATATTTAACTACCCAAGAGAACATTTCATAAAGTACTTACCCAGATTTGAATGGGGGTCATCCTATCAAGGATCATCTTGCATGTAGGGCCACCCTGACAGGAAGGAGAGGTGTGGATGAGAATGAGTCAGCCACTGTGTGCATTTCTAGCTATCCCCATGCATCTCTTAAGTGTCTGATTGTTACTTAATATCCTGGAGAGCAACCACAGCCGGCTATATTTAAAATTCTTTTTCTATTGTGTAATAGAAGGAAGCTGTGTGCAAAACATGCCTGGATTTTAGATTGGGTTGCTCTTATCAATGATAAAGGTCACAATATGCTAAGGGCTTTCCAAACATTTAGGCAAGTTCCTGTTCTGGTGAAGTCCCACTCCCAAGGCAGCTGCAGTTAGAAGGAAAGGAAACAAGAACAGGTAATTTATACACAAATCAGCTCGATTCACTGGAAGCAAGGAGCTTGGCTGCACTGCAAAGGTTGAGAAGAGCACAATGGGAACCACACTTTGGATGGTACAAAACATGTCTACTCACTGAGAAGCCCTAAGGAAAGAATCAAGCACTGCGGTTTGGATCCTTTGTCTTTGTCCAGTTCTTCTTTTCAGCTCCTGTTATCCCTTCTCTGCCCAGCCTTCGTGAACTATACCGTTCATCTCTTTCTTTCATGAGTGTGCCTGTGCTGTCTTCCCTATTGCCTGGTGTGTTTGGAATGACCTTCCAAAATCCACTTGTCAGGGCTACTTTTCTTCCTTCAAGTCACCCTTGAAAATCCACTTGCACAGCATTGCCAACCAAAAATACATGCATTGCACCAAACCCCCTCTGTTTTACTCTGTTTTACTTCAGGAGTCACTCAGATGAGCTTATGAAACATGGAGGTGGCCAGGGTTCTCAGATCTATACCCGAGGTCTCGCCTGTGTCACACTGCACTTCATTTCCACGTGTCCTCTCTGCAGTGCTCAGAAATCTGGGACACTGCCCTCCTTCCTCCCCACCCCCCACCCACCTCCAAAACAGTGGTGCTGCTGCAGAGCAGCATGGTGCACCAGGCAGGTGGGCAGCAGTGATAAAAATAAAATGTAATTAATTGTGTTCTTTTATTTCAATTTGAATTGTACCACAGGCAAAGTGTGGGGTAGGGAATCAGCCAGGTCTACAAGGACAGACCAGGCTGGGGCCACAGTCCCAGGGTAGAGCCCAGAGCCTGGAGCCACCCCCAACCATGGGCTCCCAACAGCTGGTTGTGAGCAGGGACCCACTTCCCTCAGGGCACAGGTCCAAGCCACCCTGCCCCCACCATAACTGGAGTGGCTGCTCCCTGGTCCCAGCTCTGCTGGGCTGCGAGGAGGTGAACTTGTGCACATGTGAGCAGCCCAGGCTCACAGCAGTGCTCTCCCCCTACCCTGCCCTTCCCCCGCCAATCCCATCCCAGGCAGGAGGAACAGTGCCCCGCTCAGCCCACCCCCCGCCTCCAGCCACTGCTCAGGAGGAGCCAGACCAGGCATGTGAGGGTGAGATGGTGCCAATCCTGGACTTTTGCTTCAATTTTTACCAACTGGCTGGGATGCCAAGGCAGCCTATGAAATCGAGGTGTGTCCCGGCCAAACCAGGACTTATCGTCACCCTAGTTATAAGGCTTAAACCCCTTTAGGGACATATTTATTCAGGATTAGTGACTTTAATTTAATTTAGCTTACTCCATTGTGAAAGTGAACTAAATTAAATTGAGGCTGCTTTTAATTCCGAGTGTGTCTGCACAGGGCTTATTGCTATTACATAATGCACATTAAAGGCAGACACTTCCATTACACAGTAATTCAGGTTACATATTCCTCAGTGTCCCTGTGTTGACAAGCCTTAAGGGGTGTTGTGCTAGGGGGGAGGGATTAGCTAGAGATTTCTTGGTGCACTTTCCCATTCTTTCCTAGGAGCATCACTCTGACCTGCACTGAAGCCTTGCCTTGCCCCTCTGGCATTCAATCCCATGCTAGGAACAAGCAGGGGGTAGGCAGCTAACATTAGCTAGAGGCACAACCAGGTCCAGAACAGAGTTGTGTAGAAAAGATGACTTGCAGCTGAAATGAATCAGGAGAAGAGCCTCCAGCTCTCTGCTAACTGAGAGGAGAGGAACAGAGGTCAGGGAGCATTTATTCTCTAGCTAATAAAGGAAGGACTGTGGCACACTAACAGTGACAAAAAAGGAGCAAAGGGCCACTTTCTATCTCTTGCCATGGAATTTTAAACAACAAATCCTCTCTGCGGGGTTCTGCGGGTCAATACATGCTCATAAGTTATCACAGGTGGCACGTGTCTGCTGTATAAATAAAGGGATTACATACAGGGAGAACAATAGATGCTAATTGAATGCCAAATGGGGAATTTCTGCTGCCTTCACACAGGGAGTCTTCCCCATGTCCTATAATAGGATGCAAAAAGAGACAACATGCAGCTCATTTTGATGAAACTTTTTTTTTAATATAAGAAATATGCATTTCTATAGGAGCAGAGTGCTTGGTAATGTTTTTGCAAAGAGACTAGAGCAAGGGAAGGCAATTATTTGGGCCCAGGAGCCATATAGGCAGTTTTGATGCATTGTTGCACCCTTCCTTCCTCCTCCCCCGCATTCCCCACATGCCAAGGATATGGGGAAGAAGGAGGGTGAACTGGCCAAGGGTGAGAGGAAGGAGGGCACAGAGGGTTCATGCAGCAGAGCTTACCTGGGCAGTGTGAATCACAGCTGCCCCATGGAGCTCTGCATGGGGCCAAGCCCTGCCCACTCCCACCTGGGGCAGCCCCTGCCATGTGTTACCAGATTTGCCCGCTACTTTGGGGTGTGCTCATTTATTAGGGCTAGGGTCTCGGTAATTCTATCAGTGTGCTGCTTGTGTTACTTGTGTTTCTATACGGAGCTGTATCTCTCCCTTCTGAAAGCCCTCACCCCGCAATGGAGCTATCTTGCAGGACTCAGTTCAGTGGGGCTGGGTTCTTCCAGTCCCCAAATCAGTCATACACACAAACACACACAGATTAACGTGACACGCCTGACCTGGCCAGGTTGATCAGCATGCACAGGCTGACACCCTCATATGCCAAGAATCAGTTCATCAGAGCAACAATAAATTACAGTCAGACACAAGCACACAGTTAAACAGAATACCTCTGAATTCGGCCGGGTGTCCAGATGACACCCTCATGGGCAGCATTCAGTTCATTAGGGCACGTCTGAGCCAAACTGGGTCAATCAGCCTGTACAAGCTGATCCCCTTATGCGTTTCAAACTCAGCACATCCCAATCTTTTAGTTTTTTTGATGAGCAGACCCCACAGTATTTCTGGGCTTCACAGGGATTTTTAGCTTAGGTAAGAGGGGCATTGCTACAGAGCAAGTGGGGAAAGAGAAGTAAAGAAGGCAAAATATACCCAGTTACCACCAGTTTGACTATAAAAGTTATTTATTGCTAAGTAGATGAAATATATATATTGACACTAGTAGTGATATACATGCAAAGGAAAAACAAACACAAACAGTCACAGTATACCCTGGTTTCACTAAGTAGTTGGGGAAACTTAGCTCAAGCTTAACTAATACAGTTCAAGTTCAGAAATCTATGCTAAGAGGGAGAGAAGAGAAAAGAGAGAGAGAGCTGGGATCTCACCAGTCCAAGGCATTTGGGTTGCAAAGCTGACAGGCTAAAGTTTTCAGCACGATCCTTGAAGGGAGGTGATCTTCATCCTGCAGCCTCTCCAGAAGAAAGTGAGTGGTGTCAGCACCCCCCACTGCTGCTGCTTTTACAGATTTTTATACCCTCAGTTTAGTTTCTTTCAAGCATTGTCAATATTGAAAATCAAATTGTTTTGACATTTTTATGGATAGCAGATATCTCTCTTGGTGTTTTCAGAAACAACCTCTCCATTGACAAGGGGTTATCTGAGTGGAACATCCCAGGAACTTGATTGATACTCAGTAAAACACCTACTTGGAGCCAGGTTGACATTTTTATGGATAGCAGATATCTCTCTTGGCGTTTTTAGAAACACCCTTTTAATTGACAAGGGGTTTTTGTATTTTTGCTTGCTGTGAACAAGCCTCAGCTTAGCATGACTTTTTAGATCTTACTATAGTCTTTTAACAGACTTAAGGCACTTATTGGAGTGTTCATAACCTGTTGTGGAGAGGACTTCCACCAGTTGTCTCAGGAAAAGTATGACAACACTTGTGGTCAGGGCTTCAACGGGCTGGACGCTGTGATGAACCCTATGCCATTGTTCAAATGTTGCCCATACCCCCTCGGACTCGGTCTATTGCCTCAGCATTCCCTAACCCGGCAACCGAGTTTTAGCCAGTTAAGTTTACATAGGCCTCTGGGACCGGGGAATGTATTATTTCTCATGGTATACTTACAATCCTAGAATTCCAAGAAACCAAATCCCCAAGGATACTTTCATTCTCAGTTATGGTTTTAGGGTTGGTCTCAGCAGTGATAGGAACAAGTCCCCTTCCTTCGGTCCCACTTGGGCGCTCCATGGCTTCAGCATGAACATGAGCAGCTCTTGTTCACGGAGAGGGTGGTTCAGGTGATCAGCCTGATCCGGCATACGTTTGCGATTCTTCCTTCGGTGTTCTGCAAGTGAGGTTACCTCCAAATTGGGACTGTTGGTTACAGTTTTTATTGGGTGAGTTGCTTTCTTGGGCCCCTCCTACCCAAACCTGTCACTACTCCCAAATTTGGGCTCAGATCTTTTACCCAACAGATTCCTTTCCTGGGTCTTCTTTGGGAAATTTTCCACATCACCGCTATGACCTCTCTTGCCAACTCCTTTCCAAAAGCCCCTAGGTTTTGATCTCTCAGAATGTTTACCTAAGGGTCACTTTTAGGTTAACTTTGTTAAAGGCCTCTAGAGATAATATTCAAAACCCCAAGACATTCGGCACATTCGCTGGAAGGCTTCTAAAGATAAAATTCAGAATCAACACATTCATCACATAGGCTAAAACAAGCAATGACCCTAGATAAAAAAATGAACCTTGCCTTTTTTTCTAAACTGGCTAATGGGTATTTATTACAAGCATTCAAACTATTACATTCAATATGACACCTCGAAGTGTGAAAACAGGAGCGGGTATGACCTTTCAACTAAGGACTAGGACATGTATATGGGAAGAGAGCACTCTAATTTCCTCCCCCTACACCAAGGATTGGAAAAAATACAGAAATAATGGTTGTGACATAGTTCTGAGATCATGGACTGGAATCCAAGACTCTTGCCACCAGCTGAGTGCCTTAATCATTAGACTATGGTGTCATGTTCCTCCCTGTCTCTGGTTCCATGAACGTTGCATGAGTTTCAAAAGAGTACCCATTGATGAAAGCCTTAGCTATAACCTTTGGCAATCTCCAGAAGTTCAGGTTTCTCAGTTTAAAACCACTTGGATTTTATGCATCAGCTCAGCCTCAGGAAGAGGATCATTAATGCAAGAGGTCAGGGAAATATTTCAGGTACACCTGCTGTGAAACACTGGTATGAAATAATTCTCATGCAAACTAACTAGGGCTTGCCATGAAAGTTTGCTGTCTCGCCTCTCTATTCTCTGCAGAGGAAAATTCCTAGGCACACAGAAAATGCCTTGATTGGCCTAACTAAATCCTGGGCAGATGTACCCTAGGGGTCTTTTAAGAGGAGGCTAGATGTACACCTTGCTGGGGTCATTTGACCCCAGCACTCTTTCCTGCCATGGCAGGGGGTCGGACTCGATCTGCTCAGGTCCCTTCCGACCCTAGAAACTATGAAACTATAAGAATGCTCTAAGCTTCAAAATAGAAACCTAGTACTGTGTCCTTCCACAGCACTGGTGAAGGGGTAGTGGAGCCACTCTCCCCTGAGAGGAATTGAGTTTTTGATGACAAGATGTAAGTTTTATGAGAATCCCAAGGGTCCTAGGGGAAGCTCACCTGCTGCTGAACTGCAGTTACGTGTCTGGCCCATGCCACTGCTTGGCCATGCAAAGGGAAGAAAGGGGTTGGCTCCATTTCCATGCAATCCCAGTCGGAGAAGCAAATAGAACAGAACGTAAGTCTTTCAGCAATATTTTTTTTCCATTTAAAAAACACTAATTAATTGAAACCAAAACTGCTTGCAGAACCATGATGGGTTCAATGCAACCTTCACTGAGATGGGTTTTTGGGCATCCTTACATGTGCTCGGGGGGAGGGAGGGGGCTTATATTAGAGCTGCTCTCAGGAGCCGTTTCAATTAAAGTGCCCACAGCATCTCAAGTATTCAGCGTCCCATGCTTTGAAATGGCAGCAGGGTCCATTCTAATTAGAACATGATCTAATTAGAATGCATCAGAGCAGGCATTGGGCACATGTATAGTTACCAGTACAGGTTACATTTTCTCAGCATCCATGTTTTGACAAGCCTTAAGGGGTGCTGTGCTGTGCTAGGGAGGAGGGACTAGCTAGAGATTTCTTGGTGCACTTTACCCTGGGATACCATGAGATCCTTTTAAGGGTGATGCACAATATTAGTACTCTTAGGTATACAAACCCCTACATGATTCACAAGATACATGCAGAGATTTCAAATTGGAATCCATCATGCCAAAAACATTCTGCCAGTTGTGGTCCTTCTGAGTTCTTCTTAAGAATTTAAGAGTGTGTGCAGTTTGTTGGCACAGTTTGATTTCTTACAAGATTTCTTGGCATAAAATTCTCTCATCATGGCAGACTGCTATGGCTACTGTAACAGGAAGGGCCTTGAGCGTGGCTGCGATGACCCTTGATGTCCACTGCTCTCACTCCAGCAGGGAGCGGCCCTGCTCTCACTCCAGCCTCTCAAGGTCTCACCCTGCTGCCTCACCTGCCACACCTTGATGATATTAATATAGACATCACGGCTGGAAGGGACCTCGGGAGATCATCGAGTCCAGCCCCCTGCCCAAAGGGCAGGAAGTCAGCTGGGGTCATAGGATCCCAGCAAGATAAGCATCCAATTTACTCTTGAAGGTGTTCAATGTAGGTGCTTGAACCACCTCTGCTGGCAGACTGTTCCAGACCTTGGGGGCTCGGACAGTAAAGAAATTCTTCCTTATGTCCAGCCTGAAACAGTCTTGCAGGAGTTTGTGACCATTCGACCTCGTCATCCCTTGGGGCGCTCTGGTGAACAAACGTTCCCCCAGATCCTGGTGGTCACCCCTGATAAACTTATAGGTGGCCATTAGATCACCCCTGAGCCTACGCTTTTCCAGGCTAAAGAGTCCCATGGCTCTCAGGCTATCATCGTAAGATCTGTTTTCCTGACCTCTGATCATGCGCGTGGCTCTCCTCTGGACTCTCTCAAGCTTCTCCACATCCTTTTTGAATTGTGGAGCCCAAAACTGGACGCAGTACTCCAGCTGCGGCCTCACCAAGGCCGAGTACAAGGGGAGAATGACGTCCCGGGATTTGCTCGAGAAGCATCTATGGATGCAAGCCAGCATTTTGGTCGCTTTACTAGCTGCAGCATCGCATTGCAGGCTCATGTTCATCTTGTGGTCAATGATGACCCCCAAGTCTCTTTCTTCTGTAGTGCTAACCAACGTAGCACTGCCAAGCCTATAAGGAAGCTGCAGGTTTTTCCTCCCAAGGTGGAGAACCTTGCATTTTTTGATGTTAAAAACCATGAGGTTCTCGTCTGCCCATTTGCTGAGCTTGTCCAGGTCAGCCTGGATCACCCGCCTATCTTCTGGCGTGGATGCTTTGCCCCAAAGTTTGGTGTCATCGGCAAACTTGGCCAGTCCACTCCTGACTCCAATGACCACATCATTAATGAAGATGTTGAACAGTATGGGTCCAAAGGACAGAGCCTTGAGGGACCCCACTGGTCACAGGGCACCACGATGAGTGACTGCCATCAATCACAACCCTCTGGGTCTGACCACAGAGCCAATTTCCCAGCCAGCAGATCGTGGTGAAGCCAAGGCCACAACTGGGCAGTTTGGCCAAGAGGTGATCATGGGATACCAGATCAAAAGCTTTTTTGAAGTCAAGATATATGACATCAATCTCTTCTCCCTCGTCCAGGTGATAGGTCACCTGGTCATAGAAGGAAATAAGATTGGTCAAACAAGACCTACCCGCAACAAACCCATGCTGGCTATCCCTTAGGATGTTAGCCTGGGCCAGTCCCTCAAGGATGGCCTCCTTAATAAACTTTTGTAAGATCTTCCCCAGGATAGAAGTCAGGCTAATGGGCCTGTAGTTAGCTGGATCCACTCTCCTCTCTTTCTTGAAGATCGGCACCACATTGGCCTTCTTCCAGTCTTCGGGCACTACACCAGAGCGCCAGGAGTTTTCAAAGATCCGTGCCAGGGGCTGGGGTATGATGCTCGCCAGCTCCTTGAGTACCCTGGGGTGCAGATTGTCAGGGGCGGCTGACTTGAAGGTATCCAGCTTCTCAAGATGTTCCTTCACGAGGTCAGCATTTATGGGGGGTAGGGGATCCCCATCACCCGGATCTCCCTGTCCCATAGCAGGCATGGGCGTCCTATGGGACTGATGAAAGACTGACGCAAAGTACCTATTTAATAGGTTGGCTTTTTCCTGGGCGTCAGTTGTCAGTTGCCCCGTCTGGCTTAGCAGGGGTCCAACGTTGCCCTTGCTTTTCCTCCAGCTCCCCACATATCTGAAAAAGGACTTTTTGTTGTCCTTGATGCTTGAAGCTAGTTGGAGTTCAGTTGCAGCCTTGGCTTTCCTGGTTTGCTCCCTGCAGGACTGGACCAGTGCAGAATAATCCTCCTTGGAGGTGAATCCCGTCCTCCATCCTTTGTAGGCCTTTCTTTTTAGCCTCAGGAGGTCTGCTAGGTCCCTGGAGAGCCAGGAGGGCTGCTGTGCCTTCTTGCTGCTTTTCCTCCGTGTTGGAATAGATTTAGCTTGTGCATTGAGGATCGCTTCCTTGAGAAGCAACCACTCTTCTTGAACTCCCATCTCCCTGGGGTCACGGTCCCTGAGGGCCTGACCGACAAGCCTCTTGAGCTTTTCAAAGTCAGCTTTTCTGAAGTCAAGGACTTCTGTGTTGCTGACTGACTTGCCAGCTTTACGGTGAATGGTGAAGGTGATCAACTCGTGCTCGCTGTCACTCAGCTTCGCATCGATCACTAGGTCGCCGATTAGGTCGTCCCCCGTAGCCAGTACCAGGTCGAGCAGCACTTTGCCTCTCGTTGGCCCATAGACTTCTTGAGTCAGGTAGAGGTCATCCACGCATGAGAGAAAGCTTTGCGACCGCTCAGATTTTGCTGAGTGATCTTCCCAGGAGATGTCCGGGTAATTGAAGTCACCCATGACAACCAAGGTCCTGGAGCAAGCGGCCTCAGTCAGTTCCCGGGCAAACTCCTGGTCAAGCTCAGGACTTTGAGTGGGAGGTCTGTAGTAGACTCCCACCGTTGTGTCCCCTGTGCCGTATTCCCCACGAATTTTTACCCAGAGGGTCTCTAGCTGTCCATGCCGGTCACCAACATCAGCTTGCAGGGACATGTAGCTTTCCTTGACATAGAGAGCTATACCCCCGCCCCTTTTGTCAACACGATCCCTCCTGTACAGGGTATAGCCCTCTATCCCCGTGGTCCAGTCATGGGTGGAGTCCCACCAGGTCTCCATTATCCCAATGACGTCATAATTCTTTGCACTGAGCAGGAGGATGAGCTCCTCCTGCTTGATGCCCAGGCTCCTGGCATTAGTGTACAGGCAGGCAAGTGTGCCCTTGGGGGCTCTTGCCTTGCCCACAGATTGTGCCAGGGCTGGGGCAGGGGTGGGCTCCCTTAAGTGCCTTGGTCTGCTGGCTTTGCAAGGGTCGCTCAGCGGGCCAGCAGTGGCAGTCGTCCCCCCATCCCCCAGCGGGCTTAGTTTAAAGCCGGGTGGAGCAGGTCAGCCAGCCTGGCTGAGAAGAGCCTCCTCCCCAGGGGAGAGAGGTGGAGGCCATCTCTTCCCAGCAGCTCACTGCCTCTCTCGCCAAAGAGCGGGCTGTGGTCATGGAAGCCAAAGCCTTCCCGGTGACACCAGCTCCGCAGTCTTTGGTTCACTGCGTGGATCCTCCTCTCCCCCCTCAGCCCATAGCCCGAGACTGGGAGGATGGACGAAAACACCACCTGAGCTCCCAGACCCCTAAGCCCCGCTCCCAACTCCCTGTAGCACCTCATGACCTGGCTGGGGGTGCTCCAAGCCGTGTCATTGGTGCCCATGTGAATAAGGAGCATGGGATAGTGGTCTGTGGGCCGGAGGAGCTCTGGGATCCTCTCCGCAATGTCTCGGATGCGGGCCCCCGGAAAGCAGCAGACTTTCCGGGCTAAGGGGTAGGGGCGGCAGATTGCCCCCTCAGTGCCCCGCAGGATGGAGTCTCCCACAACAAACACCTTTCGCTTTGTCTTGGGGAGAGCGGGGCCAGTAGCTGCGGTCGAGCCTGGGTTGCCTGCGGGAGCCGGCAACTGAGCAGGCTCTGCCGGGGCTGCAAGAGGTGTGAACCTGTTGCTAAGCTCCGGCGAGGGAGGGGCCTTGGTGCGGCGGGCCTTAGGGCCCTTGACCACCTTGGTCCATGCCCCTGACTGGGCAGAGCGGGAGGTCCCAGAGTCCTCCTTAGTTGTGGAGAGAGACGGTGCTCTACCCTGCGGCTCCTGGGGCGGAAGGGCCTGGCAGTAGGAGTCGATCTCCTGCTCGCAGTCCCTGATGGCACGCAGTCTCTGGACTGTGGCCTGGAGCTCCTCCAGCCGGCGCGCCAGAGACCCCAGTAGGGAGCAGGCCCCGCAAGGGGAGGTGGCCATGTTCCCGGGCCCCAGAGCCTGAAAAAGGGACAGGCAGCCCCCGCAGCCAAGAGCCAGGGGCTCTGTCTGCGTGGAGCCTGGAACCATGGGCTCCGTCTGGGTGGCCGTCTGAGGTGCCCGATGCGGGGGCCGCAGAGCCCGAGGGGACCTGAGGGGTGCGGCGCATGCCCATCCGTGTCATGCCTCTGGTAGGCTGGCTACAGCTGGGGCTGACTACTCTGGGGGGTTCGCAGGCAGGGTCTCGTGCCCTCCCATGCCCTCTCCTGTGCGAACTCCGCGCTAACTCAAGCGCCTGTTTACGCAGCCTGTTCACCTGGCTCCCTGGGGGGCTGGGCCAAGTAGGGGCCTGGGTGGGAGCTTGACCCGGCCTGGCTCCATGCAGCCGCCTCCTCCCAGGGAGCGAGGAGTTAACCCCTTCCCACCACGAGCCCGCTTACCTCTGGCTGTGCTGGGGGTCAGCAGGGGGCTCTGCAGCTGCTGAGGGGGTGTCTGGGGGGCTTCGGGGGAGCGGGGGCGCAGCGGGCTTCACCCACGCGTCTCTCACTGCTCCAGAGGCTAACTGATATGAAAGGCTAGCAAGCTCTGGGGGCTCTCTATTCTTTCCATCAATGGGCTCAACTGCCACCCCCAGTTTCCTTGCCTTGGGGCTCTGACCCCACCACCCACAGTCACTCTAGGGCTCCAACTCCCCACCATACCTGCTCTCCCTGTGGGGCTCCAACCTCCCTGGATACTGGCTCTCTAATTGGCTTTAGGACTAAAAATGTGACCTCCATCCTCCCCTACAGCCAGTCCATGCCTCACAGGTGTTACTCTGTTGATGTTTGCCTGCCCATATGTGCCTCAGCCCTCTTGCCTTTAGCCCACCTTTATTTTGGCTGCAAGTCTCCAACCCTGGCCTACTCTTTCTGCCTCAGCCCTGGTTCTCCAGCCTTGGCCATCTTTGTCTCTCATTCTCCAGCCCCCATCCCTGTTCTACACTTTGTCCCAGCCCCTTGGTGTCCCTCACCCAGACAAGGCTTCTCACAGTGCAGCCCAGTTGCTGCTGGTGTCCCTGGCCCAGGCAAGGCAGCTCTAAATCCATCACAGCCCTCCCAGTGTTCCTGGCCCAGAAGAGGTTGCTCTTGTTTTATGATAGCCCCTGACCTTTTAATTGGACCTTTGGCCCTTCAACTTGAGTCAGCACCCAGAGTTCCTGGCTCTGTAGGGTTGCTAGTCCCAACTTCAAAATCATTTGATTTTATCCCCCACAGCCTCCTGAATCCTAGAAGGGCTCTATTTGGGCTTCAGCCTCCCCCTCTTCAAGGTGTTTTCCAGGTACATCCCCTTCCCACTTGTGGCCTCCATACCACCCTTATCAACTACAGTCAGTCCTCCAGTTCTCTGTACCAGCTACCATGTACTCATAAACCCTCTCCAGGGTCTCCCAGGGTCCCATAAACTCCCACCCTGTAACTGCTAGCTCTTGCATCTTCCCCAGATACCAGTGTTACCTGGGATCCTCTCTGTTGCCACCCAGGCCAGCACAAGTCTGAGCTAGACTGCCCTCTGGCTCAGGAGTCAGGCTTTCAGTAGGTAGGGGCTCCACCCTTTCAGGTCACATGGCCCAACAATCAGTCTGCTCTCAGGGCCTGTGGCTTAGCTACTGCTGAAGCCACTGTCCACTCCCCTGCTGCATTTTAATCCTTTGTGGGTTTTTCCGCCTGCATGTTGCTCTGCAGCTAGCCCTTGCCCAGCTGCCTACTTACATGTGTGCCCCATTACCTGACCCGGAGCGGAGGCAAGAGCAGCAGAAGCGAACGGAGCAGCAGCAGGGCAACAGCAGCTGATCCCCCTAAGGTAAGTGGGGCAGAGGGACTGACGCAGCTGAGCCGGATCCGGAGGGGAAGCCCCCCAGATCACTCTTAGCTGAGCCATTAGGGAGCTGCGCTCCTGAGCCGTGCAAACAGAGCGCGCAAACAGGCGCAGTCTGTAAGAGCATGCCGGCATTCGCGCCAGAGGGAGAGCAGAAGGGACCCAGAGGCCGACTCCTGTTAGCGCGGGGCAGAGGACGCGAACTCAGCTAGAAACTCAGTGACTCCTACGATGGTGTCAACACGGAGTGCTGCCAGGGCCTCTGCCTGGGGGGCGCAGCCTTCCCGGGGCTTGTCTGAGGCCTCCACCCAGACGGAGCCCACAGGGGCGTTGGCGTCCCCCAACCCCCTGCCCTGCAGGAGCTGCCCAGCAAGGCCTGGGGGGGCAGGGACTGGAGGCCCCCACACCTGTCCTGCAAGCGCCCGTCTTAGGGCCCTGGAGGCACAGGGGAGGGAGCTCCAGGAGGAGGTTAGCAGGCTGAGGGAATCAGGGAGGCAGAGGAGGAAATTGACAGATATTTTCTTTCCCTGCAGGTTGTACGACCAAGGAGGATGCACCTCAAGATGAGCCCTCCACTGCTAAGTGGCAGACAGTCACCTCCCGTGCCAGGGCTGCTCGAGACACGGCAGCACCAGTTCCTCCAGTCTGGCTGGAGAACAGGTACGAAGCCCTGGCAGCCCTGGAGGAGGAGGAAGGAAAGGAAAAAACCGGGGAGGAGGCAACTCCACACTCACTGCGTCCCATGCAAGCTGAAGGAGGCAAGAAGGCCAGGAGGAAGAAGTGTCACGTGATCGTCATTGGTGACTCCATCCTGAGAGGTACGGAGGGCCCCATCTGTCGCCGGGACCCCTCGGCACGCGAGGTATACTCCCTACCTGGAGCAAGGATTCAGGACGTGAAAGCGATGCTCCAAACCATAATCCAGCCCACCGATTATTACCCCATGGTCCTAGTCCATGTGGGCACTAACGATGCGGCCAGGAGGAGCCCTGATTGCCTGATGGAGGACTACCACGCTCTGGGGTGCGTGCTGAAAGAGATGGGCGCACAGGTGGTTTTCTCTTCTATCCTGCCAGTGAGTGGACGAGGCAGACAGCATGAAACATGCATCGCGGAGACCAACTGACGGCTGCAGGAATGGTGCTTCGAGGAGGGCTTTGGCTTCCTCAGCCATGACCGGCACATCACGACGAGAGACATGCTGGGATGGGATGGGCTCCACCTTTCCCCTAAAGGTAAGCGTGTGTTCTCTTCTAGGTTGGCGGACCTCCTTTGGTGGGCTTTAAACTAGGCTTGTCAGGGGCGGAGGAAACATCAGACTTCCAGACCAAACAGCATCCAAAACTACAGCCCAGCCCAGACCAATGAGCGAAGCAAATGAACAGGTAAGAGATAGGGGCCAGGGTAACGCTGGGACTACAGGGTCAGTACACACCTCCACAGGAGGCCTCAAATGCCTCTACACAAACACTCATAGTATGGGTAACAAGCAAGAGGAACTCACCCTCCTGCTGGCTGACACCAGCCCGGACATAGTGGGGATTACAGAAACGTGGTGGGACACAACGCATGATTGGGCGGTCAATGTCAAGGGCTATAGGCTGTACAGGAGGGACAGGATAGGAAAGAGAGGTGGGGGCATGGCACTCTATATTAAGAAGGAATACACATCCTCGTCAATTAGCAAGGAGTCAGGGGAGGGGCACTCTGAAGTGCTTTGGGTTAGAGTACAAGGCAGTCGAGGGGAAAGGGACTTAATGGTGGGAGTCTACTACAGACCTCCCAACCAGGGAGAAAAGCTTGACCAGGAATTCTTGGGTCAGCTCACAGAGGTGGTGAAGGCTAAGGATGTGGTAGTCATGGGGGACCTGAACTTCCCAGACATCTGCTGGGAAGAGCAGTCAGCCAGGTCCGAACGCTCACGTAGGTTCTTGGCCAGAGTGCAGGACCTCCATCTAACCCAGGAGGTGCACAGCCCCACCAGGGGAGATGCCTTGTTGGACCTGTGCTGGCCACGGGTGATGACCTGGTGAGGGTGCTCGACCACCTGGGTGACAGCGATCATCGCCTGCTGGAATTCACCATCCAGCGCAAGGTGGCAAAGGCATGTAGTAAGGCAGCGGCCCTACATTTTAGGAGGGCAGACTTCAAAGAGCTAAGGAGGAGAGTTGGAGAAGCACTGAGGTCCCGGAGGGGAGGGGAGCCAGGTGTCCAAGGAGACTGGTCGCTCCTTAAGGAGACGATCCTCCAAGCCCAAAGGAAGGTAATCCCAATGAGGATCAAAGGGAGCAGGAGAGCACACAAGCCCCTGTGGCTCACCAAAAGCATCCGGGAATGTCTCCTTGCTAAAAAGGAGGCCTACACCCAATGGAAAGAAGGGGACATTACCAGGGAGGACTATTCTGTAGTTGCTCGGGGATGTAGGGGGGTAGTTAGGAAGGCCAAGGCAGAGATGGGACTGGGACTAGCTTCCCAGATTAAGGACAATAAGAAGTCCTTTTTTAAATACATAGGGGGTAAAAAGAAGGTCCCAGGTAATGTGGGGCCCTTGCAGGACGCGTTGGGAAATTTGGTCATCACACGAGATGGCAAGGCTAACATGTTTAACCATTTCTTTGCCTCCGTCTTCCTAAGTAGGGACCAGAACAGCCACCTCCCTGCTGGGCCCCCCTCGGGCCCCGGGGGAGGCACACCTGAGCCACGGGTTAGCAAGGATTTAGTTAGGGAGCTTCTGGAGGGGTTGGACGTATTCAAGTCAGCCGGTCCGGATGATCTCCACCCTAGAGTTCTAAAGGAACTGGCCAAGGTCATTGCAAGTCCCCTGGCACAGCTTTACGAGCACTCGTGGTGCTCTGGTGAGGTACCGGAGGACTGGAAGAGGGCCAACGTGGTCCCCATCTTCAAAAAAGGCAGGAAGGAGGACCCGGGAAACTATAGGCTGGTTAGTCTTACCTCAATCCTAGGCAAGCTGTTTGAGACAATTATGCTGGCACACATCCAGGAGGGGCCAGCAGGGGACTGCATGCTTAGGGGCAACCAACATGGGTTCATCAGTGGCAGGTCCTGTCAGACCAACCTGGTGGCCTTTTACGATCAGATCACCAGATCATTAGACGCAGGGGTAGCAGTGGACATAGTCTTCCTGGGCTTCCAGAAGGCTTTTGACACTGTCTCTCACCCCGTTCTCATTAAGAAACTGGGGGGCTGTGGTGCTGACACCCACACAGTCACATGGGTCGCCAACTGGCTGGTGGGCCGCACCCAGAGGATGGTGGTGGATGGGTCCTTCTCAACCTGGAAGGACGTGGGCAGTGGGGTCCCCCAGGGCTCGGTCCTCGGGCCCGCACTGTTCAACATCTTCATCAGTGATTTGGACGAGGGGTAAAAAGCACCCTGCTCAAATTTGCTGATGACACTAAGATGTGGGGGGATGTGGGCACACTGGAAGGATGCAACAGGCTACAATTAGACCTGGACAGGTTACAAGGGTGGGCAGACGAGAATAGGATGGGTTTCAACACAGACAAGTGCAAGGTGCTGCACCTGGGGAGGAACAACCGGCACCATACCTACAGGTTGGGGAACTCCCCTCTTGTCAGCACGGAGGCGGGAAAGGATCTGGGGGTCATCATTGACTCCAAGATGAACGTGGGCCGGCAGTGTGGGGAGGCCAACCGCACCTTGTCATGCATCCACAGATGCATCTCGAGCAGGTCCAAAGAGGTGATCCTCCCCCTCTATGCGGCACTGGTCAGGCCGCAGCTGGAGTACTGCGTCCAGTTCTGGGCGCCGCACTTCAGGAGGGATGTCAACAACATGGAGAGGGTCCAGAGGAGGCCACTTGTATGATCAGGGGGCAGCAGGGCAGGCCCTATGAGGAGAGGCTACAGGACCTGAACCTGTTCAGCCTCCACAAGAGAAGCCTGAGGGGGGATCTTGTGGCCTGTTACAAACTAGTCGGGGGGATCAGCAGGCATTGGGGGAGTCACTGTTTCCCCGAGCACGACCAGGAGTGACCAGGAATAACGGTCACAAGCTGGCAGAGGGCAGGTTTAGGTTAGATATCAGGAGGCGCTACTTCACGGTCAGGGTGGCTAGGGTCTGGAACCAGCTTCCAAGAGAAGTGGTGCAGGCTCCTACCCTGGGGGTCTTTAAGAGGAGGCTGGATGAACATCTTGCTGGGGCCGTTTGACCCCAGTACTCTTTCCTGCCATGGCTGGGGGTCGGACTAGATGATCTGCTCAGGTCCCTTCTGACCCTACAAACTATGAAACTATTAACTGCAGCCCTTATCAGTACCGTGGCAAGGAAGTTTGGCTCCCGGGGCACGCAGCAGCAGAAGCCACCCTCCGCCCATTCCCGCACACCCCCAAATGAGCCACTCATGACTCCATCCCATGCCCCACCCTAGCTGGGCAGCGCCTGTTGGCACTCCTTTGTTTTGACTGCCCTGCTCTCCCCGTCTCTTGCTATGGCACTGGCCTTTTGATGCTGGCCTCCTACTCTCTAAGTAGCGGTGGTTAGGGATCCCTGCTGCAAAACCATGATCCAGTGCAGGGTAGTCTGTACTATACAGAGGAGCTGTAACCACTGTCTAAAGACTTGACACTGAACAACACGAGGGCACATGACACTATCAAATCTCAATGATTACAGCAGGAGTTGGAAGGGCTCAGTGCCCTTCAGGAGTGGACCCCAGAACACCTACTGTTGCAGTCACAACTGATAAGATTTAACACTGTACATTTCCAAGTGTTTGGGCTTTGCTACTTGCCTTTGAGCTACTTTATTTAAAGCACTTGCAAACCAAAGAAAAGCAAACACAGCAAAGACTTACTATATCTGTAACTTATACTGTATTTCCCATCAGAGTACTTATATCTCCTCCCACCTCGTACCAACCCACTAAATGATTGCCTTTATTACAGTAACATGTGCAATGTCACTAATGCCATGATGATAATATCAGTCTACAATACTCCATTGTTTCTTCAGACACAAAGACACTTATTTCAGTTTTCCTTTCATCATCTATCTCCACTTTGGCTCAGTCCGCTTCTCTTGTCCATGAGGATAAAATTTGCAGACGTAGGTGCATACAATTCACTGAACAAAGAAGAAGGAGAAACCTGACCCTGCAGTGGAACATCCTAGTTCTTCTACTGTTTTCTCCCCTATTTCTACTATATCTACATTCCTCTAGTTACCATCCACCAGCATATCTTAGTGTATAACCTACCTAACATACCGAGTGGGCTCATTGAACAGTGTAGGTTTGTAAGGGCCATTACACAGCATGGTGCCTGTGACAGTGTGGGGCTGGAATCAGTAACCCAGTAGGTCCCTACATGCATCTATATCATCATTTTATGGTGGCACTAGACCTGAGGTAAATAACCAGTCAGAAAAGGATTTTCAGAAATGTGTGCAAACAGTCCTATTTGGTTACTACTCTCAAGCCCACTCTTCCAAGCAGTAGAATAACTGGGTGGGGGGGTGAAGCAGGGGTGAGTGTAGCACCAGCCCCAGGCACTGATTTAGAGAGGATCTGAGTACAGCTCCCTTCCCCCAGGACTTTTTGCTATGGTAGGCACACATTGTGTAGCTGGGCCACAGAAGCCAGGCAGGTGCAGCCCCATGCCCAGCAGTGCATCTAGGGAGGCAGGGGGATGGAATGATGCCCCCAGAAAGGTTTTGCCATGGGAGGCACAGCTCTGCACTCAGGCCCCTGCTGCTATAGCCACAGCCACAGCAGTAGCAACTGCTGCCCAACCAAGGAGAACCAGGGCAGGTAAGACTTCTCTCTCACTCACTCCCTCACTGCCCCAGGTGCTGAAACATCTTGCTACACCTCTGGTTCCAAGATCCAGCATGTTTCGTGGCATAGCAGTTTTCCTGCAAAATGTTAGCAGAAGCTGCATGAGCCCTTTCCTCTCTCAGAATTCTAACTTTAACTGAGAAGGACATCAAGAGAAAATGTGATGCTTCATTTAAGATGCAAGAATTTACTTACAAAAGCCCATACTGCAGTAGGTTGCTTAGTATTTTATGTGATGTACTCTAGGGGCACAGCTACCTCAGAGAAATATTCCATCTGCTCAATTTATTTTATTTAATTGAATCAAAATGTAATTTAATTAGGCTTCCATATGGACTACATTGCTGGTATCTAAACACCTCTCCTGATTAAGAAGTTTTCATAGATTTCATAGACGTTACGGCTAGAAGGGACCTCAGAAGGTCATCGAGTCCAGCCCCCCACCCGAAGGGCAGGAAGTCAGCTGGGGTCATAGGATCCCAGCAAGATAAGTATCCAATTTACTCTTGAAGGTGTTCAATGTAGGTGCTTGAACCACCTCCGCTGGCAGACTGTTCCAGACCTTGGGGGCTCAGACAGTAAAGAAATTCTTCCTTATGTCCAGCCTGAAACAGTCTTGCAGTAGTTTATAACTGTTCGACCTCGTCATCCCTTGGGGCGCTCTGGTGAACAGACGTTCCCCCAGGTCCTGGTGGTCACCCCTGATAAACTTATAGGTGGCCATCAGATCACCCCTGAGCCTACTCTTTTCCAGGCTAAAGAGCCCCATGTCTCTCAGCCTGTCATCGTAAGATCTGTTTTCCTGACCTCTGATCATGCGCGTGGCTCTCCTCTGGACTCTCTCAAGCTTCTCCACATCCTTTTTGAATTGTGGAGCCCAAAACTGGACGCAGTACTCCAGCTGCGGCCCCACCAAGGCCGAGTACAAGGGGAGAATGACGTCCCGGGATTTGCTCGAGAAGCATCTATGGATGCAAGCCAGTGTTGTGCTCTCTTTACTAGCCGCAGCATCGCATTGGAGGCTCATGTTCATCTTGTGGTCAACAATGACCCCCAAAGTCTCTTTCTTCCGTAGTGCTATCCAACGTAGCACTGCCAAGCCTATAAGGGTGCTGCAGGTTTTTCCTCCCAAAGTGAAGAACCTTGCATTTTTCAGCATTAACTCATTCAGATGGAGATCTTGCCCTCTCCATCCCCTCCCACCCTTGTTCTTTCCCCCTCACCTCCCTTCCTCCTCCCCAATTTCTGTCAGCTGGGCCTGACTGCCGAAGAAAATTTCTGTTCTTTCGTTACAACTGTCCCAGTACCACTGAAACTAGAAGCAGACTTCACCCCTCACTCTCTGAACTGAAGTAGCATTGCACAGTCAATTGTGCCTATTCCACCATCTAAATTCATAGCATAGCCAGATCGGTTTGTTTCCTTCCTTGGTAATGATAACTAAGGAAACAGAGTAGGGAACATTTGTTAGAACCCATACTTCTGGGTATCCCACAGTTCAGTAACCCAATGGATTATAGCTACCATAGTAACAATGAATGCACTCATTTAAATTAAATCATTAAGCTTGGGGTGAGAGCTCTAGATTCACATTCCAATTGTTGATGCCTATTTTGCTTTCCAGCTTCACAGGTAACAAGTTGATACAATAGTTTCTCAAAGGTGGCTGTGTTACCACCTGCCACTGTTTCCACGCAAATTTCCAAGTCTCATTCATTTGGTTATATGTAGCAAGGGCTCTTTTGTGCTTTAAAATCACAAAATATTGCCCATGCCAATTATTTAATCCTCCAATTATTTAATCCTCCTTTCAGCAAATCAGCTCATTATCATCTGGTTAGTTACCATTTACAAAGGTCTACACTATTGCTGAACCTGCTTTTCCACCAGCAAATTACTTCTAGGAAGTATTCCCTAGGGAATTACTACTCGGCCTTCCAAATTCTCTCCAGCAAATGCTGACTGGGCCTGTTTGTTTGATCAGATCCTTTTTTCCTTATTTCATTGTAGAAAAAGCCTAAGTCTGATTCAGCATTATTGATAGGAGCAGGAGTTTTGCCTTTGATGGCAGTGAGTGCAGGACTGGGCGTATCATCACTCCAGATTAGTGTCTTTTCTCCTTAATGGTGAATTCACCAATTGAAAACTTTTCTAGAGTATCCTCTGAAAATGACTGCTTGCATCTCTTTCTCCTTGTTCTGTCATTACTCCTGATTGCTCTGTTCCTCATCTGTGTTCATGCACTTATGCTGATGAAGAATACTTTTAAATGAAATCCTACCTGCATTGCTGCAGTGGGACCAACTTCATTAGAATTCCTGAAGTGTGTGCCATAGCAGTGTATGGACAGCTGCCCACAAATTTTAAGAATACATGTGACCTCTATGTGCAACCATTGATAATGGATTTGGAATTGTTCTCAGGATTTCACTTGTGACCCTCTCCTTTTAATACTTTTAGGGTAAATTTCAGAACAGATTTATCTGCATATTTAATTTTCTTCCAAGATGATTTAAAGCCACACTCAAATAGTAATGGTGGTAGTGCCTACCTTCAATGTCCACTTCAGGTTTTAAATAGAGATTTAATTAAATAATAAGAATGAGGACAGATATATAACAGATATATCAGTATGAAATGTTTTAATTATAACTGTTTCAATATATGTAAATGTTTCAATATAACTGTTACATCAATCTGCTTCTATACAGACATAAATGGAGCTAACTTGCTATAACTTGAAAATAGTTTCTTTTGGTCTAAAGTTATAGCAGTTTAATTGAGCTAACAGACGTAGCAGTTAAATCAGTTAAATAGCTGATATGCATTCCTGAATGGCAGACCATTTTTAAATTGTTTGAAGTTATATCTTTCCACATTTTTAAGTCATGTTTCTGTCTTCCTGGTGTCCTAATATGATTAGAGCTATAACTCCAAAAATCAAGTATGGCAAAATGTAATAAAAATCCAAAAGATGTTCTTGCCCAATTTATCCTATTTTCCAATGTTTCCCTTTTTCAGGCAAAAATCCCATTAAAGGCAGTTTTGCAACAGTGGTGGTCAGGGATCTGGGTGTTCTGTTTCCCACTGGAAAACAGAGAAAAAAGTGGATTTTCCCTTTTATCTGACAAAAACATGGATTTCTCATTCTAATGGAGAAACATGCAGATGTTCCACTTTTGCAAAGAGCTCTCTGCGGGCTGGCAGAGTTCCAGTCTGCAAGGCTGGGAGGAGCAGGAGGAGGGCAGCCAGGCAGGGGGCATCACGTGCATGTATATGCACATAGCACATATACAGGAAAGCTGTAGGTAAGTCTTGGGGGCCAGGGGGTATTGAGGCCCCCAAAAGGAGGGAGGGAGCAGGACAGGGCCATGGGGATGAGGCTGCTGTGCATACTCCTGGGCATTGCAGGGGGGACCCAAGCTCCCCAGATCTGTGCACAGGGTAGGGGTGGGTGCGGCTGCCTGCTGTGGGCTCAGGCTTCCCACCCTGCTGCCCTCCCCTGGAGCCTCTAGAGCCTAGCAGGTGGGACAGAGTGTGGCAGGGCATAGCAGGGCCAGGTAAGGAAGTCTGTTGCCATTGTGAGCCCTGCACTGCCCTGATGAGGCATCCCCTGCCCACCCAGCAGCAGCAGGGGTAGTGGCACGAGGTTGTGCCCCTTGCTCTGAGGTAGGCAGAGGATGCTTCTCCAAGGCAGTGCAGAGTTTGCAGCATCAAGGAGCTCCCCTGCCTGGCCCTGCTCTGTCCTGCCAGGCTGGGTCCTGTCCACTGAGCTGTGGAGGCCCTGAGGGAGGGCAGTAGGGTGGGGAGCCCTCACCTGCAGTGGGAAGTCCTTACCTGTCCCCACCCCACACACGGATATGGGGGGATAGGTCCCCTCACCTCCCCGGGAGTATGCACAGCAGTGGGGAATTGGCCCCTACCACCCAAGCCCACAGTGGGCAGCCTGCACCCAGCTCCACATGGGCTCTGCTATGGCCATGCTGCCCACAGGGGAGGGGCAGCTGGGCTCTGCACTCCACTCCACTGCAGCAGTCCCTGCCTCCTACAGGCAGCAGCCAGGGCTCGGGTGCTGCTGCAGGGGGCAGGGGGCTGTGGACTCAGGTCCCTAGCCCTGTATCCCTGGCAGCTGGAGGCCCCCTCCAGCAGGGATGGGGGGCAGGGGGCTGTGGGTGGGAAGCGAGAGGCACCAGCAGGCCTGTGGGGCTGTGGGCAAGAAGGGGCACCAGCAGGGCCACTGGGCTGTTGAGGGGAAATGAAGTGCACCAGCAGAGCTGGGGAGCTGTAGGGGGAGAGTGAGGGGCACCAGCAGGGCCAGGGGTTTGTGGGTGTGGAGTGAGGAGCCTGGACCTGCATTCTGTGAGCTAAGGGGGCAAGGAGAGCTCTGATTTTCCATGATAAAAGACCCAAAATCAAATACCAAAACATATAGGTATATAGAGTTTATTATAACAATTGAGGCACTGGTAGGCTTCCAAACTGCTTTAAAATTGTAAATATACCAATAAAACATTGTGTTCAATTGCTACCTATATATATATATATAGTGGTGTTTCATTGTAATAATTGATTTTGAGAAAATTTGAGACTTTTTTTTTTAATCAGGTAAAACCAGGATCCCTGGTGGTAAAGGAGTGAAAATTGAGGAATACCCAGTAATAACAATTTAAGTCACACACCTATCTCTGGATGTTTGTGTGTGCCACTTCCTACCTCCAAGGTGGCCTTTGGACTAAAATAGAACTCTTCATAGTTTCATAGTTTCTAAGGTCGGAAAGGACCTGAGCAGATCATCCAAGTCCAACCCCCTGCCATGGCACGAAAGAGTACTGGGGTCAAACGACCCCAGCAAGGTGATTGTCTAGCCTTGTCTTAAAGACCCCCAGGGTAGAAGCCAGCACCACTTTGCCTGGAAGTTGGTTCCAGACCCTAGCCGCCCTGACAGTGAAGTAGCACCTCCTGATATCTAGCCTAAATCTACCCTCTGCCAGCTTGTGACCGTTATTCCTGGTAACTCCTGGTAGCGCTCGGGGGAACAGGGACTCCGCCAGTGCCTGCTGGTCCCCTCTGACTAGTTTGTAACAAGCCACTAGATCCCCCCTCAGCCTTCTCTTGTGGAGGCTGAACAGGTTCAGGTCCCTTAGTCTCTCCTCGTTGGACCTGCCCTGCTGTCCCCTGCTCATGCGAGTGGCCCTCCTCTGGACCCTCTCCATGCTGTCCACATCCCTCCTACTCCAGCTGCGGCCTGACCAGTGTCACATAGAGGGGGAGGATCACCTCCTTGGACCTGCTTGAGATGCATCTGTGGATGCATGACAAGGTATAGTCGACCTTCCTGACTGCATCCCCGCATTGTCATGTTCATCCTGGCATCAATAATGACTCCAAGATCCATTTCTGCCTCTGCACTGATGAGAAGGGAGTTCCCCAGCCTGTAGGTATGGTGCTGGTTCTTCCTCCCCAAGTGCATCACCCTGCACTTGTCAGTGTTGAATCCCATCCTATTCTCATCTGCCCAACCCTGTAACCTGTCTAGGTCTGATTGTAGCCTATTCCTCCCTTCTAGCATACCCACATCCCCCCACATCTTAGTGTTGCCAGCAAATTTGAACAGGGTGCTTTTTACCCCCTCATCCAAGTCACTGATGAAGATGTTGAACAGTGTGGGGCCGAGGACCGAGCCCTGGGGGACCCCACTGCCCACATCCCTCCAGGTCAAGAATGATCCGTCCACCACCACTCTCTGGGTGCAGCCCTCCAGCCAGTTGGCGACCCATTTGACTGTGTAGGTGTCGACACCACAGTCCCCCAGTTTCTTAATGAGAATGGGTGAGAGACAGTGTCAAAGGCCTTCCTAAAGTTCAGAAAGACTATGTCCACTGCTACACCTGTGTCTCAGGATTTTGTGACCTGGTCGTAGAAGGCCACCAGGTTGGTCTGACAGGACCTGCCTCTAATGAACCTGTGTTGGTTGCCCCTAAGCATAATCTCCCCTGCTGGCTCCTCGTGGACATGTGCCAGAATAATTCTCTCAAAAAGCTTACCCTGGATCGAGGTAAGACTAACTGGCCTATAGTTTCCTGGGTCCTCCTTCCTCCCTTTTTTGAATGTGCAGGTGAAGCTTGGTGTCTATGAAGCACATCTATGGTTGCAGGATTGTGATTTTGTTCATCTGCAGGCCCCAGACAGGTGAAATGTCCCTGGCTGTGTGAGATTCTTGGTCAATTAAAAGCAAGAAACTGAATCTGGACTTCTCACAATCATGTCATACATGATCTCAAAGACCATCTAGACATGGCCAGGTAGCCATCTCTTCAGTCACTGGCTATCACAGGCAAACACATTATATAATCTCACCCATGAATCTATCAAGATCAATCTTGAACCTCACTGGGCTCATCCTCCCCCACACCACTACTCCAGCTGGAAGGCTGAGTCAGGATCTTGCTGTTCTGAGAGTTAGCTCCTATACGGAATTCCTGCCTAAAATTAGTTTCTGGTCAATTTATGTCCATTTGTTCTTTAGCTTTAATTATTTATTCACCTGATATAATTCTGGACAGCAATTGGATTCCCTCTCTGTCTTTGTCATGCTTGGCTAAATAAGTTGAGTTCTTGTGGGGTCCTTTCATATGATGCACTTTTCCCTCTCCTGACCATCCTAGCAGCCTACACCCAGTTCAGCTAGAGCTCATCTTTCTTGGGAGTGCTTGGGAGTTGACTGCCCCTTGGGCCACACTAAGGGCCACACCAGTAGGGGCCATGGGCCCCAGGGACAACATGCTTCCTCCTCACTACACCTTGTGCCTGGGCTCCCTGACTCATCCTGGCTTCAATGCTGCACCATGCCACTCAGGCACCCTGAGCTGTGGGCTCTCTTGGCACTAAAAGCTGTGCCACAGTGCACAACCCCAGTCCATGGGGAAGGAAGGCTAGAGTTCCTGGTTGCTGCTGCAGGCAGAACAACATGGGGGCATTGGCTGGGTGGCAGCCCAGGGGCTGCAACTGAACCCCTTGCAGGCCACATGCAACCCAAGGACTCCCAGTTAGACAGCCTTTGTTTGGAGCATGGCTAACTTGACCTGTACATGTGGCTGAACGCCAGATAACCTCACACTCGTGTCTTGCATAAGGGCAACGTGATACTTCTCTCCCTGTACCTTGTTCTTGATTATCATGTGACAAGGAGGCAGCCTTTCTTTTCAGCTTCACATGAGTGCAAGAATGCTGAGTTGAGTGAGTCTCCTTTAAGCAATTACCCAAAGCCTGGATAGATATCACCTTTGTTCAGCACACATCAGTCTGGTAAAACCTTTGAATCAACAAACATCAACTTGGAAGCAACAGACCTGTTGAGTTTTTGTTAGTTTTCCTAGCACAAAAGCCATGTCATGTTAGGGACTGGGAGCATCATGACGTTACAGATCAAAGAGCAGTAAGGCTCAGATGGTATCAAAAACAGAGTGGGTAAAATTCTTCATTTCACATGATGAATTTAGCCCCTCACTGGCAAGTCATTTGCAAACCACCCCCCATTTTCATTACTTATAAAAGAGGAAAAGCGAAGTCTTTAGCCCTCATGAGTCCAGAGAACATCATGAAGCAAACCTCTCTGAAGTCCTCTCTGAGCAGCTCTCTGAAGGCTGGCAAACCAGAAGTTAAGTGGATGGACTCCCATGCACAGTCAAACTCTTCCACTGGGAAGCTGTGGTATTTCCAGGTGTTTCATACTATGCAAATCAGAAGACCGATGCAGTCATTTTAATTGGGTTCATATGAAAATGGCCCACTTAAGCCAACCTTAGTAGGGGGTGTGTGCTGTGCCAATTCTTCCATATAGCACTGATAATATCAGACTTCACCTACAATAAAGCCTTGTTTTTCCAGTCCTAGGCCTTTTTAAAGCAAATATTGTCAGCTACTTATTATTGATATTTATTTGTTTCCAGTAACAAGCACAAAAGGACAGACTCTGGACAAATATAAAAGCTGCCAAATCCATTGTGCCAGTGGACGTGTATTTCTTGTGATTTGTCCTGGTTAGCCAAGTTCCTGAGGACCCACTGTATTCAGAGAAAGGGTTCGTTCTTTCAGAATCAAAGACATGTGAATTTTCCTTGTACTTTTGATAGCTGAATGCGTGATCAGCAATGCTCTGACTCTCAAATTCAGACTGGAATATGCAAATCCACACATACCTAACAGTGTGACTTCACTTTCTGTGTAAATGTCTAGTGGGTTCAGGAGCTGCTGTCTTGCCTGGCATACTCTATATCCTTTTTCTGTATCCCTTATGTTGCTTCTCGAGAAACCAAAGCAGACTGTCCTACTGCTCTGAACAAAGAAATGACCAATTCAGTGCTGTCCAAATGATGCCCCAGGCGTACATAGACACTCAAAGGCTGAACATGCAGCCCAGAGACTCCCACAGTCCCATTCCCCACCACTGACCATTGCTCCTGCCATGACAGCTGGGTTCTTCAGGACCTCCTCCTTCCTCCAGCTTCTGCTTGCTGCCCCTGCTCCTGAGGTATGGGGGTAGCACAGTGAGAAAAGGCTACGGTGCCTGAGTTACATGGGCGGTGTGGGGGAAGGGTGTCCATGCTGAGCATGCAGCAAGAGAGAGGTAGGATCTGGACTACCCACACTGCAGGTGGGCAGCACAAGTGGGCAGAAAGAAGGGGGTGCTGCATATGCAGTGGGAAAAGGGGGGCACCATGCCTGTGCTGCAGCCATGAGCTGTGGGGGTGGGAGTACACCAAACCACAGCCAATGAAACCTGAAATACTGATGCTTGTCAGCTTTTTGAAGCAGAGACCACCTCTTTTCTGATGTACGGTGCCTCCCGTAAAGGACCTTGATCTGTGTGTGTTGCCCAGAAATAATGTTTGTCTGCATTTAGAGAGGCCCACAGTCAGAGGCGGATGCACTGGTACACTTGTACACCACCCTTTGATCCCTGCGCCACTCCAGGTTTAAAGCCAACTGCCTGGCAGTGGCAGTAGCATTTCTAGCCAGGTAGTGCTGAGGGAGTCACTTGACTCATAGCTCATTATAATCTACCTGATCTCTCTAAACTCTTTATTCCTCAAGTGTTAATGACCTTCTCTTCTTTTTAATGGTCTTGATGTTCCACTAATCTAGTTAACCTCGGTCTACAATCCTCCTGTTTGTTTGCTGCTCCTGGTAATGAAATTGCTATTTCACAGCCCTGCAGATTGGTTTTAACTCATTCCAATGAAGTGATATTTGTTTTTGCTTCCATCTTAAACTAAATAATACAGCCCTCATTCTCTAGTGCATTAGTAAAACTTCCAGTTTATTTTTAAGCGGAGAAAATGTGTTATTTCACGTGATGAATGCACCTCACGGTGGGCGCCCCCTCGTCAAAATTCTAGATCCACCCATGCCCATAGTTCAGTTACACTTAGAAATATCACAGAGAGATGGTTGGTTTTACCAGCCTTTAGAATTGGCAGTGCTTTTATGAACATTTCAACCTTTTTTTTTAAAAGAAGCATTTAGTTCTAAGTGCTTTTATCAAGGGAGGGCCAGAAGGTGTAAAGGTAATTGAGAAGGTCCCTTCCATGTATCTTTCATTACCCTGCCCTCACAGTCTACTAGGCACAACCCACACAGAGACAAGGAGGGAAAGAAAGAGGGAAGAAGATGTAGTTTCTGCCCCAAGGCATTTGCTATCTAAGCATAAAGGCAAATGCATCCGCTGTTGCATTTTAACAATTACATCTGTATGCTCCCTTAGTGATACAAGTGTGCTAAATCATCCTCACTTTGACCCTGAATGAAAAAGAGTTAAAAATGGAGTCGTTTCACTGTACTTGTAGCCTTACAGAATCAGGCATAGCTGTGCTGCTACACATTCAAATTAAAGCTGGATAGAAACCAGCTATAAGATATTACACATTTTCCAGCTCTGTCTTTATACCTGGATAGACCTTTTATGGCATGACAGTTAATTTTTATCTGTAGCTGATCTAAATTTATTATGCAATTAACCAGTTAATTATGTAATATGGGGGGGCACAGGTAACACTTGAGCCTAAGGGCTTATATAAGTATCCTTTGATATCAATACATTTGTGTTGTCTGTCTGTAGGGGAGGCAAAAGCATATAAAGAGCCAAGGGTTTTCTAAGGTAGTTTCTTTTGTGACTCATTGTTTATTGGGAGGGTTTGATTGGTAAATGGGAGGAAATATATCCCTGCTAAATTGTCTTCCCACACTAAGCAGGCTCAATTACAGTCTTTGTTAAACAAAGAGGAACACAAAAAGCTCTATCTGTTCCAGTTGATCTTTCTGCACAAAATGATAATGTCTCTGCACCAGTCTTTTTTAACGACAGTAAAACACAATGGAAATGTGATTTTAATGATCTAACATCAACACTGCCAGAATCAAAACAAAACCAACTCCACAGAGCAGCATTGTAGCTTAGGAAAGCACTGAAGACAAGTATACTATTTTCTTGTGTGGAAGGAAATGCACTGAAGAGAGAGCAAAAAGCTGATGCATGAAGATATTTGAAAGCCAACTAACAAAATGGAAATCTAGGGATGAAATCACTGCAAAAAGAGAAAGGTGATAGTGTTTAATGCAAGCTTTTGAGTTTAAGGGGGCTTGATTTTTTCCTTCTTTCAACACACTGCTATCATTTTTGCAAAACTCTCTCTGTGATGCAACTAGACATGCATTCTTAGTACACTTTCATTTACCCATACATGTCTATTTAAATTTTCATTTTAAAAGACAGTGATACACGGCTTAGGCATCTCAATGTATTAATGCCTGGACAAAACCCCAGCAGCATTAAAATTATCATTCAACTGGGAACTTCCTCAACAAGAAAGATTTCATTATGTTGGGAAATATACTTAGTTCTCTCCAGAATTTCCACCAGACTCAGAGCTGGACATCTTTCAGATCTGGGGAGATGATTACCAAATCATTTGTAGATAGTGAAAGGAAAAACCTATAAGGTTTGGATCCAGATCCAAACTTCCTCAAAGTTTTGGGGGGAAGTGAGTGCTGTTCTCTACTCTACACAGATCTAACTTAAGTCAATAATTTGGATATGTGAAGGAAATCAGCATATTTGAAAAGGCTTATATCTGAAGTGCCACTTGTCATTTATACACATTAATGCCAAATTCTACTTCCAAGGAAGTAAATAGGAAAACCCTTGTTGACTTCAAGGGGAGCTGAAGCAGGTTTAGGCTCCGTTCATTTTTTAGAAGCAGAGTCATAACTTACTATTTCCACACCCTGGGCAGAGTGGGGCAGGAGAGGTGGAGAGGGTGGGGTATTATACAGAGGCAGGTTCTTAGCAAATCTTACCTCACCCAGAGACTCAAAGACCCCAACTGCTGCTGCTGCTGTGACATGAGTTTGCTGCACCTTGAGTGCAGTGGTTGACATGGCAGGGACTCAGGTCTCTCGCTACCGCGGTGGGCTTGGGCTGGCACCCCACACAACAGCTTTAGTAATCCCATCAGCACAGGTTCCCTGAGGGACACCATTTTGGTGCCCCCTCGATCTGTGCCTAGGGCAGGTGCCTCCCTGGTTACACTATGTATATGGTATATGAAATGTTTGTGCACAGGAAACATTTATGTATACAACAAACACCTGCAAATACAGCTTAGCTGCACTGACAACATCTGCAGGGAACTATCTTAGAATCGCTTTTCTGTGCCTCATCCTTCTGCATACCTAACATATTATAGGAAATGTTAAATGAGTCCATCTAACTTTCAACATTTGTTCACATAAACAAAAACCAGAATACAGGCAGTCCTCCACTTACAATGTTTCAGGTTACAATCTTTCACACTTGCAACGTTTATAAATTAACACTTGTTTCATCTTTATGAACTTTCAATAAAAGAAAGAGCCAATTACAAAAACATCCTGGCTTCAGCCAATAACACCACATTGGAAAAGGTAAGATAACCTGAACCTTCCATTCTCCCCCACCGAAGTTAATAAGGGAGGGTCGATGCAGTTTCACAGATTAGTTCCATTTACGTCCATCAGCAGCTTTTGTTCAAAACAGACATCTCAGCTAGAACAGGAGAAACTTAAACAGAACTGAAAGGATGCTATTTATTTACCAGCTGCTTCAAATGCAAAGAATGGTGAGATGTCTGAACCTACAATTACACTCTATAGTTCGAGGAAGCACATATCACAGCCACTCTTAGAAACTGCATAGAGATATATTTAAAGACTAGATTCTGGAATTGTGTTTATGGCAGTTCAAGACACATGAGCCTAAGTGTATGGTAACAAGGGTAATTTATACAAAACAATGCAGTACCCCATTACAATGGCTCTAAGGGATGTCACTTTGACTCCCTACTCTATTGCAAATCATGAAGTTAGAAGGAAGAAGATGCATCAGGCCCAGCCCAGCTTTTCAGAGGAGCCAATCAGTTTGTCATGTCCAGGATGGACTCTGTGGTCCAAATGAGGTCCTGCCATGGGGGCTGCTGAGAGTACAGTCTGCTGCACTGTCCTCCCAGCCTGCTGCTGCCAAAGGCATGTTACTGCAAGTGCAGCAGCTGGGAGACAAGGATGGCAGCCAGAGGTTCACTATGACATTCCCCCACCAACTTTTAACTTCAGAAAATATTTTTAAACAAGATTTCCCTTCCCTCCTCCTCCCCCCACAACCTTTCCTATCTTCCTGATAATGTAATTATCCCATTTATTTCCAGGTTGGGGATTTCTTATCACAGCCTCATCCTTTTGAGATAAGGAGGGATTCTGTAGATGCTGGTAATCTATCTTTCAACTATATTACTCAGGTGAGTTCCTTGCTGACTTGTGTTAGAGAGCGAGCAAGGACCAGCTCTCACTGGCCCAGTACATGTTGCTTATATGAAGTGGAACATTTGCCTTAGAAGAAATTGAGAGGCTTGCTCTATAGCTTGGTAGTTCAGGTGTTCACATGGGAGGCCCAGGTTTAAGTTCCTGCTCTAATTACTAGTTTTACAAAGTGGGGCTACTCCAGGAGGAGAGAGTGAGTGACCTGCCCAAAGCAGCCAGTAGCCTCAGGGTTAGGACCCTCACCAGGGATGTGGGAGATACAAGCTCAACTCCATGGCTTGAATCAAGCAGACAAGGCCTAGGCCATGGGTTTCCTATGCTGCATACAATTGCTTTAACTGTGGCAAAGGGGCACAACTCATTTGGACCACAGACTCCATCCTGGACCTGACAAACTGATTGGCTCCTCTGAAAAGCTTTGGTTTTGACATATGGACAACTAAGCTGTTTCATTAAAAAATTCCTGACCTGCTCTATTTCTGACCTCTTTATTGACCAGACCCTAGACTGAAGTATCTCCGATTTGCTCACAGACAGTAAATCAGCGTTACAATGCGGTGTTTTAGAAATGTGTGTAATAACAATATTTTGGAGCAGATACAATCTGAATAAACAAACTATCCATTCCATGCACGGTATCATGATGTTTCCAGGGCAAAATATTATTTGTCAGCCTTTTGTGGGAAGGTGAGATAACGTTTTATGCTGGAAACCATATTCTAATTTAATGACAAAGAGTTTCAGGATTTAGTGATAAAAAAAGGGAAAATGTACATGTCTCCCCTACCTATTTTCACATTGTTCAAAAGCCAGAAAATTCACTACAAATGTTCTCCTTGACCTACCTCCCAGTCCACACACTAGCCACAGAAAACCATGGAATCCACAGGCTTGTAACCCAGCCTCATTTTCACATGTCTCCCATCCAAGAGTTAATTTGTTTTCTCCACTGCACAATTACCCCATTTTCTTAGCATTGAAACATGTACCAGTTGTCCTTGTGAGTCTAGGAGTGCCATTAGTGGTTGTTCTTAGGTCTTAATGGAAGTCAGGACTGCTCCATACAAAAGAAATTAGTGTTCTTTCAGGGCTGGGCCTGTTGCATCTTCTTCCTTCTAACATCATGATTTGCAGTAGAGCAGGGAGTCAAAGTGACATTACAATGGGTTACTGCATTCCCACCAGGGGAGACACCTTGTTGGACCTGGTGCTGGCCACGGGTGACAACGTGGTGAGGGGGCTGAGGGTGCTTGACCACCTGGGCGACAGTGATCATCGCCTGCAGGAATTCACCGTCCAGCACAAGGTGGCAAAGGCCTGCAGCAAGATTTCAGGAGGGCAGACTTCAATGAGCTAAG
Organism: Crocodylus siamensis; assembly: GCF_052110815.1. Taxonomy (NCBI): domain Eukaryota; kingdom Metazoa; phylum Chordata; order Crocodylia; family Crocodylidae; genus Crocodylus; species Crocodylus siamensis. Next base: position 240,761,993 of record NC_143397.1, on the reverse strand, counting down.
GAGAATAGTTGGGGAAGCACTGAGGTCCCGGAGGGGAGGGGAGCCAGGTGTCCAAGAAGAGTGGTCGCTGCTTAAGGAGACGATCCTCCAACCCCAAAGGGAGGTAATCCCAACATGGATCAAAGGGAGCAGGAGGGCACAAAACCCCCCATGGCTCACCAAAAGCATCCGGGAATGTCTCCTTGCTAAAAGGGAGGCCCACACCCAATGGAAGGAAGGAGCCATCACCAGGGAGGACTATACTGTGGTTGCTGGGGGATGCACGGGGGCAGTCAGGAAGGCCAAGGCGGAGACGGAACTGGGACTAGCTTCCCGGATCAAGGACAAGAAGTCCTTTTTTAAACATATAGAGGGCAAAAAGAAGGTTCCGGGTAACGTGGGGCCCCTGCAAGACATGCTAGGAAATTTGGTCATCACACCAGACGACAATGCTAACATATTTAATGATTTCTTTGCCTCCATCTTCCGAAGCAGGGACCAGAATAGGCATCCCCCCTCTGGGTCCCCCTTAAACCCTAGGGGAGGTGCACCAAGGCCAAGGGTTAGTGAGGAACTAGTTAGGGAACTTCTGGAGGGACTGGATGTATTCAAATCTGCTGGTCCAGATGATCTCCACCCCAGAATACTGAGGGAATTGGCTGAAGTCATTGTGGGACCCATGGCAGAGCTTTATGAGCACTCATGGTGCTCTGGTGTGGTGCCAGAGGACTGGAAGAGGGCCAATGTGGTTCCCATCTTCAAATAAGGCAGGAAGGAGGACCCAGGGAACTACAGGCCAGTTAGTCTTACCTTGATCCAGGGTAAGCTTTTTGAGAGACTTATTCTGGTACATGTCCACGAGGGCCCAGCAGGGGAGATTATGCTTAGGGGCAACCAACACAGGTTCATTAGCGGCAGGTCCTGTCAAACCAACCTGGTGGGCCTTCTACGACCAGGTCACCAAATCCTTAGATGCAGGGGTAGCAGTGGACATAGTCTTTCTGGACTTTAGGAAGGCCTTTCACACTGTCTCTCACCCCGTTCTCATTAAGAAACTGGGAGACTGTGGTGTCGACACCCACACAGTCAAATGGGTCACCAACTGGCTGGAGGGCCGCACCCAGAGGGCGGTGGTGGATGGGTCCTTCTCAACCTGGAAGGACGTGGGCAGTGGGGTCCCCCAGGGCTCGGTTCTCGGGCCCGCACTGTTCAACATCTTCATCAGTGATTTGAACGAGGGGGTAAAAAGCACCCTGTTCAAATTTGCTGATGACACTAAGATGTGGGGGGACGTGGGCACATTGGAAGGATGCAACAGGCTACAATCAGACCTAGACAGGTTACAAGGGTGGGCGGATGTGAATAGGATGGGATTCAACACTGACAAGTGCAAAGTGATGCACCTGGGGAGGAACAGCCGGCACCATACCTACAGGTTGGGGAACTCCCCTCTTGTCAGCACGGAGGCGGAAAGGGATCTGGGGGTCATCACAGACTCCAAGACGAACATGGGCCGGCAGTGTGGGGAGGCAGTCAGAAAGGCCAACTGCACCTTGGCATGCATCCACAGATGCATCTCGAGCAGGTCCAAGGAGGTGATCCTCCCCATCTATGCGGCACTGGTCAGGCCGCAGCTGGAGTACTGCGTCCAGTTCTGGGCGCCGCACTTCAAGAGGGATGTGGACAGCATGGAGAGGGTCCAGAGGAGGGCCACTCGTATGATCAGGGGACAGCAGGGCAGGCCCTATGAGGACAGGCTGCGGGACCTGAATCTGTTCAGCCTCCAAAAGAGAAGCCTGAGGGGGGATCTAGTGGCCTGTTATAAACTAGTCAGGGGGATCAGCAGGCATTGGGGGAGTCACTGTTCCCCCGAGCACCACCAGGAGTGACCAGGAATAATGGTCACAAGCTGGCACAGAGCAGGTTTAGTTTAGATATCAGGAGGCGCTACTTCACGGTCAGGGCAGCTAGGGTCTGGAACCAGCTTCCAAGAGAGGTGGTGCTGGCTCCTACCTTGGGGGTATTTAAGAGGAGGTTAGATGAACAACTTGCTGGGGTCTTTTGACCCCAGTACTCTTTCCTGCCATGGCAGGGGGTCGGACTAGATGATCTACTCAGGTCCCTTCCAACCCTAGAAACTATGAAACTATGAAACCTTTGACATCCAGGCTGCTGACATCTGACATTCAAGAAAGAACCTCAGGGTTAAGCTTGCATACTGGTCAGATGTACCTTCTCTCTCTGACAGCTCTAGGACTGGTAGATATAAAATTATTTGCATTATTTTTTCTCTGTTATCACTGTGTTGCAATTAAATTTGCCTATTATCAAATGGAGAGGCCATGGTCAGTCTGAGGGTTTTGGGTCCACCCAGAACAAGATATGTGGGTCATAAATCCAGTGCTAACACTGTGGAAAGAGTCATTATAGCCAGGCCTTCAGTCTAGCATGGCTTAGCAGTGGAGCTGGGCACACAGCAGAGAGAGAGTGGGAAAATGCCTCATGGGAAGGGTGAAACCTAGGGTTCCTATACATGTGCAGGGAGGCTGCTCCGACACACTGTAATTACAGCATGTTGGAGCAGACTCAATTAATCAAGTGTGCTGGAACGTGGTAATTACCGTACTCCAGCAGACTCCAGCGTCATGTTTATCAGCATCCCCATGCTTAAAAATGGCAGCGCGACACTTTCAAGATTTCATAGACATTAGGGCTGGAAGGGACCTCGGGAGATCATCGAGTCCAGCCCCCTGCCCAAAGGGCAGGAAGTCAGCTGGGGTCATAGGATCCCAGCAAGATAAGCATCCAATTTACTCTTGAAGGTGTTCAACGTAGGTGCTTGAACCACCTCCGATGGCAGACTGTTCCAGACCTTGGGGGCTCGGACAGTAAAGAAATTCTTCCTTATGTCCAGCCTGAAACGGTCTTGCAGGAGTTTGTGACCATTCGACCTCGTCATCCCTTGGGGCACTCTGGTGAACAGACGTTCCCCCAGATCCTGGTGGTCACCCCTGATAAACTTATAGGTGGCCATCAGATCACCCCTGAGCCTACGCTTTTCCAGGCTAAAGAGTCCCATGGCTCTCAGCCTGTCATTGTATTGTCTGTTTTCCTGACCTCTGATCATGCGCGTGGCTCTCCTCTGGACTCTCTCAAGCTTCTCCACATCCTTTTTGAATTGTGGAACCCAAAACTGGACGCAGTACTCCAGCTGCGGCCTCACCAAGGCCGAGTACAAGGGGAGAATGATGTCCCGGGATTTGCTCGAGAGGCATCTATGGATGCATGCCAGCATTTTGGTCGCTTTACTAGCCGCAGCATCGCATTGGAGGCTCATGTTCATCTTGTGGTCAATGATGACCCCCAAGTCTTTTTCTTCTGTAGTGCTAACCAACGTAGCACTGCTGAGCCTATAAGGGTGCTGCAGGTTTTTCCTCCCAAGGTGGAGAACCTTGCATTTTTCAGTGTTAAACACCATGAGGTTCTCGTCTGCCCATTTGCTGAGCATGTCCAGGTCAGCCTGGATCACTCGCCTATCTTCTGGCGTGGATGCTTTGCCCCAAAGTTTGGTGTCATCGGCAAACTTGGCCAGTCCACTCCTAACTCCAATGTCCACATCATTAATGAAGATGTTGAACAGGATGTGTCCCAGGACAGAGCCTTGAGGGACCCCACTGGTTACAGGGCACCATGATGAGTGACTGCCATCAATCACAACCCTCTGGGTCCAACCACAAAGCCAATTTCCCAGCCAGCGGATCGTGGTGGAGCCAAGGCCACAACTGGGCAGTTTGGCCAAGAGGTGATCATGGGATACCAGATCAAAAGCTTTTTTGAAGTCAAGATATATGACATCAATCTCTTCTCCTTTCAACTAAAGCTCGTTCAACAAGCTAGGTGTAGCAGCAAGCTATCAGTTAGGAGTCTTCTCACCACAGCCAGACAGCACCAACCCATGCATGCTAGAGGTGGGCCTGCCTGAGAACACTCCTACACCCTGGGATATCAACAGCCACAGATGCCAAACCATAAATGGGGTGTATAAAAGGAGAAAGAAGAAGCCTGATCTATGAAAGAGGCCCTGGGTAAAATGAGCCAAAAGACTCTCACTGAAGATAGAGTGGAGGTCGGTGCTATAGTTATTTGTATAGACAGGTGGTGTGTTTTTCCATATTGATGCTGCATTCCTTTCCCCGCAATAGCATCTTCCTTCTTTTATGTACAGATTCAAAGTATTACTGAAAGTTTGTGTTATTTCTTGAAGGCACCTAGGGAAGGTGTTTAGCTTTGCCCAGGTTCCTGTGTGCAGGATCAAGATGGCAGGGTTAGTTCATTTCAGTGGAAATAGCTAGATATACAACTCTGGCCACTTCTGCTGCTAACACTACCTGGAAAAAGGATTACACAGACATAAATACACCCCACAGTGTGACTGCAGTATGGCCAACTTAGAGGGGGCATGATATTGTTGGCTGCTGCCCACATTGCAAAAACTACTCATCACGTCTCTAACCCAGCTGTTCTTGTGTATTTGAAGATATGCAAAATAGCAGAAAACTCACTGGAGCAGAACATCCTGCAAGGTTTTCTGCCCTTTGTAGTCAAAGCCTAATGATAACTCTGAGGAAGCTGCAGGCAGCTGAATTCAGCCAACAGCTCCAGCCTGAATCTACCCTAAGAGTAGAATCCAGCAAAAACCTTCCTGACTCATCTTCATCTTTATCAGATGCAGGCAACAGCCATTGATGGCGGTGGGGAGGGTGATATGCCTACATTACAGTGACTAAACTGATATGTAGACCCACCTAAGCCAGTGATAAACTAGCTAGCTCAGGTACTTATAGGAGAGTAGCCACAGCAACCTGGAGCTCAGTGCTGGTCAACAGTCCACATATTTACCCAGATTCACAGGCAGGTTTTGCAGACTATGGTGAGCCTCATCCTATAATGGCTACCATGCTATCAGTACCTGAGCTAGCCTGTTAAAACACCAGTGTGTTCAGCATGGACATACTCTGAGTGACAGAAACTCTTTGGTAAGACAGTAAAGAGAACCCAGAGTCTGAGAGCAGATATCCTGTTACAGGTAGGGTTGTGTGAAGCTTCAAGAGGTGATTCAATTTGGAGATTCGGCCTGATTCGGTGGCCGAATCTCTGACTCTGAATCCGAATCCAAACTGAATCAGGGGACCAATTTAAAGGTCTGAATTGATTCAAAGCTCTCCAAGTCTTTGAAAAAGATTCAGAGAGCTTTGATGATTCTGGCAGTCCACAGTGGCTGCAGCAGGGAGCTGCAGCTGACTCCGAGCTGGTAAGGACTAGGGGCAGGGGAGAGGAGCTGGGGGAGGAAACCACAGGGGGACCCCCAACCCCCATGCTCCCCCAGCCCCCATAACACCCGCCCACTCTCCCAGCCCCCCCATGGCTGCCCCCCTTTGGTAGTGGATTTGGTCGGGCTTCTGGCCTGCTAGACTAGGAAAACAGACAGAGACCACAAGTGCTGATACTGCTTATTTCAGTTACATGTTCTGAGATAAGGAAGCCTGCATGCCTTGTTTTGTCTTGATATATACCCTGTGTACAGATGCTTTCTTTAAGTAAACTGTCTGTACGTCTGTGTGTGATTTACTTCTATTTTGTTTCTCCAAGGTCATTTTTTTTTCTCTTTCTCTGTCTTAAGTATAAATATGCTTGTAAACTTATAGAGTTTGAGAAAACCTTTGAAACAGACAAGTGGGTGATTCCCCTTGCCGTATGAAATCCTCCCGGTGATCACAGTATAGCCCTAAATAAAGAAAAGCTGGCTCTGTCAGTTCTGATTCAACCACAACGCAAAGTTTGATTTCTTCCACGCACCCCCTGCCAAAGCTCGGTACTTTAAAGGAAAGCCCCAGTGCTGCCTGCTGCCCCCCACTGCCCCATGCTGCATGGGGGGGCTCTATCACAAGCCCCCTGACCCCAAATCGAATTGGGATAGTAATTCAAAAAACTGTCCCCCGAATCAGCTGAATCTGAAGCAAATACTAGCCCCTTCACACAGGCCTAGTTACAGGTAATTTCACAGACACACTGTGTGTGTAGAGAAGGGATCAGGCTGGTTTATCTGCCATTCTGATCATTACACTGCAATGTCTGCAATATCTGGATTAATAAAACAGTGATGTTTTTCTTTAATGCAGGTAAACGATAGGGGCAAACTCCCAGGCTTGCAGAGACTGGGATAAAACAGATGCAAACTGGCATGCTCATAAACTGCAATGTCTTTTACCTAAAGCCAGCTGGCATTCAGGAAAGGGGTGGAATTTATTAAAACTTTCAAGTTGCAATTTCTAATCTAGACCTCAAAACTAAATCCCCTGTGACAGGCAGGCAGGGGAAAGGGCATGTTAGCAGCAATAGGAAATAGATTTTGGAAAATAAGATTTGATCCATATAATGGAACAACTGCAATAAAAAGTGACCATTGGAACAGCATTCCACTCTATTACTCTTTCTACTCTGAAGTACGCATGCCCTGATGAAACAGGCAAATTAAAATTGAGCTATAAAATAAATAAAAAAAAGACGAAAACAACCAAAATATCAACATAGTGGCAATAAACTCAGTGTGATGTCTGAAAGCACCAGTCAAAACCATTGTGGGTTTCTTCTAATAATAAGGCTGATGAACCATAACTTCAAAGGAGAAGTTTGCACATTTTATTTTCTGCAGACTGGGAAGGAAAGTATTTTCTGGCAATGATGGCTTGCTTCCTCTGCACAATTTGGCAAGTGTCTAAATGGATTTCATCAGTTCCCTCTATTTATTATAGGCAGACAGAAGGGAAAATAAAGCAATTACAGCTTGGGCAGATAGGTATATTACAATATTCATCTGTCTTCTCTCTACTGATAACCTAATATTGGATTTTCCAGATATAATTTCTAGCTATTTGCAATACTGGTTTGTGGGCATTTGCATTCTTTTCTTCAACATACTTAGAAAACAAGAGCTTCTACATCTCAGCAAGGCTTTCTGAGTTTCTGCCTTACACAAGAGATAGCTGATACATCTAGCTAATATAAATCCAGGTGTAATGCCAAAAGTGTGTAGATCAGTGGTCCTCAAACTTTTTATATTTGAAACACCCCTCGTTAGACTTGAGGCACCCCTCGGAAAATGCCACCTCTTAGTTTTGACTCACTTTTTTACTACAGAAAAATAACAGTGTTTCTGTTGCAAAGAACTCAGAAGGACCACAACAGAGCAGAATGTTTTAACACTATGGATTCCTACTTGAAATCTTCTGGGTTCATCTTGTGAATCATGTCTGCACAACTAAGTGTGTTAACATTACTTTGCCCCAAATAATTGCCAGCCCCTGGCCTAAGGGCTACTTACTAAGTTTTGGCAAGCCATTGAGGGCCACACAACAGGCAGGTAGGGGCAGATAAATATTAATTTTCTAAATTTTTTAAGGGCCCCCGCAGGCCGGATAGAATGGCCTGGTGGGCCATATCTGGCCCCCGGGCTGCATTTTGCTCCCCCCCACCTTAAGCGGATCACAAGGCATCCCAGGGTGCCATGGCACCTTGGTTGAAAATCACTGGTGTAGAATGATTAAAAGCAAATTAGTGATCTAGAAAAGATACTTGTAATCCAGGAAACCATTTGCCAGAACTCAGAAATTCATTTCCATTCTACAATTCTTGGCAAGCCTCTGCGGTTTCATCAAGGAAAAGGCTTCAGTTCCAAGGTAATGCAGCCAAATACTGACAAGTGCAAGGTACTGCACCTAGGGAGGAAGAACCAGCAGCATACCTACAGGCTGGGGAACTCCCCTCTTGTAAGCACAGAGGCAGAAAAGGATCTTAGAGTCACTATTGACTCCAAAATGAACCTGGGCCACCAATGTGAGGATGCAGTCAGTAAGGCTAACAGCACCTTGTCATGCATCCACAGATGCATCATGAGCATCCCCCTGACTAGTTTATAACAGGCCACTAGATCCCCCCTCAGCCTTCTCTTTTGGAAGCTGAACAGGTTCAGGTCCCATAGCCTTTCCTCGTAGGGCCTGCCCTGTTGTCCCCTGATCATATGAGTGGCCCTCCTCTAGACCCTCTCCATGCTGTCCACATCCCTCTTGAAGCGCGGCGCCCAGAACTGGACGCAGTACTCCAGCTGCGGCCTGACCAGTGCCACATAGAGAGGGAGGATCACCTCCTTGGACCTGCTCGAGATGCATCTGTGGATGCATGACAAGGTGGGGCTGGCCTTCCTGACTGCCTCCCCACACTGCCGGCCCATGTTCATCTTGGAGTCAATGATGACCCCCAGATCCTTTTCCGCCTCCGTGCTGACAAGAGGGGAGTTCCCTAACCTGTAGGTATGGTGCTGGTTGTTCCTCCCGAGGTGCATCACCTTGCACTTGTCTGTGTTGAAACCCATCCTATTCTCGTCCGCCCACCCTTGTAACCTGTCTAGGTCTGATTGTAGCCTGTTGCATCCTTCCAGTGTGCCCACGTCCCCCCACATCTTAGTGTCATCAGCAAATATGAACAGGGTGCTTTTTACCCCCTTGTCCAAATCACTGATGAAGATGTTGAACAGCGCGGGCCGGAGGACGGAGCCCTGGGGGACCCCACTGCCCACGTCCTTCCAGGTTGAGAAGGACCCATCCACCACCACCCTCTGGGTGCGGCCCTCCAGCCAGTTGGCGACCCATTTGACTGTGTGGGTGTCTACACCACAGCCCCCCAGTTTCTTAATCAGAACAGGGTGAGAGACAGTGTCAAAAGCCTTCCGGAAGCCCAGGAAGACTATATCCACTGCTACCCCTGTATCTAATGATCTGGTGATCTGATCGTAAAAGGCCACCAGGTTGGTCTGACAGGACCTGCCACTGATGAACCCATGTTGGTTGCCCCTAAGCATGCAGTCCCCTGCTGGCCCCTCCTGGATGTGTGCCAGCATAATTGTCTCAAACAGCTTGCCTAGGATCGAGGTAAGACTAACCGGCCTATAGTTTCCCAGGTCCTCCTTCCTGCCTTTTTTGAAGATGGGGACCACGTTGGCCCTCTTCCAGTCCTCCGGTACCTCACCAGAGCACCACAAGTGCTCGTAAAGCCGTGCCAGCGGTCCTGCAATGACCTTGGCCAGTTCCTTTAGAACTCTAGGGTGGAGATCATCCGGACCGGCTGACTTGAATACGTCCAACCCCTCCAGAAGCTCCCTAACTAAATCCTCGCTAACCCGTGGCCCAGGTGTGCCTCCCCCGGGGCCTGAGGGGGGCCCAGCAGGGAGGTGGCTGTTCTGGTCCCTACTTAGGAAGATGGAGGCAAAGAAATCATTAAACACGTTAGCTTTGCCGTCCGGTGTGATGACCAAATTTCCCAACGCATCCTGCAAGGGCCCCACATTACCCAGGACCTTTTTTTACCCCCTATGTATTTAAAAAAGGACTTCTTATTGTCCTTAATCTGGGAAGCTAGTCCCAGTCCCATCTCTGCCTTGGCCTTCCTAACTACCCCCCTACATCCCCGAGCAACTACAGAATAGTCCTCCCTGGTAATGTCCCCTTCTTTCCATTGGGTGTAGGCCTCCTTTTTAGCAAGGAGACATTCCCGGATGCTTTTGGTGAGCCACAGGGGCTTGTGTGCTCTCCTGCTCCCTTTGATCCTCATTGGGATTACCTTCCTTTGGGCTTGGAGGATCGTCTCCTTAAGGAGCGACCAGTCTCCTTGGACACCTGGCTCCCCTCCCCTCCGGGATCTCAGCGCTTCTCCAACTATCCTCCTTAGCTCGTTGACGTTTGCCCTCCTAAAATGTAGGGCCGCTGCCTTACTACATGCCTTTGCCACCTTGCGCTGGATGGTGAATTCCAGCAGGCGATGATCGCTGTCGCCCAGGTGGTCGAGCACCCGCAGCCCCCTCACCAGGTCATCACCCGTGGCCAGCACAGGTCCAACAAGGCATCCCCCCCTGGTGGGGCTGTGCACCTCCTGGGTTAGATGGAGGTCCTGCACTCTGGCCAAGAACCTACGTGAGCGTTCGGACCTGGCTGACTGCTCTTCCCAGCAGATGTCTGGGAAGTTCAGGTCCCCCATGACTACCACATCCTTAGCCTTCACTACCTCTGTGAGCTGACCCAAGAATTCCTGGTCAAGCTCTTCTCCCTGGTTGGGAGGTCTGTAGTAGACTCCCACCATTAAGTCTCTTTCCCCTCGACTGCCTTGTACTCTAACCCAAAGCACTTCAGAGTGCCCCTCCCCTGACTCCTTGCTAATTGACGAGGATGTGTATTCCTTCTTAATATAGAGTGCCACGCGCCCACCTCTCTTTCCTATCCTGTCCCTCCTGTACAGCCTATAGTCCTTGACATTCACCACCCAATCACGCATTGCGTCCCACCACATTTCCGTAATCCCCACTATGTCCGGGCTGGTGTCAGCCAGCAGAAGGGTGAGCTCCTCCTACTTGTTACCCATACTATGAGGTGACCTGCTCAGGTCCTTTCCGACCCTACTAACTCTGAAACTATGAAACTATGATAGCACAGAGACAACACCAAGTCTCAGAGTGCCAGAGAGAGTCCAGTAATTGTCCAGAATAAGGGCTCTCTAGCCCTCCTAGTGATCATGCTAGCCATTCTAAATCTATTTGTTATAGATTTTTCTGCAAAATCACCTCTGCCTCCCAGCTCTGCTCCACCATGGCTGATTATAATTATACTATTAAACAGTTTATAGCCCAGCCATTATGGTTATTCAGTGCAGAATATAGCATATCAACTTGTTCCCCAGGATAGCAGAATCTTTCCCTGCTGGACATTACATGGTCAATAGTCAAACTCCCATTCTTGTTGTTTTAACTCTCCAGATCTAAGCAGGAGCTCTGGGACCTAGACCTTATACCCCCCAGCTTCACTCTGTAGCTTGATTTCCCCTTCCTGGTTTCTCAGCCTGGGAGAGACAATTTCATTAGACATGTCTGACATGCTTGTCCTGACCAGCCTTACATTTTAAAGTATTTTATGGCCCTTTTCCATAATTTCATCATTTTATTTAACTGCTTCCTTTTATGTTTGCATTATTGCTCATTTCTCTTGTACTGCAAACTGAATATATCACTTTTTTAATCATTCACAAATGTCATGAACCAGATTAAAACCCCTTTTTCATCAGGCACAGTGGACACAGTGCTGAACTTACAGGACTTGTATGTAACAAACTGCTTCCATCTAGAGGCTGGTTCCTTTTCTGATGTATTGTTGCAAGGAAAGACTCCTTTTCCATCGCCTCTCAGAGTGTCTTTGTCCTCCTTTCCCTGATCTTGATCTGCAAGTTTGAGTACAAATGAGCATCTAAAACAAGGGCAGGCAATTATCTTGGGTGGAGGGCTGCTTGATGAGGTTTGGCGAGCTATCAAGAGCCGCACGAGTAGCCCCATCAGCAACACGTAGGGGGTGCACGTGCACCCCCTGATCTTGGCAGTGCACGCCCTGCAAAAAGGTGCTGCTGACACTATCAGCAGTGCCTGCGGGGAGTCGCTGCCTGCAACCCCCCTCCTGTCCTCTTGCTGCTGACACTAGAGGTGGCATCTGTGGATGGTTCCCGATTGCTGCTGGCCACTGCCATCATTGCCAGCAGTGTCTGCGGACTTGCAGACTGCCGGTCAGCACTCACCACTCCCCTCTCCCACCACCAGCAACAGTGCCATGGTTGCCTGTGGGAGCTAACCGCTTGCCACCACCATGCTCCCACTACCAACAGCAGCACCGCTGGCTGCAGGAGCTTACTGTGCCCCCCGCCAGCTTCCAGGGGCATACAGAATTCATGGGTAGCCCCTCCACTTGACAGGTGCCCTGCCCCCTGGTCACCATCTTGGGACCAGAAGACCCACCCCTAACCTTTGCCACTGGAAGTCCCTCCCCTGCCCCATGGAAATACTTTAAATGCACCTTTAAGGGCACCTTTGGGAGGTGGGGTTGCCATCTTGGAACCAGTAAAAACTAAATCATACACTAGAAGTCAAACATCTTCTATAACATATTTTAATTCTGTTACAACAAATATTTTTGTCATGATTTGTGTTTGTGTAGTGTATATAGAGGTGACTGCATAATAACTGAAAAATTAATTCATAGTCTTTTATATTGTGTGGGGGTGTATGATGAGGGGTGTGTGTTGGAGGTGGGAGGGAGTATGTATGTATGGTGAGGGGGTATATGGTGGAGTGTATGTATGTTGGGGTGGGGGTGTGTGGGGGGGTGTGTGGAGAGTTTGTGAGGGAATGTGACTGTTTGGGGGGGATAGGGTATGTTGGGGGATTGTGTGGTGTTTGGGGGATGAGGGTGTGCGACTCTGGAACACAGTGTCCTCTCCGGCAGTCAACGCAGGTAACACTGCAATGTGGGTGTGTGACATTTAGGTGTGATGGAGGATGGGAGGGGGGTAGGAACCCCTCCATTGCATAGCAGCAGGCACAGGCACGCGAAGTGCTGGTGCCTGGCTCAGGCCAGAGCTGCAAATCACAGTGAGAAGCGTAGTCTCCACAGTCATGCTGAGGATGGGGTGGGGGAAGCCCCAGGCACTGGAACTGGCTGTCTTCCCTACCCCAGCTGGTTCTAGCCCTGGGACTTCCCTCCTGTGCCACAAGAGAGTGGGGAGCACTGGCGATACAGGTGAACCAGCAGGGGCTGGGCTCCTTGCCCTGATGTGCAGTGCTGGCTGGAACCAGGCATTAGCACTAAGAATGAGAGCCCCCCTGCTGCTGCTGCTGCCTGCCAGAGCAATGTGTCATGTGGGGAGTGTGGGAGGAGTCTCCATACCCCACCACCCTCCCTCACATCCACACCCTGCCCACCTGAGCCCTATGCTGCTGCCACTCCCCTGGGTGCAGGCTCCATGCTGCCACCAGCCCCCCTCGCTTGCCCCTCCCTTCCCTACCTGCTGCCTGGAGGGAGTGGGACACTGGGGAAGCCTGCAGCAGCAGCCCCACCCATGATCCTGGGAGCGAGGCATAATAGGGTATGTTGGGGGCAGGTGTAGATGTCTTGCTCCCATCCTCATTGGCAGAAGGGCTGGGTGGGTTACAGTTCATTGGTGGGTACCACAGGCCAGAAGAAAGTGCCTGGCAGACCAAACGCTGGGCCATATTTTGCCCACCCCACTCTAAAAACTGGTCCCTTACCATTTTTCCTAGGAAGACTGCACTGCCCTCTGGGCATGTCAGAAACACAAGTCTCCACAGGTCTTCTGGGGGAGTCTCTTCCTTCATTCCCCTTCAAGATCTCAGTTGTACTCTAGCCAACTCAGATTGAGAGCAGGCTCCAAGCTTCACATTAAAGCTTTTACCAGGCCTGACTACCTCACTCTGTTTTCTAAGGGTTAACTCCACAGGACCATTACAGCCAGTCCAGTCAACCTGCCTGCCAGAAATCCCCACTTAGGCATGTCTTGGGTGCTTCTCAGAATTGTTCTCAGGGCCATATATGCTGTCCATCTACATTAGAAACTGCTAAGCTCGTTAGCCTGGAAGCCATCCAAAAAGACCCCAGAAGTCCTCTTGGGCCAGAGGTCTATATCCAGCCACCTGCAAGGCTTCTCCTCCTCACAATGTAATCAGAACTCACCCGAGCACTGTAGGCAGCAAGCACAGGAAGTCTCCAAGCAGTAATCCCATAAAATCCTGTTTCTGGACTTGCCAACCTTCCGCACTCCACTTCTTGTCTGCACTGCCCATATTTAGAGCCAAACACAGAGAAAAAGGCTAGTAATACACAGATTCCTAGAAGGCCTCTGCTCAAAGAATGAGAAAGTCAAGGTAGGGCTGGCTTTTGTGGCATGGGCTAGTAGAAGGTGATTCTGAAGGTTGAACCTAAAATTGGTGTCGATGTATCTTTTTTGTGCATTCTCCCAGACATTGATTTGGACTGTGAGATTGAACTGACCCAAATAATTTTACCAGGGAGCTTTTTCCTCCAAACTTTTTCATAACTTGAGCCCAGTTGACCAAAACGCTTGTCTCTGGGCCTCAGGAAGTCAAAAATAGAGTAGAAAACTTTTAAATGTCTGGTCCGAGCTAAGTCCTCCAACTGCTCCTATTCTACAACCAGATGGAATTTCTCCAGAAATGTTATTTCCTAGGAAATGGAGGGAAATGTTTATTTTCCTTGCATGTCATAACAAACAAATGAAAGCAAATTTTGAGATATCAAAATTTCCTATGACCCCAAAAGTCTGAGTTTTGGCTAAGTCCCAATTCTCCTTTCACCATGCCTATGAAGTAGAGCAGTTATATTATTTTGATTTAGCAGTAGGAGAACTAAGGCACAAAGAGTAAAAATGACTTGCCCAGGATTACGTAGAAATCTGTGGCCAAGTAAGGAATTGAACTGGGGGATCCCATGTCCTAGATAGTACCCTAACCCATGGACTCTGCCTCTCTGCCCCTGTGAGTGCATAGAGCAGCTGTTTCCAAACTGTGGATCGCAACCCCAAGCGGGGTCACAGCATCAGTAGATGGGGTCACGGGTGTGAGGGCTTTGGGTTGGGAGTGAAGGGCCATGCTGAGAAAATGGGGCCAAAAATGGGGTCAAGCTGAGGAAAAGTTGGGGAAAGCACAGTGACATGTGTCCTCCCTAGCACTCTGTTTCCTCATGTTCCTCAGGCTCCCAGCTCTCCATGCTGAGGCTACCCGAGTTCTCCTTTGTCATCTTCTGGGTTCTACATACCCCACAGAGTTCTCCATCTCCCCCTCCATACCCCCAAGCACCCATCTATACTTCCTGTCTGCCTCCCTCACACTCCGTCCAGCCTCCTTAGTAAGGGTGTTTGCTAGGGCTGTGCGAAATTTCACCAGCTGTTTTGTTTTGACACTGTTTCGACTCATTTTGAGCTCAAAATCAAAATTAAATGGAAGGCTTTGAAACAGCATCGAAACAAAATGAGGGCAGCCAAAACATTTCAATTTTTGAGGCTGGACTTGCTTGCTGCTAAAGAGAAACTAAGAAGAAGGAGGGGAAAGAGGGGGAAGGACTGCTCTGACATTGACTGTGTAGCTGGCCAGTGACTGTGATCCTTCCCTGAGATCCCTTCCAATCCCAGTGCTCTTGGGGAGGGACAGGAAAACAGCATCAAAAGCATCGTTTGAACTGACCTTTCTCTGTGCCTTCACACTTACAGTTGACACAAGTTTTGCTCTGAACAGTTTGAGGTGCAGTTTCCCAGAAACCCCCACACCTATCTCCTTGAAACTTGGCAGGCTTCATGGCCTCAGCAGGGGCTACCATGCCTGCAGCTTTCACCTCACTGTGCCTTAACACACACACACAGTCATGAGTTTTGTTTGTCAGTAGCTTGAGGTACAGTTTCCTAGAAACCCTTGCATCTATCTCCTTGAAACCTGGCTAACAGCATGGCCTTAGAGGGGACTATCATCCCTGCACATTTCATCCAAATCAGGCAAGAAATGACAAAGTTATAGACAGTTTTGTGCTTCTTCATTATACCCTGTGGGTGAAACGTCGAAACAGCAGTGCTTTTGAAATGAAACAAAACTCAAAACAAAACACGGTTCTGGCAAAATGGCAGGCGAAATGAAATGGTGCTGTTTTACACAGCCCTGGTGTCTTCCCCCTTGCAGTGATGCCTTCCAGGGGTGGGGATGTCTCCACTCTGGCTCCTTCCCTCCCACTTGCTTCCTCAGTTTGCAGCGCGCAAGAAGGAAGAAGCTTACCGTTACCTCTCACTCCTGCTGCTGCCTCTGCCTTTCAGCTGGTGGGAAAAGGCTTTTAGGAAAGAAGGCTGAGTACTCAGCCACTGCTGCCGCATACAGAAATATCCTGGGGCCTAGGGCTGGCCTCCTTTTCCCCCACACTTCCTTTCTTTCTGCAAACACAAAGCAGGGGGGAAATGCATTGTTATGCCCCTCTGCCTGAAAGCTGAAGGGATATTTGCACCCCGTTATTGGGCATCTGATAGCCCACAGGCATACAACCTGAGAGGATGCAGGTGAGCAGTACAAGAGAGGCCCAACGACCTGCCATTGGAGTCTGAGAGCCAGCAGCTACCTGGGACCAACCATTTTGTCGGTCACTCTGCAGGACATTCTGCCGAGCTGAGACTAGCAGCACTGGTCTCCACCCGAGTCCTAACAGCTAGTAGAAATGTGGGGCAGTGTTCATGTGTCTGCCGTATATCATGTGCCTGCCTCAGCTGGAGCTGTGCCAGTTATTAACGTGCGAGTTCTGTGGGCTGAAAAGGGGAAAACCATACCCTTTGGGGCTCACTTTACATTTTTTAGCCTTTCAGTGAAATGAAAAATAAGGATATTTTTCTATTACATTTAGACAAATTTTAAATCAGCCATTAACTTGAAATTGTTGGGTTTCTTTCCCCAGTAAATAAATTAGACATGCAAAAATTTTCACCTAATCAGGTACATCAGCTCTAGACAAAAACCTCTCTACTTACTCTCTTTCCTCTTGGCTGCAAGAAACAAACAAGGGTGTTATTTAGATTTTTTTTATATGTAATCCGGGCTTAGTTGGCTAACATTGTATGGTATGTAACCTAGTTGCGTTCCCCTCCTCTCCCCCATCCCTCGATTGTTAGTCCCTCGCTTGGGCGCTTCGTATTTCCATCTCAACTTTGTCATCTTTTTCCTGGATTCCCCATCCAAAACATCTACTAATAAAAGTCAATCTGTCCCGATACAACCTTAATAATAAAACATAACGTATTTGTAAAAAGAACAAATATTTAGCTGTTAATACAAACATGCTCTCACCACATAAAGCTACTGAAACAATTTTCTGTTTCTGTTTAATTTTCGTATTAAATCTTTCTCTGATATTGATGTACTCTCAGCAGATGTCTCTTAACAATAATCTTTGAAGTGAGCAAAAAAACAAACAGAACAGATTAGATGGTGGTGTAGGCATGAGTTTCTTTTGCAGTGGTTTATATTATGTTGTTATGCATTTTAAGGTTTCCGTTCTTTTCCTCTTCCTAGAGCAGGTCTACAAATTGGTTTGCAAATTATGAAACAAGTAACTATGAAATCTTTAGAGAAAGAGTTCAGCACTAGAGTTCAGCTAATGCGCCTGTTGTTTGTTTTGTACAGTATGCCTTCACTTAGCAAAAACCTGACAGAAGAACAGCAACGAGAACACAGCTAAAAGACATGTGCAGCCAAAAGAAAGGTGAGTTTGCAGACCCTGACATCTGAATCTTAATCATTTCCTTTTTAGCTGGTGGTGCATATTTAATCATTGTATTTCAGCTGTCCAAAAGTTTTGGAAAGAAATATAATGTAATAGGATCTCAGTGCCAGGTATTGCCTACTGCAGGTTAAATGAACCAATCGCTACCAACTAGCAGTAGAAAGAGATTTTCAGGGCATGTTTTACTAAAAAGAAAGGAATATGGAAACTAAAAATGGAAGCAGTCAGTATTCCTAGCCCCAAATTCTCTGGGCTATGCTTGCTTGTTTCACTTGGACAAGCTGCTTCTGTACAGCTCACTCCTCCCATAGGCAAGTAACACTCAGTCATTAAAAGCTAGAAACAGGATAGATCGTCACTACATAGGTATTAATTTCAGCATACATTTAAATAATGCACCTACAGTTCTACCCAAAACAAAACAGCCAGTAATTAAGTGAGCCCAGTGACTAGAGAAGTCAGCAGTCAGGGGAATTGTCCTTGGTAAAGAAAAACAGCCCTTTTAGCTTATTTGTCTGTTGCCCAGTGGTTGGGCAACAATGATAGAAATAAAGGTAGAAGTAGTAGAATAGTTTTGTCTGTTAATGATGTAAGAAATTGTAAAACAGGGGTGTCAAATGTATGGCCTGTGTGCTAGACCAGGCCCACAGAGCCCCATAATCCAGCCCCTGATGCTGCCCCACACACTGCACTGGCCCGGCCCCATGTACAGCGTCCAGGACGCATGCTGCATGCAGTGCTCAGTGGGGCTGATCCCAGACTGTGCCATATCCAGAGCCCACTGGGGCCAGTCCTGGGCTGTCCTGACTGCAGTGTTTGATGGGTCCAGTCCCAGACTCTGTTGCCCATGCCTCCTGCTGGGTTCAGGTTGAGGTACTTGGTGAGGACAGATCCTATACCATGGAACTGATTCAGCTGGCATCCCAGATCAGCAGGTGCCACACTAGATCAGGCATGTGAGTGGCGGGGGATCACGAGTCTGATCTGGCCTGTAAACAAGCCCCATGCCACTCACCCAGCCTGCAGGGCCAGATGAGTTTGACACCGCTATTATAAAGGAATAACAGGCAATAATAGCATGGATAAAGTTGAATCTATTTGGGTCAAAAACAGGTTTTGGAAGGATGGTAAGAGACATTCCACTGGGGGAATGGGAGTCTGCTAGAAAACCCCAGGGTTGAATCTGGATATGGACAGAGATCTCTGTAGCATGTTTTAGAGAAATAAAACTCTGAGGAATGATAACACAGTGGGAGACTGACTTACTCCATGCAGACTAGGGGACAGATGCTACTAATACTAGGAGAGCCCAGCTATTTCTGAATATGATAACCAAGAGATTTCTGTGCTCAACAGTCCCTGAACCAATAAGAGGTGAGACTATTTTAGGCTTTGTTCATCTAGTAGTAGGGATGTCACAAAAGAGAGCTGCCAGTAGCAAACAACCTTGGATCACATGGTGATAATATGATCCCACTTGCATTAAATCAGGGCCGTTTTAAGCAGCCAAGGTCTGCACACTACATGGGTTGCACCAGCAGGGGCCACAGTTCCTGATTGCACCCTGCCACAGAGGCACCCCTCACTTGGTGAACCTCACTGCCTGGGCAATGTCCAGCCCCCCACTCTGCACTGTACCATGCAGGCATCTTGGGCTGTAGGTGTCCCCAGCCCCATAGACTGTGCTGCACAGTGTCCAGGTTAGTTCCAGACTAACTGGGAATCTCCTTGATAACAGATTGTCTGGACAAAGAAAATGCAGATGTAGTAACTGACCTGGACTTCAGGAAGCATTTGATTTAGTGAGAAAGATTACATTAATAGTTAAACTTGAGAAGAGAGGATTAGAATGAGAATTAGAGGGTGAGTAAGGAACTAATTAAAAGGAGACAGCAGCATGTAGGATGGAAAATGTCAGGCCTGAGAAAATAACTAATGGCGTTCCCCAAAGATAAATCTTAAAACCAATCTTCTTATTTTCATTCATGACTGACACTAATGAAATAATGTATTAATTAAATTTGCTGATGACACAATGATGGAACAAATTGCTAATGTAAAGGAGGCTCAAAATCTCATACAGGAATACTGCATGTTATTGGATGACCTTGAGGACTGGAGCAATAGAAATGAAATGAAATTAAATTCAATAGGACAGATTGTAAGATCATGCATTTATGAACTACTAGCAACAGGAGATTCTGCTATAAACTGGGAACTCATCAGTTCAAAATGACAGAGGAGGAGAAAGAAATTAGGAGGCCATAGGATGATTGAATCAACAGTATGTTGCAACCATGAAAAACAGCAAACACAACCCTAACATATATCAGGTGAAGTCACTGGTTTGATGTTATCGGGCATAACTGGTCATCCATATTCAAGACAGATAAATACAGATGTACAGATGGGAACAGGTACAGAGAAAAGCTATCTGAATGACCACAGAGGAGACTCAAATCACTTGGCTTATTTAAACTAGCAAAATGGAGGCTGAGTGAGGATTTGACTACACACTATATATCTCTCTCTCTCTCAAGGGGAGGACAGTAAACACCAGGGAAGGAAAAAGAATTATTTACATTAAAGGCTTCCAACCAATGAGATTCTGGAACAGTCTTCCAACAAGAGTAATAGGCTCAAATATTTTAATGGTTATATGCTAAAGGTTGATTGGTTTATGAAAGACATTATATATGGCCTGACTGCCTGCAATATCAGGAGACTGGACATGATGACTGTGGCGGCGACAAGCCCCCACAGGCACTTAAAGGCCTAGGGGCAGACCCAGGCATTCTGGGGAGGGGAACAAGAAGGCCCCCTGTGCCCTGGTAAACTTACCGCCAGGAACGGAGCCGAAGCTGCAACTGGAGCTGCATGAGCCAGCATTACTCTGGCTCTTCAAATATCTGCTTCCCAGGTGGGGCAGCAGCCGGCTAATACCAACAGCTGATGCCGCTGCTGCAGGAAATTTAAAAACCCCACCAGAAGCCAGCAGAGGGAAGGAGAGAGAGAGCCAGCAGGTAGCACGCCAGGCAGGCAGTGACTCCAGAGGCTAACAATAGCAGCACTGCAGGCAGTGCCCTCCCCCTGCCGCATTCAAGGCAGGGGGAGCAGTGTCTGACTTCAGGCTGGGGACAGTCAATCCCCAGGCACCTTAATTTCAAAACTTAGAGGAGCATCCCTCTCCTTTGGAGTCAGAGGGATGCCAGACAATCAGAGCCCAGCCCTTTCGGAGCAGGGTTCTGAGGCTCCAGACACCTTAACATCCAGGAATGGGCCGGTGCTGAAGCTGATGCCGGACCCCTATGTAGAGGGGCTTGCAAGGAACGATGGAACCACAAGCAGGACACCCAAGCAGTTAGCGAGTGGACGGGGTGTAGGGAAAGTAGAGCCCTGAGAAACACCACGGTACTGCTGCGAGTACTCCGTTCTCGGGTCAATTGGGACAAAGAACACCATTGAACCCCTCCTTTCTTCAGGTCATGGCAGGAGAGTTGGGGGACCCCGACCAAGGGGGTGGTGAGGTACTCACAGTGTTCACTAGAGACTCTGCAGAGGTGCATTAGCCAGGAAGAGCCATCCCTACGGTAGCGGATCAGTGATCTGAACCCCGGTGGAAGGAGTCATGCAGGCACTGGCTGTAGCCTACATGGAGCTCCTTATGCAAGCCATCCAGGTGATAGGGCAGGTGCTGGAAATTCAACAGCTTCAGGGAGTGGATGCAGCGTAATGCAGCCCTGTTTAAGATGCTGCGGATGATGTGGGATGACAACCCCAAAACCTACATTGAGGCGTTCGAGACATAAAGTGCCGCTCGGCCTGGTACTGGCTACTGGGGATGACCTAATTGGCGACCTAGTGATTGATGGGAAGCTGGGTGACAGTGATCATGAGCTGATCACCTTCACCATCCGCCATAAAGCTGGCAAGTCATTCAGCAACATTGAAGTCCTTGGCTTCAAGAAAGCCAACTTGACCAGTTCAGGAGGCTTGTCAGTGAGTCCCTAAGGGACCGCGACCCAGGGGGAGGGAGTTCAGAAAGAGTGGTTGCTCCTCAAGGGAGCGATCCTCAATGCACAAGCTAATTCTATTCCATCTCGGAGGAAAGGCAGCAAGAGGGCACAGCAGCCCCCCTGTTTCTCCAGGGATCTAGCAGACTTCCTGCAGCTAAAAAGAAAGGCTTACAAAGGACGGAGGATGGGATTCATCTCCAAGGAGGAATATTCTGCACTGGTGCAGTCCTGCAAGGAGCAAACCAGGAAAGCCAAGGCTGCAACTGAACTCCAACTAGCTTCAAGCTTCAAGGACAATTAAAAGTCCTTTTTCAGATATGTGGGGAGCCAGAGGAAAAGCAAGGGCAATATTGGACCCCTGCTGAACCAAATGGGGCAACAGACAACTGACGCCCAGGAAAAAGCCAACCTATTAAATAGGTACTTTGCATCAGTCTTTCATCAGTCCCACTATGGGACAGGGAGGTCCGGGTGAGGGAGATCCCCTGCCCTCCATCAATGCTGACCTCGTAAAGAAACACCTTGAGAGGCTGGATACCTTCAAGTCAGCTGGCCCTGACAATCTACACTCCAGGGTACTCAAGGAGCTGGCGAGCATCATAGCCCAGCCTCTGGCACAGATCTTTGAGACCTCCTGGCACTCTGGTGTAGTGCCCGAAGACTGGGAAAAGGCCAGTGCGGTGCCTATCTTCAAGAAAGGGAGGAAAGTGGATCCGGCAAACTATAGACCCATCAACCTGACCTTTATCCCGGGGAAGGTCTTAGAAAAGTTTATTAAAGAGGACATCCTTAATGCACTGGCCAATGCCAACGTCCTGAGGGACAACCAGCACAGGTTTGTTGCAGGTAGGTCTTGCTTGACCAATCTCATTTCCTTCTACAACCAGGTGACCTATCACCTGGACAAGGGAGAAGAGATTGATGTCATATATCCTGACTTCAAAAAAGCCTTCAATCTGGTATCCCATGATCACCTCTTGGCCAAACTGGCCAGTTGTGGCCTTGGCTCCACCATGATCCACTGGCTGAGAAATTGGCTCTGTAGTCAGACCCAGAGGGAGGAATTGACGGAAGTCAATTGTCATGGTGCCCTGTGACCAGTGGGGTCCCCCAAGGCTCTGTCCTTGGACCCATATTGTTCAACATCTTCATTAATGGTGTGGACATTGGAGTCAGAAGCAGACTGGCCAAGTTCGCCAATGACACCAAACTTTGGGGCAAAGCTTCCACACCTGAAGACAGGAGGATGATCCAGGCTGACCTGGACAGGCTCAGCAAATGGGTAGACGAGAACCTGATGGTGTTTAACACCGAAAAATGCAAGGTTCTCCACCTTGGGAGGAAAAACCTGCAGCTTCCTTATAGGTTCAGTAGTGCTACGCTGGCTAGCACTACAAAAGAAAGAGACTTGGGGGTCATGATTGACCACAAGATGAACATGAGTCTGCAATGTGATGGTAGTAAAGCGACAAAAACGCCGGCTTGCAACCGTAGATGCTTCTCAAGCAAATCCCAGGACATCATTCTCCCCTCGTACTCGGCCTTGGTGAGGCTGCAGCTGGAGTACTGCGTCCAGTTTTGGGCTCCACAATTCAAAAAGGATGTGGAGAAGCTTGAGAGAGAGCAGAGAATAGCCACGTGCATGATCAGAGAACAGGAAAACAGACCTTACGACGACAGGCTAAGAGCTATTGGGCTCTTTAGCCTCGAAAAGTGCAGGCTCAGGGGTGATCTGATGGGCGCTTATAAGTTTATCAGAGGTGATCACCAGTATCTGGGGGAACGTTTGTTAACCAGAGTGCCCCAAGGGTTGATGAGGTTAAACGGTTATAAACTACTGCAAGACCGTTTCAGGCTGGACATAAGGAAGAATTTCTTTACTGTCCAAGCCCCCAAGGTCTGGAACAGCCTGCCATCAGAGGTGGTTTAAGCACCTACCTTGAACACCTTCAAGAGCAAATCAGATGCTTATCTTGCTGGGATCCTATGACCCCAGCTGACTTCCTGCCCTTCGGGCGGGGGCTGGGCTCGATGATCTTCCAAGGTCCCTTCCAGCCCTAATGTCTATGACATCTATGAAACTGGGCTAGACCGTTCTCACTGGGCCCACCAGTTGGGCGACTTAGTGGTAGACCAAGCCCAAGCAGCCTACTGGGTGCTATCGAGGGAAGATGCCCGTAACTACGATATGGTGAAGGCCTTATCTTATACCAGCTTGAGATTTCACCTGAAAACCATAGACAGGCCTTCCAAGCCCGGAAGTCAAAGGAGGTCAAGAGGCCTCATAGCTTACTACAGTACCTGTGAGACACGTTGAATAAGTGGCTTCCCATGAGTCAGTTCAACTGAGATGGGGTCATAGACCAGGTCCTGTTAGAACAATTCCTTTGGGACCTGGAGGAGGACACTCAGGTATGGGTGAGAAGACACCAACCACGGAGCAGTAAAAAAGCTCTCCGCCTCACAGAGGCTTTCGCCAGGTCAGAGAACGAGCATAGTCAGGGGTGAGGCCTCCATGCCCCAACTGGGAGTGCAACCCGAGAAAAGGACAAGAGAATAGGGCCTCAGAAGGGGATGACAAGGGGTGTAGTCTGTTATCATTGTGGTTGTACCAGCCATATCACAAGACAGTGTGGACTGGGCTTAAGCGAAATAAGGCGCAGATTGGCAACATCCACCCTGCCTAGAGAGAGAGCGAGGGAAGCTGACCAAGGTGAGCCATGGACTGTAGTTTTGGTACTCTCTCACAGGAGGGAGGCTGGGAACATCCAGTTGTGACAGCCTGGATCAGGAATCGGGAGGTGCACGCAACCCTGGACATGAACTGTTCCCAGTCTCTACTCCACGCAGATCTGGCTCCAAAAATGGGGCTGAGGGAGGCCAGACCTCTAGTGATGACCTGCATCTTGGGTGGTAAGATGTGCTTCCAGAGTTGCTACCTCCCCCTGAGAGTAATGGAGTTCCGAGGCAAACTAAGGGTCGGCCTGGCTCCAGTATTGGCCTGTGAAATGATCTTAGGCCGAGAGTGGGGACCATTTTACATGGTAAGAGTGACCGAAGAGGAGAGGAAGTGATTAAGAAGAGGTGAGGGCTGAGCAGGAGAAACAGCCTCCCAGCAGGATGGACCTGTCTGGGACAGCATTAATATGGAGCAGGTAGCAAGTGCGGTGCAGTTTCGCCAGGAACAAGAAGATCCAGAGCTGCAATGGCTAATAATCAAGGACCCAGGAAAGGGGATGTCCAGGAGCAACCCTGACTTTGAGGCAATGGCAGGGACTACTGTATTGGATGCAGAGGGGTCAGGAGGGGACAACAGAGAGGCAGCAGCTAGTGCTCCCGTTCCCATTCTGCCAGCAAATTTGAAGACTGGCACACGACTCCCCGCTAGGTGGCCATTTAGGGCATACCAAAACCAGGGTGAGACTGGTCTGGGATTTCTTTTGACCCCATCTACAAGACGATGTGGATAGGTGGGGTGCAGCATGTCCAGAGTGCCAGAGAGTCCAGGAATGGAGACCTCAGAAGGCGCCTTTGCAACCCATGCCAATGATTGAGATGCTGTTCTCCTGCGTAGCACTGGACATTGTAGGTCCCCTCCCAAAATCTCATGAAGGGTACCAATATGTACTAGTCCTGGTGGATTACACCACGTGTTTTCCGGAGGCAGTTCCACTTAGGTCCATCAGCCACCCTGGCTACCTTGGTGGCTGAAGAGCTCTTAAAGTAGATCACCCATGTGGGAATCCCATGAGAAATACTCACCAACCAGGGGACAAATTTTATGTCAGGTGTAATGAAGGTACTTTGCAGCACCCTGGGCATCACCCACCTGAAAACGTCTGTTTACCACCCCCAGACTAATGGCTTAGTGGAGAGGCTTCATAGATTTCATAGACATCAGGGCTGGTAGGGACCTCGGGAGATCATCAAGTCCAGCCCCCTGCCCAAAGGGCAGGAAGTCAGCTGGGGTCATAGGATCCCAGCAAGATAAGCATCCAATTTACTCTTGAAGGTGTTCAATGTAGGTGCTTGAACCACCTCCGATGGCAGACTGTTCCAGACCTTGGGGGCTCGGACAGTAAAGAAATTCTTCCTTATGTCCAGCCTGAAACGGTCTTGCAGGAGTTTGGGACCGTTCGACCTCGTCATCCCTTGGGGCGCTCTGGTGAACAGACATTCCCCCAGATCCTGGTGGTCACCCCTGATAAACTTATAGGCGGCCATCAGATCACCCCTGAGCCTGCGCTTTTCCAGGCTAAAGAGTCCCATGGCTCTCAGCCTGTCATCGTAAGATCTGTTTTCCTGACCTCTGATCATGCGCGTGGCTCTCCTCTGGACTCTCTCAAGCTTCTCCACATCCTTTTTGAATTGTGGAGCCCAAAACTGGACGCAGTACTCCAGCTGCGCCCTCACCAAGGCCGAGTACAAGGGGAGAATGATGTCCTGGGATTTGCTCGAGAAGCATCTATGGATGCAAGCCAGCGTTTTGGTCGCTTTACTAGCCGCAGCATCGCATTGGAGGCTCATGTTCATCTTGTAGTCAATGATGACCCCCAAGTCTCTTTCTTCTGTAGTGCTAACCAGCGTAGCACTGCCGAGCCTATAAGGATACTGCAGGTTTTTCCTCCCAAGGTGGAGAACCTTGCATTTATCGGTGTTAAACACCATCAGGTTCTCATCTGCCCATTTGCTGAGCTTCTCCAGGTCAGCCTGGATCACCCGCCTATCTTCTGGCATGGATGCTTTGCCCCAAAGTTTGGTGTCATCGGCAAACTTGGCCAGTCCACTCCTAACTCCAATATCCACATCATTAATGAAGATGTTGAACAGTATGGGTCCAAGGACAGAGCCTTGAGGGACCCCACTGGTCACAGGGCACCACGATGAGTGACTGCCATCAATTACAACCCTCTGGGTCCGACCACGGAGCCAATTTCTCAGCCAGTGGATTGTGGTGGAGCCAAGGCCACAGCTGGCCAGTTTGGCCAAGAGGTGATCATGGGATACCAGATCAAAAGCTTTTTTGAAGTCAAGATATATGACATCAACCTCTTCTCCCTCATCCAGGTGATAGGTCACCCGGTCATAGAAGGAAATGAGATTGGTCAAACAAGACCTACCCGCAACAAACCCATGCTGGCTATCCCTTAGAATGTTAGCCTGGGCCAGTCCCTCAAGGATGGCCTCCTTAATAAACTTTTGTAAGATCTTCCCCAGGATAGAAGTCAGGTTAATGGGCCTGTAGTTAGCCGGATCCACTCTCCTCCCTTTCTTGAAGATCGGCACCACATTGGCCTTCTTCCAGTCTTCGGGCACTACACCAGAGCACCAGGAGTTTTCAAAGATCCGTGCCAGGGGCTGGGCTATGACACTCGCCAGCTCCTTGAGTAGCCTGGGGTGCAGATTGTCAGGGCCAGCTGACTTGAAGGTATCCAGCTTCTCAAGATGTTCCTTCATGAGGTCAGCATTTATGGAGGGTAGGGGATCCCCATCACCCCAACATCGATGAGTAAGCACCTCTTGATGTGGCGAAGTCCATTTTAAGTGACCTGTCAGGTAGGTCCGGTAGATTATGAGGTACTCAAGACTGGACACCACCAGAGCACCAAATCTACCATGTCAACCTCCTCAAAGAATGGAGGGCAACACAGGGTTGGATGGCACAACATGAGGAAACAGGGGAAAAGCCAGGACCCCACTACCCTGAGTTAGGGGATGGAAAAACACAGAGGGTGCAAGTTCACTTGGGGGAAGATTTGAACACCGAGCAATAGCAGGAACTGACAGAGATGATAGAAACCTTCTGGGATGTATTCCAAGAAACCCTGGGATGGGCACGAAGAATAGAACACCAAATCAGAATGCCATCGAGCACACTAGTCAGGAACGATGGAGGCCTATACCTCATCAATTACAACAGGAAGTACAGCAAGAAATAGAAAAGATGCAGAAGCGAGGTATTATCCGGCCTTCTTGATGTCCTTGGTGCAGCCCAATAGTACCCGTGGCCAAATCCAATGGGTCACTTTGCCTGTGTATCAACTTCCAAAAGTTGAATGCACTAGCGACCTTTGATGCCTTCCCCATGCCTCATATCACCCACCTCGTCAAAAGAATAGGGGAAGCAAGGTATATATCTACTATTGACTTAGCCAAAGAGTACTGGCAAATCCCAATGAGACTGGCTGACTGTGCCAAGACAGCTTTCGGGGCCTGTTTGAGTTTGTATGAATGTCCTTCAGGCTGAATGGAGCTGCTTATGGATTTCCTGCTGGCACTGTATGCAGCATACATGGCTCCATACATTGACGACATAATTATCTTCACCTTGGATTGGCCACATCTTAACACCCTGAGGGCCATCCTGGGAGAACTCAAGGCGGCCGGAATGACAGCCAATCCAAAAAAATATAAACCGGCGGGAAAGGAGACCAAGTACCTGGGGTTTTGTGTAGGCCAGAGGACTATCCAACCCCTTGCAGACAAAGCGGACCAAGAGCCGTGCAACCATCATCAACTCCAGTCCTTCTTGGGGCTCATCAACTACTATCACAGATTTATACCACACTTCGCAGAGCTCACTGCACCCCTCACAGACGTATTCCGAGGATGGGCATCAGGGATGCTAAAATGGACATCCAAAATGACAAAAACCTTTGAGAATCTGAAGGAGGCTATGTATCACGATGTGGTAGTACACACTCCTGACTTCTCTGCCCCTTTTATCTTACAGACTGACTCATCTGGCAGCACCTTAGGGGTAGTCTTACTACAAAGATGGGGGAAGATGAGTGCCCAGTCACATTTGCAAGCTGCAAATTTAGCCAAGCCAAAACCAGGTATGCCACAATAGAGAGGGAGTGTCTAACCATATGCTGGGCAGTGAAGTATTTTAAATACTATCTGATGGGCCGGGAGATCCTGGTGGTGACGGACCATGCCCCACTGCAGTGGTTAATTAAAACCCAGATAGAAAATACCCGCATAACCCTCTGGGCATTCACTCTTCATCCTTTCAAGTTCATGGTAGTACACCGCCCTGGCAAGGATAACCTCGTGGCGGATTTCCTCTCTAGATATAACAGCTCGGAGGATCCAGCCAAGGAGGCGCACCGAGCACATGAGAAGAAACACCAGACAACTCGGTATGCTCAGCAAGATGTCAAAATGCCACAAGGCAGCTTAAGGGGGGAGGTCTCTGGCATCAAGAAGCCCCCACAGGCACTTAAGAGGCTGGGGGCAGCCCAGGGCATTCCCGGGGGAAACAAGAAGGCCCCCTGTGCCCCGATAAACTTACCACCAGGAATGGAGCCAGAGCCGCGTGAGCCAGTGTTAAGTTAGCTCTTCAAACATCTGCTTCCCAGGCAGGCAGCGGTCAGCTAATTGCAACAGCTGATGCTGCTGTCACAGGAAATTTAAAATGCCCACTGGAAGCCGGCAGGGGGAAGGAGGGAGAGAGCCAGCAGGGAGCACACCAGGCAGGCAGTGGCTCCAGAGGCTGGCAATAGCAGCGCTGCTACCCCACCCCCATCCTCCTCCCGCCACCCCCCATCCAAGGCAGAGTGAGCAGTGTCTGACTTCAGGCTGGGGACAGTTAATCCCCAGCCACCTTCATTTCAAAGCTTATAGGAACGTCCCTCTCCCTTGGAGGGAGAAGGATGCCAGACGATCAGAGCCCAGCCCTTTCGGATCAGGGGTCTGAGTATCCAAACCTCTTAACATCCAGGCAATGGGCTGGTGCTGAAACTCACACCGGACCTCTTTGTTAAGGGACTTGCAGGGAACAGCAGAACCACGAATGGGACACCCGAGTGGTTGGCAAGCAGATGGGGTGAAGGGGAAGCAAAGCCCCGAAGAACACCACAGTACTGCTGCGAGTACCCCGTCATTGGGTTGACTGGGACGAAGAACACCACTGAACCCCTCCTTTCTTCAGGTAACAACAAGTTGTGGCAGGAGAGTTGGGGGACTCCAGCCAAGGAAGCAGTGAGGTACTCAGTGTCCACTTGAGATGCCACAATGACCCAGGAGGTCCATTCCAGTTCTATGTTCTTGGGGGCTCCAGAAGTGCCATCACTCAGATAAAGTGCTGAACCACCTTCCCATCTCACACAGATGTCCAGGGTAAATAGTCTGAAATCCTTCACTTCTATCACTATTCCCTCTAAGTCCTAACCAAAAAAAGTCTGAACCCTGGAGAATAAATATTAATTTATCATGACTACTATAATAGTACCTTCTCATGTCTATGGTTTTAATTCCCCATTGGGTTGTATGACATTTAGTGCTATCCTAATGAGCTCATGAAAATGTCAGTGTGAGCCTTGGGGAATTAGTTTACAATGTCATGCTGAGGAACAAAT
This sequence comes from Crocodylus siamensis, assembly GCF_052110815.1. Classification (NCBI taxonomy): domain Eukaryota; kingdom Metazoa; phylum Chordata; order Crocodylia; family Crocodylidae; genus Crocodylus; species Crocodylus siamensis. Next base: position 240,732,428 of record NC_143397.1, on the reverse strand, counting down.
AACTGCAGTGCAAATTCAGGGAGACATCACTTTAAAATGCCAACATGCTTAACTAAACACCAGGCTTCATCATTCATTCCTTGACCATCCACACAGCTCAAACTCTTGTCCAGGCCTATTCCTCATCTTAACTATTGTAACCTCCACCTCTCTGGCTTGTCAAATATCTAAGTCCATTCAGAATACAGCTGATAAGTATCTCTTTCCTGTCTTTGCTTTGACTGTTACAAACTTATTTGCATCTTTCCATTAGTTTCTCCTTCTTCTTTCATTAAATTCAAATCTCTTATCCTAGTGTTCAAGGTGCTTCACAACTCTGATTACCTATTTGCTGCTATTCTCTCTGCTCTGCCAATAATTCCAGTCTTGACTGATGCCTGTCTACACATTGCCCTCATGGTTTGCAACTGCCAGGTTGATCCTGGGCACTAGTAAACCTCAGACTAGAATTCAATCTTGGGAATAGATTCCATAGACATTAGGGCTGGAAGGGACCTCGGAAGTTCATCGAGTCCAGCCCCCCGCCCCATGTGCAGGAAATCAGCTGGAGTCATAGGATCCCAGCAAGATAAAATGTCCAGTTGACTCTTAAAAGATTCCAGAGTACATGCTTGCACCACCTCTGCAGGCAGTCTTTTGCAGGCCTTGGGGGCTCGGACAGTAAAGAAGTTCTTCCTTAAGTCCAGCCTGAAACGGTCTTGGAAGAGTTAGTGACATTTTGAACTTGTCATCCCATGGGACACTCTGGTGAACAGGCATTCCCCCAGATCCTGATGCACACCCCGATGTACTTATAGGCTGCCACCAGGCAGCCCTGAGCCTGTACTTTTCCAGGCTGAAGAGTCTCATGGCTCTCAGCCTCCCTTCATAAGGGGCTATTCTCTTTCCTCTGATCATGCGTGTGGCTTTCCCCTGGACTTTCTCAAGTTTCTCCACATCCTTCTTGAATTGTGGAGCCCAGGATTGGATGCAGTACTCCAGCTGCTGCCTCACCGAGGCCAAGTACAGCGGGAGGATGACATCCTGAAATTTACTTGAGAAGCATCTTTGGATGCAAGCCAGAGTTTGGTCTGCTTTAGCAGCTGCAACATCACACTAGTGGCTCATGTTCATCTCCTGGTCAATCATGGTCCTCAAGTCTCTTTTGGTCATGGTGTTAGCGACTGTAGCACTGCAGAGCCTATAAGTGTGCTTGTGGCGGGGTTTTCCCCCCCAAAGTGGAGTACCTTGCATTTGTCAGTACTGAATGTCATCAGGTTTGTATCTGCCCACTTTTTGAGCCTATCCAAGTCAGCCTGGATCACCAGCCAATCCTTAGGTGTGGATGCTCTACCCCACTTCTCACACCAGTATCCATCTCGTTGATAAAGATGTTAAAGGGAACAGGTCCAAAGATGGAGCCTTGGGGGACCCCACTGGTCACGGCACACCACAATGATTGACTTCCAGTTCTGGGCACCGCACTTCAAGAGAGATGTGGACAACATGGAGGGGGTCCAGAAGAGGGCCACTCGCATGATCAGGGGGCAGCAGGGCAGACCCTATGAGGAGAGGCTACGGGACCTGAACCTGTTCAGCCTCCACAAGAGAAGGCTGAGGGGGGATCTCATAGCCATCTATACCCTGGCCAAAAGGGACCAGCAGGGAACAGGAGACTCTGTTCCCCCAAGCACTACCAGGAGTGACTAGAAATAATGGTCACAAGCTGGCAGAGGGTAGATTCAGACTAGACATCAGGAGGCGCTACTTCACTGTCAGGGCAGCTAGGATCTGGAACCAACTTCCAAGCAAAGTGGTGCTGGCTCCTACCCTGGGGGTCTTTAAGACAAGGCTTGACAATCACCTTGCTTGGGGTTGTTTGACCCCAGTACTCTTTCCTGCCATGACAGGGGGTCGGACTTGATGATCTGCTCAGGTCCCTTCTGACCCTACTAACTTTGAAACTATGAAACTTCTGTCAACTACCACTCTCTGGGTCTGACCTCGGAGCCAACACCCCAGCCAGCAGACTGTAATATAGACTGTAGATGATTTGGT